>NC_079194.1:123654128-123957253 GCF_029499605.1 Hyla sarda | reverse complement strand
TCTCTCACAGAACCCGTTCCCTTGAGGGTTATAAGCAGTTGTCCTGAGTTTCTTGCAGGCATGAAATTGACACAGCTCCTGGAAGAGTTGGGCCTCAAAGGCCGTTCCTCAGTGAGGACAGACTCCGGAAATCCGAGGATTTGTACCCAATGGGAGTAGAACATCTGGGCCGTGGTTTAGGCTATAAGATCTTAGACTGTTACGACTACAACCCACTTGGAGTAATGATCTACCATGCTGAGAGCAGAAGAGTACCCGGATCGGGTAGGACACAACTTAACATGGTCCAGCACGACCAACTGGTTAGGCCTTTCACTCTGGATGGAATGGAGGGGTTGCTCTGGCATCCTTGTGCCCGTTCTTGGTGATGTTGCAGATGGCACACTCACTGCACCATTTCTCAATGTCGCTCCGCATCCCAATCCAGTAAAACCATCGCCTGACAATGGCTTCTGCCAACTGGTCATGGTAGGCATTGAAGTCGTTCAACTGAAACCGGATCCAAAGAGTTTTGGTACAACAGTCCCTTGTGTACGAACAGTCGCTTCCTTTGTCGCCACAGACTCTTCAACTCGTAGTCACTCTGAGCCCAGCGTAGACGGGTTGGTACCTTTTTCATTAGAAGGTAGTCCAACAGATCCCCCATGACTCGACTTTCGTCTTGCAGAGTCCTCCGGGTGTATAAATCTTCCTGGACCTTCTTGGACCAAGATTCTCCCACTTCTTGGGTGACTCATTAATCTCTGGTAGAATGGAGGCACCTCCACGTCTTCCCACTCATCTTTGACAGGTGGTTCTTCGCCGGGGGCCATTCGAGATAGTACATCAGCGTTGACATTGGACTTGCTGCTTCTGTACTTGATGGTGAAGTCATAATTGGCCAACCTTGAAGCCCACCACCACTCAATGGCACCCAGTTTGGCAGTGTTCACGTGGGCCAGTGGAATATTATCCGTCTAGACAGTGAATGAGGTGGCAGCCAGGTAGTCTTTACACTTCTCAGTCACAGACCATACGAGGGCAAGGAGTTCCAGCTTGAAGGAGCTGTAATTGGCATAGTTCTTCTCTGTTCTGCGCAGATTACGACTGGCATAGGCTATCACTCACTCTTGTCCTCACTGAACTTGGGATAGGACCCCCACAAACCTTTGAAGCTAGCATCGGTGTACAGCCAGAATGGCTGAGTGTAGTCTGGATACGCCAGGATGGGTGGTTCTGTCAAAAGGTGTTTCGGGGTTTGAAAGGCTGTCTCGTACTCCTTGTTCCAGTCCACAGCTAGCTTCCCACTTTAGTTCTCCTTCGCTGTAACCTGCAAGAGGGCTGTGAGGGGTTCTGCAATCTGGGCAAAGTGAGGAATGAAGAGGTGGTAGTAGCCAGCAAATCCCAGAAAGCTCCAGACGTCTTTCACTTTGCGCGGGGTAGGTCAGTTCTTAACAATTTCTACCTTGTCAGGATTAGGCTGGACTCCCTCAGCGCTGGTTGAGAGAGGTTTAAGCAGATGGTACTTGGACGGCTTGATCTTCAATCCCTGTTTGATCAACACTTGGAATACATCAGACAGATGACCAAGGTGCTCCTGGTAGGACTTAGAGTATACGATGACATCATCGAGGTACAGAAGGACACTCTGGAAGTTTAAGTCGCCCAAGCATCGCTCCATCAGCCGCTGGAAAGTAGCAGGGCATTGCACAGCCGAACGGCATACTCTTGAACTCAAACAATCCCATGGGGGTCACGAAGGCTGTCTTCTCTTGATCTTCCACAGTTATAGGCACTTGCCAATACCCACTGGTTAAGTCCAAGGTGGAGAAGTATGCTGTCGACCCAAGGGCGGTGAGTGATTCCTCGATTCTTGGAAGAGGATGAGCGTCCTTATGGGTGATATCACCTGTCAGAATCCGATGCTGGATCATGGATGTACATCCAAAGTCTGTAGAATGTTTACTGAAGGCTTCTTGGTACCTCCTGGCGACATTGATAACCCCATTGACTTGATCCTTCGGGGTGGTCTCATCTCCCGCTTGAAGTTGCGCCCACCAGGGTTCATGGGGACTTTCCACAGAACCTGGAGTCACTTGAGCCACTCGTTGTTGAGCCACTTTGCGTTTACTCTAGAAGATACAACTGGGCTACTGGAGTGTACTTCGGTAAGATGGTAGCCACACTTGACAGATTGACTAGTCGGACTGGAACTTTCCCATTCATAACTGTGACTAGACTCCTTTCTGCTTGAACTAATGGATGATCTTCTAACTGTATAGGCTCTAATAAGGCTTGATAGTCCTTGTTCCTCACTTCAGGACGTGCACGGCACCACATGACTGTCTCTGTGTTAGGTTGTAAGGTCACCGACCTGATGTCTTGAATCCGTACTTTGCAAACTTCTCCTGTCGATTGGCAAACTTCTGCTGCGCTTGGAGAACCTTTAAGTGGTGCTGCACAGCCCACTGGCCTGAGGGGGACATATAGGGGAGAGAGGCATGCAAAGAATCTACTATGTCAAGTAGTAGTAGAAGTAGTGAAGCAATGTTTCATAATATTCATCCCCAATATGAATTCTGCAGACCCCCTATCAGACACATCAGTTAAAATCACTCCCTGTCCCTTAAGCACATGTTTTCCCAATTGAATGGTGGGCTCCCAATATCCATGTCTGTGTATTGGTTTCCCGTTACCTGCCACTACCTTGAAATCAACACTGTCAGGTTCACACAACAAATTAGCATTCCAGTACTTGTAAAACAGGTCTTTAAATATAGTGGACATTTGTGACCCTGTATCTATTAGCGCCTCCAACGGGATACCTTCTACAATTACTTTTACATAGGGGCAGGGGGCGAAATAGAGTGAGAGTCCTGACTTAGATTGTTCTGGGTTCGGACCTGAAATCTGCTTTCCTGAGGGCCGGTCCGCAACCTGAGGGGAATCATTTTAAATACCAACATTGTACCTTCCAATGTACCTATTTGTTGCAATAGGTACAAAAGGGCCTTTGAGTCCCTGGGGGCCTATTGGGCGGATTATAGCAGGGGGTTAACTTGAGGAGGGGTAGGAGCAGATACAGGTTTCTTAAGTAGGGGCGTTTCACGGTTGGCCTGAGTGGCTTGACTGGCAAGTTCCTTCACAGCCTGAGTCAATTGTCCAATGTCCTGTTTGACACTCTGAAATTCTGAGGCTGTGGAGGCTGGCAGGGTAATGGACACTGGGGCGGGAGCTGGCGGTGGTGGTATGGGGCCTGGCTGCCTCACCCAGGGGTTCTAGGGGCATAACTCTCTTCACACTTTGTTTCGGGCTCTATAACTTGAATAGCCGATCTTTTAAAAGCAGAGAAGGACAGATTGGAATTTTGTACCGCTAACATCATCAACTGAGCTTTGTCCCATTTGTTATGAGCTCCATCAATAAACCTCTCCATCAATACTTTGTTACCTTGATCGGGAATTATACCGTCTAATTTTTGAACAGTCTCTAGGGCATTTTGTAAAGCTACTGCTTAAGCTCTCAGAGTCTCACTTGGCTTTTGTTGCCTCTCGTACAACCGGAGGCGTACCTCTGATGGAGAATGTGACTCAAATACCTGATATAACGCCTCAAAGATCTGTTCTACCATCGTCTTCTTGGAGGCGGGCCATGTGCTGACTTCCTCAAGTGCTGGTCCTTGTAGTTGTCCTGTGAGCAGCAGTACCTGTGGATTAGTGTTACGCCGAGCGCTCCGGGTCCCCGCTCCTCCCCGGAGCGCTCGCTTCACTCCCTCCGCTGCAGCGCTCCGGTCACGTCCTCTGACCCGGGGCGCTGCGATCTCGCTGCCAGCCGGGATGCGATTCGCGATGCGGGTAGCGCCCGCTCGCGATGCGCACCCCGGCTCCCCTACCTGACTCGCTCCCCGTCTGTTCTGTCCCGGCGCGCGCGGCCCCGCTCCCTAGGGCGCGCGCGCGCCGGGTCTCCGCGATTTAAAGGGCCACTGCGCCGCTGATTGGCGCAGTGGTTCCAATTAGGGTTTTCACCTGTGCACTTCCCTATATTACCTCACTTCCCTTGCACTCCCTTGCCGGATCTTGTTGCCTTAGTGCCAGTGAAAGCGTTCCTTGTGTGTTCCTTGCCTGTGTTTCCAGACCTTCTGCCGTTGCCCCTGACTACGATCCTTGCTGCCTGCCCCGACCTTCTGCTACGTCCGACCTTGCTTCTGCCTACTCCCTTGTACCGCGCCTATCTTCAGCAGCCAGAGAGGTGAGCCGTTGCTAGTGGATACGACCTGGTCACTACCGCCGCAGCAAGACCATCCCGCTTTGCGGCGGGCTCTGGTGAAAACCAGTAGTGGCTTAGAACCGGTCCACTAGCACGGTCCACGCCAATCCCTCTCTGGCACAGAGGGTCCACTACCTGCCAGCCGGCATCGTGACAGTAGATCCGGCCATGGATCCCGCTGAAGTTCCTCTGCCAGTTGTCGCTGACCTCACCACGGTGGTCGCCCAGCAGTCACAACAGATAGCGCAACAAGGCCAACAGCTGTCTCAACTGACCGTTATGCTACAACAGTTGCTACCACAGCTTCAGCAGTCATCTCCTCCGCCAGCTCCTGCACCTCCTCCGCAGCGAGTGGCCGCTCCTGGGATACGCTTATCCTTGCCGGATAAATTTGATGGGGACTCTAAGTTTTGCCGTGGCTTTCTTTCCCAATGTTCCCTGCATCTGGAGATGATGTCGGACCTGTTTCCCACTGAAAGGTCTAAAGTGGCTTTCGTAGTCAGTCTTCTGTCCGGAAAAGCCCTGTCATGGGCCACACCGCTCTGGGACCGCAATGACCCCGTCACTGCCTCTGTACACTCCTTCTTCTCGGAAATCCGAAGTGTCTTTGAGGAACCTGCCCGAGCCTCTTCTGCTGAGACTGCCCTGTTGAACCTGGTCCAGGGTAATTCTTCCGTTGGCGAGTATGCCGTACAATTCCGTACACTTGCTTCAGAATTGTCCTGGAATAATGAGGCCCTCTGCGCGACCTTCAAAAAAGGCCTATCCAGCAACATTAAAGATGTTCTGGCCGCACGAGAAATTCCTGCTAATCTACATGAACTTATTCACCTAGCCACTCGCATTGACATGCGTTTTTCTGAAAGGCGTCAGGAACTCCGCCAAGATATGGACTCTGTTCGCACGAGGCGTTTCGTCTCCTCGGCTCCTCTCTCCTCTGGTCCCCTGCAATCTGTTCCTGTGCCTCCCGCCGTGGAGGCTATGCAGGTCGATCGGTCTCGCCTGACACCTCAAGAGAGGACACGACGCCGTATGGAGAACCTCTGCCTGTACTGTGCTAGTACCGAACACTTCCTGAGGGATTGTCCTATCCGTCCTCCCCGCCTGGAAAGACGTACGCTGACTCCGCACAAAGGTGAGACAGTCCTTGATGTCTACTCTGCTTCTCCACGTCTTACTGTGCCTGTGCGGATGTCTGCCTCTGCCTTCTCCTTCTCTACAGTGGCCTTCTTGGACTCTGGATCTGCAGGAAATTTTATTTTGGCCTCTCTCGTCAACAGGTTCAACATCCCGGTGACCAGTCTCGCCAGACCCCTCTACATCAATTGTGTAAATAATGAAAGATTGGACTGTACCATACGTTTCCGCACGGAGCCCCTTCTTATGAGCATCGGATCTCATCATGAGAGGATTGAACTTTTGGTCCTCCCCAATTGCACCTCGGAGATTCTCCTTGGACTTCCCTGGCTTCAACTTCATTCCCCAACCCTGGATTGGTCCACTGGGGAGATCAAGAGTTGGGGGTCCTCTTGTTCCAAGAACTGTCTAAAACCGGTTCCCAGTAACCCTTGCCGTAACTCTGTGGTTCCTCCAGTAACCGGTCTCCCTAAGGCCTATATGGACTTCGCGGATGTTTTCTGCAAAAAACAAGCTGAGACTCTACCTCCTCACAGGCCTTATGATTGCCCTATCGACCTCCTCCCGGGTACTACTCCACCCCGGGGCAGAATTTATCCTCTCTCTGCCCCAGAGACTCTTGCCATGTCCGAATACGTCCAGGAGAATCTAAAAAAGGGCTTTATCCGTAAATCCTCCTCTCCTGCCGGAGCCGGATTTTTCTTTGTGTCCAAAAAAGATGGCTCCCTACGTCCTTGCATTGACTACCGCGGTCTTAATAAAATCACGGTTAAGAACCGCTACCCCTTACCCCTCATCTCTGAACTCTTTGATCGCCTCCAAGGTGCCCACATCTTCACTAAATTGGACTTAAGAGGCGCCTATAACCTCATCCGCATCAGAGAGGGGGACGAGTGGAAAACGGCATTTAACACCAGAGATGGACACTTTGAGTATCTGGTCATGCCCTTTGGACTGTGCAATGCCCCTGCCGTCTTCCAAGACTTTGTCAATGAAATTTTTCGTGATCTGTTATACTCCTGTGTTGTTGTATATCTGGACGATATCCTAATTTTTTCTGCCAATCTAGAAGAACACCGCCAGCATGTCCGTATGGTTCTTCAGAGACTTCGTGACAACCAACTCTATGCCAAAATTGAGAAATGTCTGTTTGAATGCCAATCTCTTCCTTTTCTAGGATATTTGGTCTCTGGCCAGGGACTACAGATGGATCCAGACAAACTCTCTGCCGTCTTAGATTGGCCACGCCCCTCCGGACTCCGTGCTATCCAACGCTTTTTGGGGTTCGCCAATTATTACAGGCAATTTATTCCACATTTTTCTACCATTGTGGCTCCTATCGTGGCTTTAACCAAAAAAAATGCTGATCCCAAGTCCTGGCCTCCTCAAGCAGAAGACTCCTTTAAACGACTCAAGTCTGCCTTTTCTTCGGCTCCCGTGCTCTCCAGACCTGACCCTTCCAAACCCTTCCTATTGGAGGTTGATGCCTCCTCAGTGGGAGCTGGAGCTGTTCTTCTACAAAAAAATTCTTCCGGGCATGCTGTCACTTGTGGTTTTTTCTCTAGGACCTTCTCTCCAGCGGAGAGGAACTACTCCATCGGGGATCGAGAGCTTCTAGCCATTAAATTAGCACTTGAGGAATGGAGGCATCTGCTGGAGGGATCAAGATTTCCTGTTATTATCTACACCGACCACAAGAACCTCTCCTACCTCCAGTCTGCCCAACGGCTGAATCCTCGCCAGGCCCGGTGGTCTCTGTTCTTTGCCCGATTTAATTTTGAGATTCACTTTCGTCCTGCCGATAAGAACATTAGGGCCGATGCTCTCTCTCGTTCCTCGGATGCCTCAGAAGTTGATCTCCCTCCGCAACACATCATTCCACCTGACTGCCTGATCTCCACTTCTCCTGCCTCCATCAGGCAGACTCCTCCAGGAAAGACCTTTGTTTCTCCACGCCAACGCCTCGGAATCCTCAAATGGGGTCACTCCTCCCATCTCGCAGGTCATGCGGGCATCAAGAAATCTGTGCAACTCATCTCCCGCTTCTATTGGTGGCCGACTCTGGAGACGGATGTTGGGGACTTTGTGCGAGCCTGCACTATCTGTGCCCGGGATAAGACTCCTCGCCAGAAGCCCGCTGGTTTTCTTCATCCTCTGCCTGTCCCCGAACAGCCTTGGTCTCTGATTGGTATGGATTTTATTACTGATTTACCCCCTTCCCGTGGCAACACCGTTATTTGGGTGGTCGTTGATCGATTCTCCAAAATGGCACATTTCATCCCTCTTCCTGGTCTTCCTTCTGCGCCTCAGTTGGCTAAACAATTTTTTGTACACATTTTTCGTCTTCACGGGTTGCCTACGCAGATTGTCTCGGATAGAGGGGTCCAATTCGTGTCTAAATTCTGGAGGGCTCTCTGTAAACAACTCAAGATTAAATTAAATTTTTCCTCTGCATATCATCCCCAGTCCAATGGACAAGTAGAAAGAATTAACCAGATCCTGGGTGATTATTTGCGACATTTTGTTTCCTCCCGCCAGGATGACTGGGCAGATCTCCTTCCATGGGCCGAATTCTCGTATAACTTCAGGGTCTCTGAATCTTCCTCCAAATCCCCATTTTTCGTGGTGTACGGCCGTCACCCTCTTCCCCCCCTCCCTACCCCCTTGCCCTCTGGTCTGCCCGCTGTGGATGAAATCTCTCGTGACCTTTCCATTATATGGAGAGAGACCCAAAATTCTCTCTTACAGGCTTCTTCACGCATGAAGAGGTTCGCGGATAAGAAAAGAAGAGCTCCCCCCGTTTTTTCCCCTGGAGACAAGGTATGGCTCTCCGCTAAATATGTCCGCTTCCGTGTCCCTAGCTACAAGTTGGGACCACGCTATCTTGGTCCTTTCAAAATTTTGTGTCAAATTAATCCTGTCTCTTATAAACTTCTTCTTCCTCCTTCTCTTCGTATCCCTAATGCCTTTCACGTCTCTCTTCTCAAACCACTCATCCTCAACCGTTTTTCTCCCAAATCTGTTCCTCCCACTCCTGTTTCCGGCTCCTCGGACGTCTTCTCGGTCAAGGAAATTTTGGCTGCCAAAAAGGTCAGAGGGAAAAATTTTTTTTTAGTAGACTGGGAGGGTTGTGGTCCTGAAGAGAGATCCTGGGAACCTGAGGACAACATCCTTGACAAAAGTCTGCTCCTCAGGTTCTCAGGCTCCAAGAAGAGGGGGAGACCCAAGGGGGGGGGTACTGTTACGCCGAGCGCTCCGGGTCCCCGCTCCTCCCCGGAGCGCTCGCTTCACTCCCTCCGCTGCAGCGCTCCGGTCACGTCCTCTGACCCGGGGCGCTGCGATCTCGCTGCCAGCCGGGATGCGATTCGCGATGCGGGTAGCGCCCGCTCGCGATGCGCACCCCGGCTCCCCTACCTGACTCGCTCCCCGTCTGTTCTGTCCCGGCGCGCGCGGCCCCGCTCCCTAGGGCGCGCGCGCGCCGGATCTCCGCGATTTAAAGGGCCACTGCGCCGCTGATTGGCGCAGTGGTTCCAATTAGGGTTTTCACCTGTGCACTTCCCTATATTACCTCACTTCCCTTGCACTCCCTTGCCGGATCTTGTTGCCTTAGTGCCAGTGAAAGCGTTCCTTGTGTGTTCCTTGCCTGTGTTTCCAGACCTTCTGCCGTTGCCCCTGACTACGATCCTTGCTGCCTGCCCCGACCTTCTGCTACGTCCGACCTTGCTTCTGCCTACTCCCTTGTACCGCGCCTATCTTCAGCAGCCAGAGAGGTGAGCCGTTGCTAGTGGATACGACCTGGTCACTACCGCCGCAGCAAGACCATCCCGCTTTGCGGCGGGCTCTGGTGAAAACCAGTAGTGGCTTAGAACCGGTCCACTAGCACGGTCCACGCCAATCCCTCTCTGGCACAGAGGGTCCACTACCTGCCAGCCGGCATCGTGACAATTAGGAGGGAGGACAGGATTCCCCAGAAATACTGGTGCGGTTGCTGGGGCACCCACATGATTGACATGGACTGCAAGCGGGACCGGGACCCCTACCACTGGTATAGCAGAAGTCCCTGCTGCTAGTGATGTAGGGGTACTTTCACCGGGTTGATCTGGAGAGCTGGGTGCTGACATGTTGTCAAGCTCTTTGAGTGCGCTGTCACTTTAAGGATGTTTGAGTGCACTGTCACTTTAAGAATATTTGAGTGCGCTGTCACTTTAAGAAGATTTGAGTGCATTGTCGCTTTAAGGTGATTTTAGTGCGCCGTCACTTGAGTGCGCTGTCTCTTTAAGATGCCAGGGAATTAGTGCACTGAGAATGTCCCAGATCAAACTTTTCAACAGGGCTCCCCTTTAAACACTTTCCAGTTACCCTTACCAACCCCGGTCTTCTTGTGTTTGGTGCCCAACACATCACACTGCGCTTAGTTAATAACTGGCCCAGCGAAGTCCTGCTTTGGCCGGTGATAGGCTGAGCCTATAAAAATAAAAACATTTGATGGAGTTTTCCTTTAAGGATCATTAGGTCTGATTTGTTGAAGGTACTGTTTATAAGACTGGTGTCTCCTTAAGAGAAATTTTGCCTCCCTGAAGCATCAGGATCCACATGTGACTGCTGACTCTGTATTCCCTATTGCTATGCCCTTCAGGGGACAATGACTTCCCTGGAAGACTAAACTGTGATCACATACTATATTTGTCTGTTGTCTTATATGGTATACCAATAAACTATCAGAAAAGTTTGTGTTCTTCCACAGAATCTTGTTTTTAGGAAACCATTGCACTTGGCAAATGTTCAGCTGTTATTTAGATAGAATTCTCTTACTTGCAAGTTGCAGGGTTTTCAGTTACAGATTAACTTTTGTCTCTTTCATCGGCCTTCACATAGAACATTCTCTGTGTGTCCCTAATAGTTGTCACAGTAACAAGAGGGGCCTTGACAATTAGAACTTGCTAAATATTGTTGGTATGCAGTGGGTTCTTAAGACAGGGAGCCATGTGGAAGGTCTCCTCTGCAGAATGATCCACAGCCGTAGCAAAACATGATCCAAAGACCAGAGCAAGGAGTCAGAGGACACAACTTCAACTACACTGCCCTTATCTTTGTGTAAAAGAGGAAAGAGAAAACTAAAAAATCATGAAATATAAGCCCTGGGGATTGGAGTACTTAGTATTGGTCCTTTAATAATAGGATAACCATCCTGACTCAGTGTAATGCCTACTATTGGATCAAAATAGAATAGAAATATTTTCTATTACTACATAATGAAAAAAAAAAAAATGACAATTTACATTTTGGATACTGTAAAAAAAATTTGTGTATTCCCTGATATAGTTTTTGGCCTGAAAAGGTATGTGGTTTTACTGCCGTAGCTTTTTAGATACATTTATTTTTTTAAGTTGCAAAAGTGTTGTACGACTCTACTCAATGGGTGGTGTGAAATCTAAATGACAGGGCATAGAAATTAAAAAAGGGGGGAAATGTATCATACACCAGGTGGCAATGTGATACATTTTGGACAATTGTAAGTGGCATAAGTGAGAAAATGCAAGCTTGAAAAGTGGGATAAAAAAAGGCACAAATACAAAAGTCCCCCCCCCCCCCCTTGTACAAACAGCTTCATAAAGATGTCTGACATTTCTAAATCATTACTGCCAATGGGACCCCCTACGATATCCAGGCTTGCACAGCGGCGGTCTGAACACCGAAGTTTGGAGATTCTCTGTTCGTGATCTCACACCACTCCCCCTCCATTCATGTCTATGGGAAGGGGAGTGACATCTTATCCCTTATCCTTTGGATAGGGGATAAGATGATTAGGGGCGGAGGACCCCTTTAAGGGGAGTACCTTACCTTATCCAGACAATCCCTTTAAAATGCCTGCAGTGTCTTAACACTAATCCATAAATGGTAGAATATAGCTAGCCCTACACAGTTCTATTGCAACTTTCATCCAGACACGGTCAACTACTTTACAGCGACAGTCACTATTGTTACGCCGAGCGCTCCGGATTCCTGCTCCTCCCAGGAGCGCTCGCGGCGTTCTCCTCTCTGCAGCGCCCTGGTCAGACCCGCTGCACTGACACTGCCGACGGGGATGCGATTCGCATAGCGGGACGCGCCCGCTCGCGGATCGCATCCCAATCCACTTACCCGTCCCGGTCCCCGGCTGTCACGTCCTGGCGCGCGCGGCTCCGCTCTCTAGGACGCGCCAGCTCTCTAAGATTTAAAGGGCCAGTGCACCACTAATTGGTGCCTAACCCAATCTGTGTAATTAGTTCCCACCTGCTCCACGCCTTTATAACCTCGCTTCCCCTTCCCAGCATTGCCGGATCTTGTTGCCCTTGTGCCTAGTGAAAGCGTTCTGTGATTGCCTTACCAGTGTTTCCAGACCTTCTGCCGTTACCATTGACTACGAACCTTGCCGCCTGCCCTGACCTTCTGCTACGTCTGACTTCGCCTCTGTCTAGTCCTCCTGTCCCACGCCTCTCTCAGCAGTCAGCGAGGTTGAGCCGTTACCGGTGGATACGACCTGGTTGCTACCGCCGCAGCAAGACCATCCCGCTTTGCGGCGGGCTCTGGTGAATACCAGTAGCAACCTGGAACCGGTCCACCGGTACGGTCCACGCCAATCCCTCGCTGACACAGAGGATCCACCTCCAGCCAGCCGAATCCTAACAGTAGATCCGGCCATGGATCCCGCTGAGGTCCCGCTGCCAGTTGTCGCTGACCTTACCACGGTGGTCGCCCAGCAATCTCAACAGGTATTGCAACTAGGACAACAGTTCGCCCAACAAGGACAGCAGCTGTCGCAGTTGACCGCCATGCTACAGCAACTTCTGCCACAGCTACAGCAACCATCTCCTCTGCCAGCTCCTGCACCTCCTCCGCAGCGAGAGGCTGCTCCTAGCCTCCGCTTGTCTCTGCCGGACAAATTTGATGGGGACTCTAAACTCTGCCGTGGTTTCCTGTCTCAATATTCCCTACACTTGGAGATGTTGTCGGACCAATTCCCCACAGAACGGTCTAAGGTGGCTTTCGTAGTTAGTCTTCTGTCTGGAAAGGCCTTGTCATGGGCCACACCGCTATGGGACCGCAATGATCCTGCCACGGCCGCTGTCCAGTCCTTCTTCGCTGAAGTCCGTAGTGTCTTCGAGGAGCCAGCCCGGGCCTCCTCTGCCGAGTCTGCTTTGCTGAACCTGGTCCAAGGAAGTTCTTCAGTAGGCGAATATGCCATCCAGTTTCATACCCTCGCCTCTGAGCTATCCTGGAACAACGAGGCTCTCTGCGCGACCTTCAAGAAAGGCTTATCCAGCAACATCAAAGATGTACTGGCTGCACAAGAAATTCCTGCTAACCTGTCTGAACTTATCCATTTGGCCACCCGCATCGACATGCTTTTCTGAAAGACACCAGGAGCTCCGCCAGGAAAAGGATCTTGATCTCTGGGCACCTCTCTCCCGGAATCCTTTGCAATCTACCCCTGTGCCTCCCGCCGAGGAGGCTATGCAAGTGGATCAGTCTCGCCTGACCCATAAAGAGAGGTCTCGTCGCAGAGATAAAAATTTATGCCTGTACTGCGCTAGTACCGAACATTTCTTAGTGGACTGCCCTATTCGTCCTCCGCGTCTGGGAAACGCACACACGCACCCAGCTCACGTGGGAGTGGCGTCTCTTGGTGTGAAGTCTGCTTCTCCACGTCTCACTGTGCCCGTGCGGATTTCTCCTTCTGCCAACTTCTCCTTCTCAGCTGTGGCCTTCTCAGACTCTGGTTCTGCAGGAAATTTTATTTTGGCCTCTTTTGTTAATAGGTTCAGCATCCCAGTGACCCGTCTCGTCAAGCCGCTCTATATTTCTTCTGTCAACGGAGTAAAATTGGACTGCACTGTGCGTTACCGCACAGAACCCCTGCTTATGAGCATTGGACTGCCTCACGAAAAAATTGAATTTTTTGTTCTGCCCAACTGCACCTCTGAAGTCCTCCAACGTCATTCTCCTACCTTTGACTGGACCACCGGGGAGATCAAGAATTGGGGTCCTTCTTGTCACAAACGATGCCTCACATCTGCTCCCACTTGTCTAACTCCTGAGGTTCCACCCATACCGGCTCCTCCCAAGGCTTACCAGGATATTTTCGGCAAAAAGCAAGCTGAGATTTTGCCTCCTCTTAGCCCCCTTCCTGGTAACACTCTGCCCCGTGGCAAGCTTCACCCTCTGCCCCCTTCCCCATTCCCACTTCTTCTGGATTGCCTGTCGTTGATGAAGTTACCCAGGACATCTCTGTCATCCGGAAGGAAACTCAAGAATCGCTCCCAATGGCCTCGTCTCCACTCGTAAACCCCTCGTAAAAAAAATTCCAGCGGGGTACCCCTACCAAATTTGAAGAGCAAAAAAAAAAAAAGTGGGGGGGGGGGGGGGGGTGTTTGAACAGCTGCAATGCACAACATTTATACAGCAACTCACATGTGACGTCTTCTAAAATCAGCATCGTTCCCTTCTTTTCTTCGGATCATCATAATGATTTCTTCCAGCCACAATTCTTCACTGTTAAACCTGCAAAACTAACTTATTAGGCTCCGCACTTTCCCTGCATCAGCCTCCAGATTCCCCTTTTACAAGTGAAGAGGAATACAGGGACGTATAGGTGTAAAGGTGTAACAGAGGGGTGTAGAATAGTGTACATGGGTGACAGGTGTGTAGAGGAGTGTACATGGGTGACAGAGGGTTGTAGAAGTGTGTACATGGGTGACAGGGGAGCGTAGGGGGTGACAGAGGGGTGTACATGGGTGTAGAAGTGTGTACATGGGTGACAGGGGGCGAAGGGGGTGACAGAGGGGTGTACATGGGTGACAGAGGGGTGTAGAGGAGTGTACATCAGTGACAGATGGGTGTAGAAGAGTGTACATGGGTGACAAGGAGGCGTATGGGGTGACAGAGGGGTGTACATGGGTAAAAGGGGTGTTGGAGGTGTAGAAGAGTGTACATGGGTGACAGAGGGGTGTACATTAGTGACAGATGAGTGTAGAAGAGTGTACATGGGTAACAGGGGGGCTTAGGGGGGGTGAAGGAGGGGTGGACAGGAATGACAAGGTGGTAACAGAGTGGTGGAAAGAGGTGACAAAGAGACAGAAGGGTGAATAGTGGGGGTTGGACATTGGTAATGTGGGGGGTCAACCATGTACACTCCTCTACATGGGTGACAGGGGCGGATAAGGTGGACATGGATGACAGGAAAGTAGACATGGGTTAAAGGGGGTAACAGAGGGGTGACAAAGGGGGGTGGACAGGGGTGACAGAGGGAAGAGGGTGCATTACTTTCATTAAGCTGAGCTGTTTTTCAATGTCCTTCTGCAGGGGCCTGGAAGAAGGTCCTGGGGCCTGGACGATGTTCCTTGGGTCGGGAGGATGATCCGGGGACCGGAAAGATGGTCTGGGGGCCGGGAGGATGATTCTGGGGCTGGAAGGATGTCCGGGGGCCGGGTGGATGATTCTGTGGCCGAGTGGATGGTCCGGCGCACCATCCCCATTGCATATATCTCCTTCCCGGCCTGCACGCCTGTGACTCACTCATAGCACCGCAGGGGGGGGGGGGGGGGGAGGGGGATGCTGTGTGCACAGTGCGCACCTACAAGCAATGCGCATACAGGCTTCCCTCCCCCCTTGCGCCGCCATGATTCAAGGTGCGCAGGCTGTGGCGGGAGATTTAAAAAAAAATAAAATTTTGCTGGAGCGTCGCGGTACCCTGGGCAGGGCCTGACGGAACTCTGGGGTTCCAGGGAACATGGTTGGGAATCACTGCTATACTGTAAGATCATACATTTTCCATCATGCTCACACAACTGTCATAGGCTCCATTAAGATCCTTCACCATCAGTTCTGTCACACAGTATGCTCCACTATTCTTCCATCACACCACACCACAAAAGAACTCGACAAACTCCATTATAAATCAGAGGGCCTTTCAGGTGCCATTGGTGTCCCCAATTTCACGGATTCAGCACTGCTGTCATGGGTTCTGTTCTTATGTTTAATGACCACCAAATTCTATCTGCCTGTAACCACCACTAGGGGGAGCATAGGAGCTTAATGGATACTGTTTTATTATTGAGCTCAATGTATCACCAGTATGCAGTAAGCTGCTTCTATTCCTCTGGTGGTTGCTTAAGGCAGCCAGCAGTTGAACATATACTGTAACTATATGTCTAGGCAGGGGATTTGAAGCTCTGTATTAAAAAAAAATAAAGCTTCCATTACTATAAAAATTAAGTAAGAAATTGATCGGCACTGAATATTTGGACTCAAAATAACAGGATAATAAAAGGTAGAAATTCACTTTAAGATAATATCAACATCTCTAGATTCAGGGAAAATTTACAGAAACCTCTGATAGTCCTGGCCAGTCTTGGTCTCTGGAGGCCCCACAATCTGATGTCATAGAGCAATGTTGATCTTCTCTTGCTGGCAGCATTCAACTGTATCAGATTTTAGGTCAATTAGACTTTTTCATGAAGCCATTTCTGGGGCAGATTTTAATATTTTTGTCAATTTCTTAATTGCATTAACCCTTTTACTTAGTATCCAGACACTTCCGTGTACGGGTCAATCTGGAACTGCAGTCAATAGTGGATACATGTACAAAGTAGTGATCCAATGCTGGAAGTTGTTGAAATCCCAAAACGCTGATCATTGACATAATCCTCAAATCTGCCACAGTCCTCCGCATACACAGATCTGAAAAGGAAAAAAGAAAACACACAGATCATAAGTTAGTGTATTTTGGGGGCTCTGCCCAGCAGGGGATACAAAGTGATGGCACCCTGTGTTCACACATTACGTTTTAAACACCCCCCCTTTTTTTTTTTTGTAAAAGCCTTGCTAAAAATGCAATGTGTAAATATAACATCATTCCTGACCACCCATCCATCTTCATCTGCAGTCCTGTCTTTAGGGCCATCCCGTGGCCCTAGATGTGGGGCTATAGAAGAAGATGAACAGACAGGAGGACATCCTCTCACAGTATACAGTAAACTGCCATCTAGTGTACGTAGTGATGCTATGCATCACTACTTGTGTATGAGGCGTGTGGTCCCGACTAGATTGGCCTCTGCGCAAGAGTGTGCGCCCTAAGCAAAAGTCACACATAATATGTCTACACATCTAACGATAGGTCTACATGGGATTTTTTTGTGTGTTTAAAATAAACAAAAATAAAATTATGAAGTTTTAAGCGACAACATTCAGTGCTGGATCTTCACTTATGTATCAATGGGAAATAGGTGGAATGTAGTAATTAGTAGACTATGTTCAGTCCATTAAAGTCAATAGGCTAACTGTGGGTACAGCATGGTATACATTGGAATTCCTTTTTTGCTGGTATCCCACATATACTGGTGATGTAAAACAGAAATTATATATGAATGGAGCCCTTACAAGAGAGCGAATCTGTCTAGGAAAGCTGGATGATAGTTGCCATCCAGCATGGCAGGGTGACTTAAAATGTGGTGTTGTGGATTTGGAAGCAAATGCTCTACATGGATATCAAAAAGGGTCAGTCCTAAGGGGGGCTACTGTATAGTGGGTACAGAGGTAACAGTCCCACTTGGGCCTTGGTACCTGACTGGCTCAATTGTTCCACATAAACATGAGAAGACGCCAGTATTAATAAAGGCCAAATTGTCTGTTATAGATTTTTATTTTTTTTACTGGGGACAAGTTTTAGCTTTGCATCATACTTGATCATGTTGAAAATTCATCACTAGTGTTGGGCGCGAATATTCGCATTTCGAATTTTTATTGCCAATATCGCAAATTCTGGAATTCGGGAATATTGCAAATATATTTGCTATGTATTCGAAATTACGAATATTCGCTTTTTTCCGCATATGTGAATATTCGCACATTCCTTCTTTTCATTGGGGACCAATTGGAATGATGCAAATACACTTGTCAGAGGTCATCAACAACATCCCTAGCAACCAATAGTAAAGTTGCCCACCCCCTCACTGTTTTCTTCATCAAATACGTGAATATGCGAATATAACGAATAAGCAAAATTCACAAATATAGGACGAATATTCGTCTATATATTTGCAAAATATCACAAATTCAAATATGGCCAATGCCGCTCATCACTATTCATCACTTGGCTTTTCACCAAGGAAAAGCTGGGTAGTGACCATTCTGTTCTCCATCCTAACTCCCACATAGGGTTATTATGCTTTTCTACAGAACTGAATGGCAAATCTACCATATTTTTATTTGTAGTGATAAAGAAGCTGCATTTACTTGCCTTTCAGAAGTTTGGAAAAGCTGTCTGACATTGCAGAATTTTTAACAATTTGACATTTTAGAAGGTAAATACATTTGTGTCTTGGCTGAAGACAGACTCCAGGGGAAAATGAGAAGGCAAATTGTAATTTTCATGGGCCATTCAGGCTAAATGCTGCTCTGTTTTGTTATATAAGGCATCATAGAGCACTATGAGATCACCTTGGCTCGCAGGGAGATATTTGAGGCGCAAAGTTCTGTCAGGCTGAACCTACAAACACCCTCTGGGGGCTAAAGACATTAATTCTAATCAAGAGCAGATGGAGGCTACAAAGATTTCCTATTACAACACAAGCCCCTCAATAAAAACTGCAGCAGCCAGGTCAGAGGTCCACAAAGAACTAAACATTGACGTGAGGCAGGGAGCCACACCTTTACTCCATCAATTTGTGCTTCAGTACTGCAAGATCTCTGCTTGCTGTCAGTGAATGGAAACCCACTTGTTTATATCGATAAGCTGTCCTATGATTTTTTCACAGGTGAGGATTTGCCACAGTTGTATCCAGTTTCCTGACATTAGATGGACCCAGAGTTTCTTTTCACTTAATAACAGTCACAGAAAGCAATGAGCTTAAACAATATATGTTACCAGGCACCACAGCCAGAACATTTAACTTCAGACAGAATATGGTTTGTCTTATCCAGTGATGTTTTGTGTGTGGACCATGAAATGCAGCAACTTACCTCTAAACAATCTGGGTTATTACCCCGACTCCAGTGCTGGGCAGTGGCAGCCATATTACTCTTACTGGAGATGGGGTAGAAGGTGCTTTATGTAAAATGACAACGTATCACATGGTAATCTTTTCCTATCCAATGCAGAGATTTCCAAACACCCTAATTAAATATGCATTGTTTGGTGACACATTCTTCATCGTACCACCAATGCATGTATCACATTGCATGTCCTATGGCACACCATGTCACACCAATATCAGTATCACATTTGTGGCTGATACTTCCCTGTGCCATTCCCCCCCCCCCCCCGATCACCTCTTGTGCCATTTGAACAACCCCTTCATCCCCTCGTGCTACTTCATCACCCCTTCATCTGCCCCGTGCTACTTTATCACCCTCTATGTCAGGGGCGTCACTTGTCAGTCCCAGCAGCTACCCCTGCTCATTGGTTTAATGTGGCCGCATCGCCGGTTGCCTGTTCAAGATTAGCAGCATGGCCCTGGCCACTTAAGAAAGGTGAACAGGTGGACGGTCCCGCAACACACCTGGGGACTGCCGCCAACACACTAATGTGTCACGCCACCCAGTTTGGAAAGCCCTTTGATAATGGATAAAATCCATAAATACCTGCTTGCTAACAGTTTCCAGGCTGCAACAGCGTTTCTTCATAATGTCCAGAATTTTCCACCTTTACTACACTGGCAAATGTTAAAAGAGGCAAATAAGTCCTAATACCTTATAGTAAAAGATTTGTACCATTGTATAGTCCTAGTGACAGGGAATACTGTACAGTGCTGTTATCTTACTCTATAGATCTATCTTCCTATAAAATCAGATGCCCGGTCTATATAAGATAGATAGATAGATGGATAGATAGATAGATCCTTTGCAGTGGGATGTCATCACACTTGGCCAAACACAAAGTTATCACCTGTTAAGTGGTAAGGGCCCTGTGATGCTTTTTCTCTAGAGCCCATCAGCTTTAAGTTGCCCCTATGCTCTGTGGAATACATTGACAGTTTATAATGAGTACCAAATGTCAGGAAGCCACGCAATTTCCTGTAAAGGAGATACAAACACATCATAGAATTCTATGAAGATTCAAGGGAAAAGAAAAATCCTTCATAGTTTGTGTCATTCACTTGTATGTTCAGAAGTCTTTGCTCTAGACATCATCTCTATCGCCAATTCCGAGGGCAGGAAGTAGCTACCTGACACCTTCCATTGTCAGCCACATTAGACCTCATGGGGCTGCTTATTTGTCACCCAGTCACCTAAAGTTTTCTTCCCGTCTCTCCAGGTTTTCATGTTTAACCTGCCACATTACTGAATTTCCCAACAATCCCATTTTTCTCATTCAATAGTTGAGACATGGATGACTAAATCTCTACCTATAGTATGGGAGACATGATTTGTCATCATTGACTATATTTATGTATCAGGGATCTGTAATACCCGAATAGATCAATTCATATGACCAATTTGCTGTTTATAATGTGGTGACTAGGTGGTGCAGGTAATAGTGTAGGGTATGTTGGTATTTAACCCTTTATTGTAATGACGCAAGGGTGCGGTTTCCACAATGTAATGGTCCTACCGCCCAACTGTCCCACAAACGGCAGGGAGAAATAACTGAATGTCCACAGCAGATATTTGATGAAAACCGGAAAAAACTTTAAAACTGCAGGAAACAGAACAGTCTTTAGTATAGAGGACCGTAGTTCAGGTTCCTCACAGGTTTACAGGGACTTCTAAGTACAATGAGCTTTGATTTGCAAGCCACTGTGCTACTGATTTGAAGATAATGGGGTTGCAGTAGTCACACAGGATTTTAGTAGATTTGAGCTGGATAACTCACGGTTTAGTGGCTGTGGAAGATAAGGCTTCAGGCCTAGCTTGAATTGGTGATTTTTGCTGAGATTTGCTTTCTCTGATAATCCGGAACCAAGAGAGAGAGTTTAGTGGCAGAAGCCCCTTATATATTAAGGGGTTGGGACAAAGCTCATTGGATAGCCAAACCTGTCAGTCTTGACCTCTGGAACTCTGGGTATATCACATGACCCAAAGGTCCTTAAACCATAGCATAACAGAAATCAAAGGCACGTGACCTCTAAGGTCCAATACATGGGTATCCTATATGAATTAAATATATAAGTATACACATTAAATATCAACATATTAAGAGGGGAATAGGGGTTAGCCCTTTAGGAGAGCCCATTAGCATGGAGGGACTCTGGCTGAGGGGACTCCAGACAAAAGGGACAGGACATGTCCTGTACCGGGACACCACAAACCCCCTTACTTAAAATAAGTCGTCCTTGACGAAGGTCCCCAAAGAGAGAGGGACGAAATGATAAAGACCAAAACAATCCTGGGCATCATTAAGAATGTCCTTAATCAGGCTGTAGATGAATAATAACAAAGAGTCCTTGTGCATTGGGAAATGTCCATACAAGCTCTAAAATCAATATAAACAGGATTGTTGAGGATTGGATCACGAACAGGATAGTAAAGTATAACCTTATCTAGAGATCCTTTTGATATCTACATTTTACTTTACTTTACTTTGCACCTATTGACTATGCATGAAATTTAATACCAAATAACACTTGACTGATATTTTCTTATTTTTTTCTTTTTGACTGACAAATAGACTAATATAAGACTAGGAGTATGTATAATAACTGACAGTAATGCTACTACATACTTTAACAGATCTCACCATTTGTTTGTTTGTTGACATATACCAACTATTTATTATACCACATTATCTGAGTTATACACTTGTTTCGGATTGGTTTGCCTGAGGCTTTCTGACCAATGCCTTAGCTACTAGGGTCTATAGGTATTACACTCTTACCCCTAGAACTCTATCTAGAAAACACTTACATACTGTTACCTTTCTTGATACGTGCATTTTATTGAGCTACAGGAGCATCTTCTGGCCAGGAAGAGCATCCTGAACACGTAAAGGACAAAAGAAAAACGTTAGTGTATAAACATTGATATGGAACTGGAATATAGCATGTTACAGTCCCTAAGAAATATTTTTGTTGTTTTTGTGAGATATATTTTGGAATTATGTGTACTGAACTTTATTGGAAGATACACTAATGAGAGTTATGAGATGTACTATGTGTACAATATATTGGAATAAGTCAGTCTTGGTATCTAAGAGGAATGTTTCCCTGTGTCGACCTTTGAGACCGACGCAACACCACGTCTTGGGTTTCAGGAACATCTTCTGCCGTCAGTTCTCTTGTAACTTCAGTCCCGGAGGGACCAGCTTAAGGGCTGGATGCAGGAGTCATATTCAATCCTGGACTAAGAGAAGCCATTGGAATGGGTGAAAGGGGTTCTGACCTTCCTGGGGTTGTCACTGAAGACAAGTTTGTAGCAGGAGAGGAGACTAATGCTGGTTGTGCTGGAGCTGGACAGGGTACACCACAGAACATTGCAGATTGAAGAGGGGAGAACATCGGAATGTCCATGGATGGGTGAATCCCTTCTCCTGGGATGTATTCCCTCACAGGTCTGTCAGCTATGGGAGCAGGAGAAGGCAGTGCCGGAAAGTCCTCCCTAAGGCACAACTTAATCCGATTCCTATGGACCACCTGCGGTTCAAATCCAGTCTTCTGGACCTCATAGACGTCTGAGTCGGGGTACGGCACAGCAGTGATGGTATAAGGCTCTGTCTCCCAGATGGAGTCTAATTTGCGTGTTCTGGGGAATTTCCTGAGCCAGACTCTGTCTCCCAGTTGTAATGGCTTAGCAGATGCGTGGCGGTTATAATCTCTCTGCTGACGTTCCTGGGCCTCGCCCATCTTTTTCTCAACAATCTCTTTGGCTTCTTGAATCCTCCGCTGTGTTCAGAGACTCAGCCTTGCAGAGAGTTGTTGAATGGTGCTTACAGCCCAAAGGATCTGTCTTTAGGAAGTTTCCCATGTCGACCCATCATGAGGAAGAAGGAAGTGTACCCTGTGGAGCAGTGGATGGTATTATTGTAGATTTCCAGCAGCTCGGGCAGGAGTCGGGGCCATTCATCGTGCTTGGACACTGACGCTGCTCTCAGCATATGCATGAAGACCTGGTTGATCCTCTCACACAGTCCATTCCCCTGGGGGTGATAAGCTGTAGTCCGGAGCTAGCTTCTTGCAGTCGTGGAACAGGCAGAGTTCCCGAAACAGCTGGGCTTCAAAGGCGGTTCCTCGATCCGTGAGAACCGACTCCGGACATCCCAAGGTCTGGACCCAGTGGGAATAAAACATATGCGCTGCAGTCTTCGCTGTGAGGTCCTTGACGGGCACTACCACCACCCCCTTGGAATAGTGGTCCACCATGGTAAGGGCGTAAGTATAACCCGAGCGGGTAGAAGATAGCTTCACATAATCCAAGGAGACCAGATGGTTGGGCCTTTCGGTTTGGATGGAATGTAGGGGTGCTCTTGCATCCTTGCGGAGGTTCTTGGTGACATTGCAGACAGTACATTCTCCGCACCATTTCTCGATGTCTTCTCGCATCCCTATCCAATAAAACCGCTGTCTGATGGTGGCTTCAGCTTTGCAGATTCCAAAGTGTCCCGACTGATCGTGATAGGCATTCAGGACCATGGCAGCATCTCTTTTAGGAATCAGGATCTGATGGAGTCGTTCACCAGAGACTGGATCCAATGAGTTCCTAAATAGTAGTCCTTTGTGCATAAACAGTCGGTTTCTTTGGCGCCACAACCTCTTCAATTCAAAGTCACACTGTGACTGGCTTAGACGGGTTGGTACCTTTTTCTGAAGTAGATAGTCTAACAGATCCCCATGACTCGATTCTCGTCCTGCAGAGTCTTCCAAGTGTAGAGGTCCTCAGGAACCTTGGTTAAACCAGGCTCACCGCCTTCTTGTGTGGTCAAGGCATTCTGACTCACAAACCTCTGGTAAAATGGGGGCATCTTCACGTCTTCCCACTCATCCTCAACGGGTGGTTCTTCGCCAGGAGCCATGCTCACCAGTTCTTTTTCCGCTTTAGTCAATTGGTCAATATCCTGTCGTACACTTTGTAGATCTTTGGGCGCAGGACTTATAGGGGCAGGTGCTCGTGCAACAACAGGGGGTAAGGGCTGTGCAGATCTGGCAGAGGCTCCTAATGTCTCAGCTGAAGGGGCGCTAACTTCTGGCTCAGGCCCTGACCCAATAACTTTTATGGCTAACCTATTGAAGGAAGCGAAAGATATATCAGGGTTCTGCACCGCCAGCATCCCACAAGGGTTCTGCTCCGCCAGACCAGCTGTTGCTACTTTTGTGAGGTAGGGGGGCACTTTGGTTCTTTTTTATTTATTTTTATTTTAAGTTGATTAATTGTTGTTTTTTAATTAACTATAGTTTAATATATTTAACTGCTGTTAAGGGAAACCTGTGATCAGTTTTATGCTGTTGGGGCAGCATAAAACTGGTGCAGGCATCATGACCCGGGACACTAGGAGTTACTCTTAGACACTCCGACAACTAGTCCTCTGGGCAGGTCCTAGCGGGGCGGGTGACGCATCTCTCCCTATACCAGTAGTCTCCAAACTGTGGACCTCCAGATTTTGCTAAACTACAACTCCCAGCATGCCCATGTCCGGGGATGCTGGGAGTTGTGGTTTTGCAACAGCTGAAGGTCCACAGTTTGGAGACCTAGACCCTATACACTCCCGCAGTAGAAGATGATGGGAAACCCTCACCAATCTCTGTGCAAATAAAACCTTCTTTTTATTTCAGTGCAGCATAGATACAGAGTATTGCGGGAGATAAGGAAATGATGGCTGCACCACAGGTTACAGCTGCTGCGCGTGACCTCACTCTTCATCAGACCATACCCATGCTGTATACAGGATTTGGACAGTAACAATATGTATGGTGATGATAGTTCCTCCTTATATATGGTGTTATTTGGTAACTGTATGACTTATTTAAAGGTATACAGTATTATCATACATGTAAAATGTACTTTCTTATATCAAACATGTGCAGGCAATGTTCCTCCTGGAGAGAGCTGAAACCTTCCCTGTACACTTTGATGTCATAAAATACAATGGCCCCTCAATGTTACAATAACTCTGGACAGTTCCTGACATGGACAGAGGTGTCAGCAGAGACAATTTGCAAAACAATTTTGAAGTGAGAGCGTTTCACAAAATTGTATATCTTTTTTACACCAGTTTTCAAGTGCAAGTATTGATAAATTCCTCCCATGTATTTCTGTAAAGGTATTCCATGAATTCTTTACACAATCAGCTGACATTCTTTAAGAAGTCAATATTTTATGTTAAACTTTCTTGAAAGTAGTGATGAGCGGCATTGGCCATATTCGAATTTGCGATATTTCGCGAATATATAGACGAATATTCGTTAAATTAGCATATTCTCATATCGAGGAAGAAAACAGTGAAGGGGTGGGCAATTTTACTATATGTGCTAGGGATGTTGCATCATTCTAATTGGCCCACAAGTGAAAAGAAGGAATATGCGAATATTCACATATGCGAATATGCGCATATGCGGAATATTCACAATTTCGAATATATAGCGAATATATTTGCATTATTCGCGATTTCGCTAATTTGCGATATTCGGGGGGAAAAATGGAAATGCGAATATTCACGCCCAACACTACTTGAAAGCATGCTTTCACTTAAAAATAAAACCTTAGCCGTACTGAGAATTCTTTTAGTTCTGTCCCTGTGTCAGGAGTGGATATAACATATGGGCAGCTGCATCGGGGCTCAGTAGATAAATGGTCCAGATACTACCTTAAAATCAGCTTTTTACTGTCTATTATATTGCAAGAACTGAACTAATGACTTTATAGCCCTGGTGTTATAAGAGGACACTCTATGATAAACTACAAGCAGGGATCTGTGCATTGAGGACAAGCAGGGCTAAGTAGCTAAATTAAAGAATGCCTGTCATTTGCAAAAACTTTTTATATAATGCACATAATAACATTATATGCATAATTGTAATAAACATTTTGTTGAAAAAATATGTATTTTGATGGGTTTAGAAAGCTGTCTTGTCTCTTCAGCTATTGCCTGTTTGACTCTATGCAAAATACAGGAAGTGTGGGCGGGACAAGCAGGGCTTTGTACACTGAGGACAAGCAGGGCTCTGTGCACTGAGGACAAGCAGGGCTCTGTACACTGAGGACAAGCAGGGACCTGTACACTTAGGACAAGCAGGACTTTGTACACTGAGGAAAAGCAGGGCTTTGTGCACTGAGGAAAAGCAGGGCTCTGTTCCCTGAGGACAAGCAGGGCTCTGTGCAGTGACGATAAGCAGGGCTCTGTACACTAAGGACAAGCAGGGCTCTGTGCACTGAGGACAAGCAGGGCTCTGTGCTCTGAGGACAAGCAGGGCTCTGTGCAGGGAGGACAAGCAGGGCTCTGTGCATTGAGGACAAGCAAGGCTCTGTGCACTGAGAACAAGCAGGGCTCTGTGCACGGAGAAAAGCAGGGCTCTGTACACTGAGGACAAGCAGGGCTCTGTACACTGAGGACAAGCAGGGCTCTGTACACTGAGGACAAACAGGGCTCTGTGCATTGAGAACAAGCAGGGCTCTGTGCATTGAGGACAAGCAGGGCTCTGTGCAGTGAGGACAAGCAGGGACCTGTACACTTAGGACAAGCAAGACTCTGTACAGTGAGGAAATGCAGGGCTTTGTGCACTAAGGACAAGCTGGGCTCTGTACAGTGAGGACAAGCAGGGCTCTGTACACTGAGGACAAGCCGGGCTCTGTACATTGAGGACAAGCAGGGCTCTGTTCACTGAGGACAAGCGGGGCTCTGTACACTGAGGACAAGCAGGGACCTGTACACTTAGGACAAGCAGGGCTCTGTACCCTTAGGAAAAGCAGGGCTCTGTACACTAAGGACAAGCAGGGCTCTGTGCACTGAGGACAAGCGGGGCTCTGTACACTGAGGACAAGCCGGGCTCTGTGCACTGAGGACAAGCAGGGCTCTGTACACTCAGGATAAGCAGGGCTCTGTGCACTGAGGACAAGCAGGGCTCTGTACACTCAGGATAAGCAGGGCTCTGTGCACTGAGGACAAGCAGGGTTCTGTAGACTGAGGACAAGCAGGGCTCTGTGCGTTGAGGACAAGAAGGGCTCTTTGCACTGAGAACAAGCAGGGCTCTATGCAAAGAGGAAAAGCAGGGCTCTGTACACTGAGGACAAGCAGGGGACTGTACACTGAGGACGAGCAGGGCTCTGTACACTGAGAACAAATTGGGCTCTGTACACTGAGGAGAACCAGGGCTCTGTGCAGTGAGGACAAGCAGGGCTCTGTGCAGTGAGGACAAGCAGGGCTCTGTGCACTGAGGACAAGCAGGGCTCTGTGCACTGAGGACAAGCAGGGCTCTGTACACTGAGGACAAGTAGGGTTCTGTACACTGAGGACAAGCAGGGCTCTGTACACTGAGGACAAGCAGGCCTCTGTACATTGAGGACAAGCAGGGCTCTGTACACTGAGGACAAGTAGGGTTCTGTACACTGAGGACAAGCAGGGCTCTATTCACTGAGGACAAGCGGGGCTCTGTACACTGAGGACAAGCAGTCCTACAAATATACACATAATGTTATTTTTTACATTATATAAAAGTTTTTGCAAATAGCAAGTACACCTTAAATCAGTCATTTTCAGCAGATATTGGATTATTATTTAGCCTCAAAGTCGCCTAGGTTTCATGGAAATGCATAGGCTCTGTTCTGTCCTCCATGACATTTTACTGAATGCATCTGCTTTAGAGGATTTAATTCTGAGACAGTATGAAAGTAAAAATTTGGAAAAACCCATCAAGAAAAAAAAGGAGAACCAATTTAGTAATTCCTAGCCAGTTTATAAAAGAGAAGTAACCAAACATATAAAACCATTAGAAACGAGGATCAATATGACTCAATATGAATCTTTTGACATATCTGGTTGACATGACATTTAATACTTTTGTGGGAATACTCATGTATATAAATCCTATACAGCAGTGTTCTTTTGTTTTTGGGTCTCCAGCTGTCGAAAAGCTACAATCTCCATTGTGTTCTGATGGTGTGTAAGTAGATACCCCATTAAAAAAATACTGGGATGTATCTATTCTACACTGAAAGAGTTAATGGTTTATACTTGATGACATGAACATGGATCAATTCAGCAATCAGACTGGCATTTGCCAAAATTTCAGAAACCTCGTTTGCCAAAGACGTATTTTGTAACAGGGTCACAGCAGGTCAAGGGGAATTGGCGCAGGGTGACTGTGCAATCCCAAATGGCTGAGTAATTTATAACCATTACCGGGCAGCTCCATCAGGAGATAAAGAAAAACTGCAAACGTTGGGATTAATTCAGAGGAAAAAGGACAAATTCAACCCCATAGATCAATGCTTCTTAACCTGTGGCTTTCCAGTTGTTGTAAAAACTAAAACTCTCAGCATGTCCTGATAGCAGCAGGCAAACAGCTAGAAAGCCACCGGTTGAAAATCACTGCCATGGACAGAAGAACATATGGTACTACAAAAGTAGATGACTTTCATGATTTGCTGGTATAAGATAAAAGAGAAGAGACCAACACAAGGGCACCTTGTGTTTTATCGCTTGGGCTTAGTGCATAAAAAAAGCAAAGGGGCGATGAGAAAGCCCTTAGGTAGAAGAAGTAAACACGTGCGTATCATCCCACATGCTATAGAAAAACTACAATCCCCATTGTGCTCTGATGGTGTGTAAGTAGATAACCAATTTAAAAAAATTCCTGGGATACATCTATTCTTCACTTCTCCTGCGACCTACGGCACCTTCTGTGCCGTAGGTTGCAGGAGAAGGAGAGCCAATCCCAGCAGCATACTGATCTGAAGAAGGAGGTGGTTCCCTCGAAATGCGTAATCTCTGTTTGTTGTTTTACTCTTAATAAACCATCCAGTGTTGTATAATCCTGCTCTCTGGCTCGGATTTAATTTTATTCACTCTGCTTGGAATCAGCAGCGCCTCTCACGGTCATTTTCTACTACTTGTATGACTTTCATGATTGACAGGGCCTGTAAATAATTCTTCTGCTCTTCACACACCATGGGGTTCAGTGGAGAAATCTTCCAATAACTCTGACACTTTGCGCCGAAATGTGGTCACATTGTTTGGCATGTGACCACCAGCACCAAGGCGTTGTATCCGACAGGGTTCTTGGCTTTAAATGATTCATTATATGTACTGCTTTTTTCTGTTGGGCACATGTATGGCCTGATGACGTTAAGCAATGTTACGCCGAGCGCTCCGGGTCCCCGCTCCTCCCCGGAGCGCTCGCTACACTCTCGCTCCCGCAGCGCCCCGGTCGGATCCACTGACCGGGTGCGCTGCGATTCCGCCTCCAGCCGGGATGCGATTCGCGATGTGGGTGGCGCCCGCTCGCGATGCGCACCCCGGGTCCCGTACCTGACTCGCTCTCCGTCGGTCCTGTCCCGGCGCGCGCGGCGCCGCTCCCTAGGGCGCGCGCGCGCCGGGTCTCTGCGATTTAAAGGGCCACTGCGCCGCTGATTGGCGCAGTGGTTCTAATCAGTGTGTTCACCTGTGCACTCCCTATGTATACCTCACTTCCCCTGCACTCCCTCGCCGGATCGTGTTGCCATTGTGCCAGTGAAAGCGTTCCCTTGTGTGTTCCTAGCCTGTGTTCCAGACCTCCTGCCGTTGCCCCTGACTACGATCCTTGCTGCCTGCCCCGACCTTCTGCTACGTCCGACCTTGCTTCTGTCTACTCCCTTGTACCGCGCCTATCTTCAGCAGTCAGAGAGGTTGAGCCGTTGCTAGTGGATACGACCTGGTCACTACCGCCGCAGCAAGACCATCCCGCTTTGCGGCGGGCTCTGGTGAATACCAGTAGTGACTTAGAACCGGTCCACTAGCACGGTCCACGCCAATCCCTCTCTGGCACAGAGGATCCACCTCCTGCCAGCCGGCATCGTGACAAGCAATCCCAGTCAACCCAATGGATACATCAATGCATTTAGGTTGTTCTATCTGAAGTATGAATGGAAAGTCAAACTGAGTCAAAGGGTTATTTCCATCTCATAAAATACTGGTACATCTCTAGGAAATGGCATAATTTTATTGTGGTGTCCCGGTACCGTATCCTATCCAGTATCTGTGTATGTGGGTCCCCTTAGCCAGAGTCCCTAGGACGTCGGGGTCCCCATTGTCTAGTTCACCCCTGGTCACCTCTCATCTAGATAGTTATTGAGCTAATAGTTTATTTAGGATGCATGTAAATATGATATCAGTGTCTATAAATAGTTAATTACCTGTATGCAGCTTAGCAGGACCTGCGGGTCACGTCTCGGGAAAACTCTATAGTTTCTGCTTTAGGACCTTTGGAGGTCCCTGTGACGTATGCTACCCATCACTCCTTGTAACGGTGAGTGACAGTTACTGGGACCAATCGAAAACGGCCCTGCCCCTGCCCATATAAAGGAGCGGCGGCCATATCTCTCTCTCTTGTTCCTGCACAGCCAAGCAGTAAGCATTTCTCTTTGCCCATGTGCTCCTGACGAGGAAGGACCTGTACAGATATCTCCCGCAGTGAGTTAGGCCCGAGCCTTGCGGCAATGGCTGATCGATTCTAAATTGAGAGTGTATCAATCCCTAAGCACTCTGCATGGTCACCGGACCTTATCTATCCTCTAAATCCGGACGGGTCTGCAAATATTACCCTAAATTCAGAGACTGTATCTAAAAGCCAAGGTCCGCAACAACTGTCAGTCATTGCACCATATAGAGATTGTATTCCTGAGACTGTTATTGTGCATTGGATGTACTGCAAGCCTTTCAGTAAAGTTTGTTCAAGTATCTTGTGGACCTTCAGTCATTTTGGTATATGCACCTATCGTTACTGGGAAGGGCGGCGATAGGCCGGAGAATTACCTCGGCATACTAGCCCTCAGCCTGGCGTCATGAACTATAGGGTAAACATTAACCCCTCATTTACCGGAACAATACCCCCACTACCAACACCCCCCAAGGGCTACCACAAAGCCTTTTTGGCATTGCACGAACAGTATACGGGTGTGTGCCTACTACAGTCGCCATTAGTGAAAGTGTACTCCCCCTCCGAAAAAGAACTTTATTCATGTGCTGTAAACCATGTTGCTGTGTACAGGAACGGTGCTTGTGGTGCACCATACAAGGGGGCCAAGAGAAAAGTAAGGGGAGAGGCGAAAATTGTGTTACAACTAAGATGTGTAAACTGCGCAATGAGTTCATGCTGCGATCCTTTGGTCCAGTCGGCACAGGCGGAGCCAAACTGCTGCCAGAAAAGCACGCGAAGAATGCCCGCGCTGCCCCACGCCCCGCCCCTGGGCATGGCCATCAAGTTGCAGTGTCGCAGCCAAAAGGAAACTCAGAGATACAGGAGTCATTTCTGGAGGGACCGGAAGTCGGGGCTGCCAGGCGCCATTTTGGAGAAGCCCACTATAAAAGACTCCACGCACAGTGACCTCTTCAGTCTGCACGGAGAGCCGGAGAGTACAGACATGGCGGAGAGCAGCGTTCCACGTGGTGAAGTTGGCAAAATGGCCAAATGGCAACGGAAAGTTGTGGCAGTCGCAGCCCAACTTTTTCAAGGACTTGCTGACCGTCTGCAGCGGTTGTCATTAGACGAAGAGGGGGCCTGCAATCTTCCCCCACTGCCTGATGATGACGACGATTTGCCAGAAACGCCTCCAGCGGAAAGCACAGGGACACCTGGAGGTGCATCACCAGTGAGATTGTCCCCTCACCACAGAACCTGGGGCTCGTGGGCCGAGATCCCGTCGGAGGAGTCTGCTGTGTGTACCCCGCCAGAGGCGGCCTATTCTTCCTCCTCCAGCCCTGAGGTCATACCTCGATCCAGCTTGCCAAGTGCACGACCGTGCTCACCAAAATTGCCACAATGGGTGTTCGGAGAGGAGCCGGAGCTGATCGAGTACATGCACAGAGTACTTCAACCATTACCTGGGAAGCCACTCCCACCAATCCCAACTGCAGAAAGGGAAAGGGCCCGAGCTGGCCGAATTGATGGAAAAGCTAAAGGCCCGGCACAAAGAACTCTATACCCCCAAGCACATGCATTTGCCTTATGAAGAAAAAGTGCGGTATCAAGAAAATATCAAAGAAATGGAGGCATTGTACATACGCAAATGGGATCACTCCTGAGAAGGGGAGGAGCCATTAGAAAGAAGAAGAGCAACTGTGGCCAAGTTCGACAAGGTCAGAGGTTATGGGACACTCCTTGACTGCCACACTGGGCAGACCATCCTCATAAATCGGCGAGCAGTACAAAGGCCATATCTCCATAAGAAGTTCTACACCTTGGAGGTGGGTGAAATTGTGCCCCAACACAGCTTCCCTTCAAATATTTCTTGTCAACGGATTGGGAGTCCGATCTCTTCAACTTGAGGCTGAATGCTCCTAAAGCCTCCACCAGCGTACCCAAGGAGGAGGAGCTTCAAGAGTCAACTTCATCATCTTCTATGTACAGTAAAGAGTCAAGTTCATCATTTCCAATGTACAGCAAAGAGCCAAGTTCTTCATTTTCTACAGATCGTCGAGAGTCAAGTCCTGCTCAAGTTCAGGAAAGTAGGCCCAAATTGCGGGCACCAAAGACTGTACCTTGGCCCTCTCGGAGCAATGAGAGTTTGCCTCCTGCACAGGTACCAACGTATGTACCAAGGCCCTCTTCTGACATAGACAGTTTGCCTGCTTCCAGGGTACCAACTAAAGAGTCATGGGTCCATCCTAGTTTGGAGATGATACTCAAGCCCTATTGCCCCACTTTGATCCCGGAAAGTAAGCCTATAACCACTTCTAATGCTGCTATCCACAACTCCATCCTCACCAATGTGGTGTGGCAAAGTGATGTCAAATCTAATCCTGCCCCTGATGTTGGCAGATACCGAGGAACCAAGAGAGGCACAACAAGGGTAAAGAAGAATATCCTCTAAAGAGACTCTAAAGTAATGTCCTATTGTTTCTTATGTTAACCACTTTTACTATGCAGCAACCAAGTTCAAGAATTGTGCCTAGCAGGACTGTGCTAAGATTGTTCCAGTTCAAAGTTCAGCAACATAACCACTAAGCTTGTGCCTGACTATTAAGTCAAGAAACTCCTAGCCTGTAGGAGATTCATTAAGGACTGTACCCGGCTGAATTGTGGTCAAGGCCGTGTTTACCTTTCCCTTCCTATGAACTTCTACTGTAGGTGGACTGCTGATCCTTACACACCAATTTGTATATTTTCCATGGACTCCTAGTGTAGGGGGACTGCTGATCCTTACACGTCTATTTCTTGTATTGTCACGATTCGGCTGGCAAGAGGTGGATCCTCTGTGCCAGAGAGGGATTGGCGTGGACCGTGCTAGTGGACCGGTTCTAAGTTACTACTGGTATTCACCAGAGCCCGCCGCAAAGCGGGATGGTCTTGCAGCGGCGGTAGTAACCAGGTCGTATCCACTAGCAACGGCTCAACCTCTCTGACTGCTGAAGATAGGCGCGGTACAAGGGAGTAGACAAGAGCAAGGTCGGACGTAGCAGAAGGTCGGGGCAGGCAGCAAGGATCGTAGTCAGGGGCAACGGCAGGAGGTCTGGAACACAGGCTAGGAACACACAAGGAAACGCTTTCACTGGCACAATGGCAACAAGATCCGGCGAGGGAGTGCAGGGGAAGTGAGGTATAAATAGGGAGTGCACAGGTGAACACACTGATTGAACCAACTGCGCCAATCAGCGGCGCAGTGGCCCTTTAAATCGCAGAGACCCGGCGCGCGCGCGCCCTAGGGAGCGGGGCCGCGCGCGCCGGGACAGGAACGACGGAGAGCGAGTCAGGTACGGGAGCCGGGGTGCGCATCGCGAGCGGGCGCCACCCGCATCGCGAATCGCATCCCGGCTGGGAGAGGAATCGCAGCGCACCCGGTCAGCAGATCTGACCGGGGCGCTGCAGTTGCGAGGATGTTGCGAGCGCTCCGGGGAGGAGCGGGGACCCGGAGCGCTCGGCGTAACAGTACCCCCCCCCCCTTGGGTCTCCCCCTCTTCTTGGAGCCTGAGAACCTGAGGACCAGACTTTTGTCTAGGATGTTGTCCTCAGGTTCCCAGGATCTCTCTTCTGGACCACAGCCCTCCCAATCAACCCAAAAATTTTTTTTCCCTCTGACCGTCTTGGAGGCCAGTATCTCCTTCACGGAGAAGATGTCAGAAGAGCCGGAAACAGGAGTGGGAGAAACAAGTTTGGGAGAGAAACGGTTGATGATGAGAGGTTTAAGGAGAGAGACATGGAAGGCATTGGGAATACGAAGAGAAGGAGGAAGAAGGAGTTTGTAAGAGACAGGATTAATCTGGCACAAGACTTTGAAAGGACCAAGATAGCGTGGTCCCAGTTTGTAACTGGGGACACGAAAGCGGACATATTTAGCGGAGAGCCATACCTTGTCTCCCGGGAGAAAAAATGGGGGGAGTTCTTCTTTTCTTATCGGCAAACCTTTTCATGCGAGATGAAGCCTGTAGAAGAGAATTTTGGGTCTCTTTCCATATGGTGGAAAGATCACGAGTCACTTCATCCACAGCGGGCAAACCAGAGGGCAAGGGAGTAGGGAGGGGGGGAAGAGGGCCGTACACCACGAAAAATGGGGATTTAGCAGAAGATTCAGAGACTCTGAAGTTGTATGAGAATTCGGCCCACGGTAGAAGATCTGCCCAGTCATCCTGGCGGGAGGAAACAAAATGCCGTAAATAGTCACCCAGGACCTGGTTAATTCTTTCTACTTGCCCATTGGATTGAGGATGATAAGCAGAAGAGAAGTTTAATTTAATCTTGAGTTGTTTACAGAGAGCCCTCCAGAATTTTGACACAAATTGGACGCCTCTATCCGAGACGATCTGCGTGGGCAAACCGTGAAGACGAAAAATGTGTACAAAAAATTGTTTTGCCAACTGAGGCGCTGAAGGAAGACCAGGAAGAGGAATAAAATGTGCCATCTTGGAAAATCGATGAACGACCACCCAAACAACAGTGTTGCCAGGGGATGGGGGTAGGTCTGTAATAAAGTCCATACCAATCAGAGACCAAGGTTGTTCGGGGACAGGCAGAGGATGAAGGAGACCAGCAGGCTTCTGGCGAGGAGTCTTATCCCGGGCACAGACAGTGCAGGCCCGCACAAAATCAACAACATCCGTCTCCAGGGTCGGCCACCAATAGAAGCGAGAGATGAGTTGCAAGGACTTTTTGATGCCCGCATGGCCTGCGAGGTGGGAGGAGTGACCCCATTTGAGAATCCCGAGACGTTGGCGTGGAGAAACGAAGGTCTTTCCTGGAGGGGTTTGCCTGATGGAGGCTGGAGAAGTGGAGATCAGACAGTCAGGGGGAATGATGTGTTGTGGAGAAGCCGAGTTGACATCAAGAACTGTCTCACCTTTGTGCGGAGTCAGCGTACGTCTTTCCAGGCGGGGAGGACGGATAGGACAATCCTTCAGGAAGTGTTCGGTACCGGCACAGTACAGGCAAAGATTCTCCATGCGGCGTCGTGTCCTCTCTTGAGGTGTCAAGCGAGACCGGTCAACTTGCATAGCCTCCACGGCGGGAGGCACAGGAACGGATTGCAGAGGACCAGAGGAGAGAGGAGCCGGGGAGAAAAAACGCCTCGTGCGAACAAAGTCCATATCCTGGCGGAGCTCCTGACGCCTTTCGGAAAAACGCATGTCAATGCGAATGGCAAGATGAATAAGTTCATTCAGGTTAGCAGGAATTTCTTGTGCGGCCAGAACATCTTTAATGTTGCTGGATAGGCCTTTTTTAAAGGTCGCGCAGAGGGCCTCATTATTCCAGGATAATTCGGAAGCAAGAGTACGGAATTGGATGGCGTACTCTCCAACGGAAGAATTACCCTGGACCAGGTTCAGCAGGGCAGTCTCAGCAGAAGAGGCTCAGGCAGGTTCCTCAAAGACACTTCGAATTTCCGAGAAGAAGGAGTGTACAGAGGCAGTGACAGGGTCATTGCGGTCCCAGAGCGGTGTGGCCCATGACAGAGCTTTCCCAGACAGAAGGCTGACTACGAAAGCCACCTTAGACCTTTCAGTAGGAAACTGGTCCGACATCATCTCCAAGTGCAGGGAACATTGTGAAAGAAAGCCACGGCAAAACTTAGAGTCCCCATCAAATTTATCCGGCAAGGATAGTCGTAGGCCGGACGCGGCCACTCGCTGCGGAGGAGGTGCAGGAGCTGGCGGAGGAGATGATTGTTGAAGCTGTGGTAGTAGCTGCTGTAGCATCACGGTCAGTTGAGACAGCTGGTGGCCTTGTTGCGCTATCTGTTGCGACTGCTGGGCGACCACCGTGGTGAGGTCGGCGACTACTGGCAGTGGAACTTCAGCGGGATCCATGGCCGGATCTACTGTCACGATTCGGCTGGCAAGAGGTGGATCCTCTGTGCCAGAGAGGGATTGGCATGGACCGTGCTAGTGGACCGGTTCTAAGTTACTACTGGTATTCACCAGAGCCCGCCGCAAAGCGGGATGGTCTTGCAGCGGCGGTAGTAACCAGGTCGTATCCACTAGCAACGGCTCAACCTCTCTGACTGCTGAAGATGGGCGCGGTACAAGGGAGTAGACAAGAGCAAGGTCGGCCGTAGCAGAAGGTCGGGGCAGGCAGCAAGGATCGTAGTCAGGGGCAACGGCAGGAGGTCTGGAACACAGGCTAGGAACACACAAGGAAACGCTTTCACTGGCACAATGGCAACAAGATCCGGCAAGGGAGTGCAGGGGAAGTGAGGTATAAATAGGGAGTGCACAGGTGAACACACTGATTGAACCAACTGCGCCAATCAGCGGCGCAGTGGCCCTTTAAATCGCAGAGACCCGGCGCGCGCGCGCCCTAGGGAGCGGGGCCGCGCGCGCCGGGACAGGACCGACGGAGAGCGAGTCAGGTACGGGAGCCGGGGTGCGCATCGCGAGCGGGCGCCACCTGCATCGCGAATCGCATCCCGGCTGGGAGAGGAATCGCAGCGCACCCGGTCAGCAGATCTGACCGGGGCGCTGCAGTTGCGAGGATGTTGCGAGCGCTCCGGGGAGGAGCGGGGACCCGGAGCGCTCGGCGTAACATGTATATACCAGCAGCTTCATAAGAACTCTTATGCTAAATGTTGCATTTATCAGGTGAATACGCCTGAACCATGTTGGAGTGTTCATAATTGTGTAAGTCTGTATAGTAAAAATGTATATGGTTCTTGTACACAGGAAGGTATCCTCGTGTCTGTGTACATAAAAAATAGGTAAGGATTGTACACATAAAAATAGTCTAATGTCTATGTACATAAAAAGTGAGTCCGAGCTCTACACAGAAAATATCGATGTACTGCATGTGTACACTAAAAACATAAATTATTCTTGTACATATAAATGTATAAAATGCTAAAGGTGTTTAGTAGGTAACTCAACAGGTGATACCCTGGCTTCTCCGTGGGTAGTATTATTGCTGTCGCCCATCGCTAGCACCTGTCTCAATAAAAACAATAGGGAACATTGCCCCTTAAAATAGTACTTGCACACATAGTACGCTAGATTACTAACTTAAATGTACTACCTCAAGTTTCTCTAGTACATTCACCAAAGTAAATATCTCACTTAAGAAAACACTTAGGAATTGTAGCATATATATACCCAATTCCTGCCACTGTTAGGTACACTTCTTCTTCTCTTTCATTGCGTGTGTGAGATGCTCTCCCTGGCCAGTAGGTGCTCTTGCTAATACAGAATTAAACACGTAATTCTAAGAATAACCTAGTTAAGTTGTTTTGAAAGTGCTCTAGGGGTAAGTAGCGTGTAGCCGATAGACCCTAGCAGCCACCCTTACTGTGACCTAGCTTCCGGCTAGCCAGTATAACCTTATGTGTACTTACAGGTAACTTATTGTTGGCAAAGAAATAAAATGTGTGAGATAATAAAATTGTCTAGTCAGCTTGACGCTAAAGGTATATAGAGCTGAACTAATGTCTAGATAGTCTCATGTATAGAGAGTTATATTAAAGTTCAGTTTAGCCTCCAAGAATGTGTAGAGAGCTACGAAAAGTGTCTTAGGAGCTAGCAACTATATGTCAGATAGCTGCCTAATTGTCTAGTAAGCTTAGAATGTATAGTAAACTTAATGAAAATGTCTAAGAAGCTAGAAACTAAAGGATAGATAGCTTCGTTAATGTCTAGATAGCATTCATGTCTAGATAGCACGCATGTCCAGATAGATTTCTATTGTCTAGTCCAGATACTAGTAAGAGTAACAGAGAATGTAAATGTGTTCAATGTTTACTTAGGATGTATAGCAAATTTATAGATCATCCTGTCCTAGTCCCTCTGTCTTAGGGGACAGGCGTCAAGGTCGACTTATCTTAAGTAAGGTGGTTTGTGTTGTCCTATCCAGTACCTGCTTATGTGGGTCCCCTTAGCCAGAGTCCTTAGGACGTCGGGGTCCCCATTGTCTAGTTCACCCCTGGTCACCTCTCATCTAGATAGTTATTGAGCTAATAGTTTATTTAGGATGCATGTAAATATGATATCAATGTCTATAAATAGTTAATTACCTGTATGCAGTGTAGCAGGACCTGCGGGTCACGTGATCGGGAAAACTCTATGGTTTCTGCTTTAGGACCTTTGGAGGTCCCTGTGACGTATGCTACCCATCACTCCTTGTAACGGTGAATGACAGTTACTGGGACCAATCCAAAACGGCCCTGCCCATGCCCATATAAGGGAGCGGAGGCCATAGCTCTCTCTCTCTTGTTCCTGTGCAGCCAAGCAGTAAGCATTTCCTTTGCTCCTGTGCTCCTGATGAGGAAGGACCTGTACAGATATCTCCCACAGTGAGTTAGGCCCGAGCATTGTGGCAACGGCTGATTGATTCTAAATTGAGAGTGTATCAATCCCTAAGCACTCTGCATGATCACCGGACCTTATCTATCCCCTAAATCAGGACGGGTCTGCAAATATTACCCTAAATTCAAAGACTGTATCTAAAAGCCAAGGTCCGCAACAACTGTCAGTCATTGCACCATATAGTGACTGTATTCCTGAGACTGTTATTGTGCATTGGATGTACCGCAACCCTTTCAGTAAAGTTTGTTCAAGTTCAAGTATCTTGTGGACCTTCAGTCATTTTGGTATATGCACCTATCGTTACTGGGAAGGGCAGCGATAGGCCGGAGAATTACCTCGGCATACTAGCCCTCAGCCTGGCATCACGAACTATAGGGTTAACGTTAATCCCTCTTTTACCGAAACAATACCCCCACTACCAACACCCCCCAAGGGCTACCACATTATTATTGGTAGGAGTCAGACATTTGAGACCCAAATGATCATGAATATGAAGAAGTGGCAGCTCTGTCTAGCACTGTGGCTACTTCTTTTTTCTTCACAGTGCGGCCAAGTCACATTCTGTGCTGAAGGACTGCAGGACGGCTCCAATAAAGTGAATACAGCTAGGTGCAGATGACTTAACAGGTTGGGGGCAAGGAAAACAGTAGAGGGTTCACAGTGCTGAATTAACACTACAACCCCTTAATTCTCAGGATCATTGAAGAACCCAGAGTTTGGACCTCAACCGATCATAATATTGTGGCAATGAGCTTTCACTTTACAAGTTGGAAAGACCACTTTGAAAACAGTGACAAGCAGTTGCTGTGACAGTCACATATTATGAGAAAGGTGCCGGCCGCATAGCCCTAAAGATTAGAATACTGGAATAGACATTCAGATTTCACCAGCTTTACAGATGTAGCAAGGTTGTGTTCATGATCCTGGCCTTCGAGTCTGCTTTGTCTGTGAATCAGGATAACTCTTATTGCAGTAGCATTATATGTTGTCCTATGTAAAGCCCATTATAACAAAATGTGAATCGACTATGAACTGAACAAGAGGTATATTCTGCTGCCCAATAGAGACCGATCCCAGCAGAAGATTCAGTAACAGTTCACACAGACCATGTGGTGCCGGGGGTGCAATCCACTATGTAGCAGAAACAAGTGTTCACCAGGATGGTAGAAATGAAAGGATGGACTCATCCAGGAGTCTTGATAGCAGAAGACTTTATTGAATCATCGGTACAGCTCACAGGTGGGTAGGCGCAGAGGAGCGACCTCGCAGCGACAGGCTGTTTCCTGCACTCAAGGCGCACTTCTTCGGGCTGCCCGAAGAAGTCCGCCTTGTGCGCAGGAAACAGCCTGTACCGATGATTCAATAAAGCCTTCTGCTACCAAGACTCCTGGATGAGTCCATCCTTTCATTTCTACCTTCCTGGTGAACATGTGAAGCCACTATGACTTCTGCCAAATAGCATACTCAGCTCTGCTACATCCGCAGCCGTCGCTAGCTCTTTTGCACATAGTAGAGTTATCCAATAGCACCATTAATAAATCATAGCTGCATGCTTTATGAAAGGCTAGCTGAAAGGTCACTCCTGCTATATATTTCATAATTCCATTGCTTCATTTGTGTTGGCACTTGGCAAGGAGAGAAGCCTCCAGCCTCTTCTGTGCCTCGTCCTAGAGATTGGCTCAGAAACCTCCTGAACGTCTGTAAGAATTCCCAGCTGTGAAGACACCAAGTGACCCAGTCTAAGTGCCAGCAGTTTTCACAATACACTGATGCCGCTGCTGATTTGCAGTCTGATCCTCAGTTGGCAGAGTCCAGCCGGCTGCAGGGAGCTGCTCATCTCGATTCTGATAGATTCATTGCTTTGAAATTTTCTGGGCCCAGTCTCAGTTTATTTTGGCTGCTGTTTATATCAGCAAAGATAATAGGACTTATCAAATCCATAATAACACAAAGCTGGTCAACTGACCCCCAGAGATCAGAGAGTAAGTATTTAATTCCTCTACAGTGCCACCACAGGAGAAATGAAGTATTACAGAGTTTCTATTGAACTAATTGAGCTGTACATGTGAAACACAGTTGTGTTAGGCCCTTCAGGGCAAGAGATGTTCTTTCTTGTTGCTTCCAGTCCTGGTTAATACAGAGAGTTCTGAATGAGGAACACTTTTATTAGCTTAAAGGGGTACTTCACTGGAAGACATTTTTTTCAACTGGTGCCAGAAAGTTAAACAGATATGTAAATTACTTCTATTGAACGTCTTAATCCTTTCAGTACTTTTCAGCTGCTGTATGTTCCAGAGGAAGTTCTTTTCTTTTTGGATTTCCTTTCTGTTTGACCACAGTGCTCTCTGCTGACACCTCTGTCCATTTTAGGAACTGTCCGGAGTAGGAGCAAATCCCCATAGAAAACCTATCCTGCTCTGGACAGTTTCTAAAATGGACAGCGGTGTCAGCAGAGAATGCTGTGGCCAGGCAGAAAATAAATTCAAAAAGAAAAGAATTTCCTGTGGATCATAACAGCAGCTAATAAGTACTGGAAGGATTAAGATTTTATAATAGAAGTAATTTACAAATCTGTTTAACTTTCTGGCACCAGCTGATTTAAAAAAAAAATGTTTTCCAGGGGAGTACCCCTTTAACATTAGTATTTGAAAAAAGGTTTTCCAAACCAGGCAGTCCCTGAATTTTTATAGGGTGTTTCTGAGGTTAGATTTGTTTAAGTCTGTGGATAAATCTGCAACTATATGAAAACTGAGGAACTTGCTGATATATGATCAGTAAAAATTCAATTGTTGCAGGCCATGCACCTATAAAGTGTAACTCAATAACTGAGGTCAAGTGACCATATAACATGACCTCATTGACGTAACATGACCACATTGATTAGTAGAACTATTGGGGTTTGTGCAATGTTCCCTCTAGCTTTAGTAACTTTGAGCAGGGAAATTAGGGACCCAAGTTCCCTTCCTACTAAACCTGGCCAAATCAATAACAAATGAATATTGCTGTATAATGCCAAAACATTGTCATGATTTGCTACAGTAATTAATGGGCTTAAAGGGGTATTCCAGGAAAAAACTTTTTTTTTTAATATCAACTGGCTCCAGAAAGTTAAACAGTTTTGTAAATTACTTCTATTAAAAAATCTTAATCCTTTCAATAATTATCAGCTGCTGAAGTTGAATTGTTGTTTTCTGTCTGGCAACAGTGCTCTCTGCTGACATCTCTGCTTGTCTCGGGAACTGCACAGAGTAGAGGTTTGCTATGGGGATTTGCTTTTAAACTGGGCGGTTACCGAGACACGTCATCAGAGAGCACTTAGACAGAAAAGAACAACTCAACTTCAGCAGCTCATAAGTACTGAAAGGATTAAGATTTTTTAATAGAAGTCATTTACAAATCTGTTTAACTTTCTGCAGCCAGTTGATATATAAAAACAACTATTTTTCCTGGATAACCCCTTTAACCCCTTAAGGACTGAGCCCTTTTTCACCTTAAGGACTCGGCCATTTTTTGCAAATCTGACCACTGTCACTTTAAACATTAATAACTCTGGAATGCTTTTAGTTATCATTCTGATTCCGAGATTGTTTTTTCGTGACATATTCTACTTTAACTAAGTGGTAAAATTTTTTGGTAACTTGCATCCTTTCTTGGTGAAAAATCCGTAAATTTGATGAAAAATGTGAAAATTTTGCATTTTTCTAACTTTGAAGCTCTCTGCTTGTAAGGAAAATGGATATTCCAAATAATTTTTTTTAATTCACATATACAATATGTCTACTTTATATTTGCATCATAAAATTGATGAGTTTTTACTTTTGGAAGACACCAGAGGGCTTCAAAGTTCCGCAGCAATTTTCCAATTTTTCACAAAATTTTGAAACTCGCTTTTTTTCAGGGACCAGTTCAGGTTTGAAGTGGATTTGAAGGGTCTTCATATTAGAAATACCCCATAAATGACCCCATTATAAAAACTGCACCCCCGAAAGTATTCAAAATGACATTCAGTAAGCGTTTTAACCCTTTACGGGTTTCACAGGAATAGCAGCAAAGTGAAGGAGAAAATTCACAATCTTCATTTTTTACACTCGCATGTTCTTGTAGACCCAATTTTTGAATTTTTGCAAGGGGTAAAAAGGAGAAAATTTTTACTTGTATTTGAAACCCAATTTCTCTCGAGTAAGCACATACCTCATATGTCTTTGTAAAGTGTTCGGCGGGCGCAGTAGAGGGCTCAGAAGGGAAGGAGCGTCAAATGGTTTTTGGGGGGCATGTCACATTTAGGAAGCCCCTATGGTGCCAGAACAGCAAAAAAACCCACATGGCATACCATTTTGGAAACTAGACCCCTCGGGGAACGTAACAAGGGGTAATGTGAACCTTAATACCCCACAAGTGATTCACGACTTTTGCATATGTAAAAAATAAAATAAAATTTTTTACCTAAAATGCTTGGTTTCCCTAAAGTTTTACATTTTTAAAAAGGGTAATAGCAGAAAATTCCCCCCAAAATTTGAAGCCCAATTTCTCCCGATTCAGAAAACACCCCATATGGGGGTGAAAAGTGCTCTGCTGGCGCACTACAGGTCTCAGAAGAGAAGGAGTCACATTTGGCTTTTTTGAAGGAAATTTTGCTCTGGGGGCATGCCGCATTTAGGAAGCCCCTATGGTGCCAGAACAGCAAAAAACCCCACATGGCATACCATTTTGGAAACTAGAGCCCTCGGGGAATGTAACAAGGGGTTAAGTGAACCTTAATACCCCACAGGCGTTTCACGACTATTGCATATGTAAAAAAATAAAAAATAATTTTACCTAAAATGCTTCTTTTCCCAAAAACTTTACATTTTTAAAAAGGGTAAAAGCAGAAAATACCCCCCAAAATTTGAAGCCCAATTTCTCCCGAGTATGGCGATACCCCATATGTGACCCTTAACTGTTGCCTTGAAATATGACAGGGCTCCAAAGTGAGAGCGCCATGCGCATTTGAGGCCTAAATTAGGGATTGCATAGGGGTGGACATAGGGGTATTCTACGCCAGTGATTCCCAAACAGGGTGCCTCCAGCTGTTGTAAAACTCCCAGCATTCCTGGATAGTCAACAGCTGTCCGACAATACTGGGAGTTGTTGTTTTGCAACAGCTGGAGGCTCCGTTTTGGAAACCGTGGCGTACCAGACGTTTTTCATTTTTATTGGGGAGGGGAGGGGGGCTGTGTAGGGGTATGTGTATATGTAGTGTTTTTTACTTTTTATTTTATTTTGTGTTAGTGTAGTGTAGTGTTTTTAGGGTACAGTCGCACGGGCGGGGGGTTCACAGTAGTTTCTCGCTGGCAGTTTGAGCTGTTGCAGAAAATTTGCTAAAGCTCAAATTTGCAGCCCGATACTTACTGTAAGCCTCCGCCCATGTGAGTGTACCCTGTACATTCCCATTGGGGGGGACATCCAGCTGTTGCAAAACTAAAACTCCCAGCATGCGCTGACAGACTGTACATGCTGAGAGTTTTAGTTTTGCAACAGCTGTAGGCACACTGGTTATGTATCACGGAGTTTGTGACCTTACTCAGTGTTTCAAAACCAGTGTGCCTCCAGCTGTTGCAAAACTACAACTCCCAGCATGTACGGTGCATGGTGTAAGGTGACTGCTGGGAGTTGTAGTTTGCAACAGCTGGAGGCACACCGGTCGTGAAACACTGAGTTAGGTAAAAAAAAAACCTCTAAGTTTCACAACCCGTGTGCCTTCAGCTGTTGCAAAACTACAACTCTCAGCAGTCACCGACAGCCAACGGGCATGCTGGGAGTTGTAGTTATGCAACCAGCAGATGCACCACTACAACTCCCAGCATGCACTTTAGCTGTTTGTGCAAGCTGGGAGTTGTAGTTATACAACAGCTGAAGGTACACTTTTCCATAGAAAAAATGTGCCTCCAGCTGTTGCAAAACCATAAGTCCCAGCATGCCCATAAGGGAATGCTGGGAGTTGTGGTGGTCTGCCTCCTGCTGTTGCATAACTACAGCTCCCAGCATGCCCTTTTTGCATGCTGGGAGCTGTTGCTAAGCAACAGCAGGAGGCTGTAACTCACCTCCTGCTGCTGCTTCATCGCAGGAAAGTCCCTCGCGCCGCCGTCGCTCCTGGGGCCCCGGGGTCGTCTTCCCGCACCCGCTCACGCCCTCCGGAAGAGGGGCGGAGCGTGTGCGGGAGTGACACCCGCAGCAGGCGCCCTGATTGGTCGGCCAGTAATCCGGCCGACGAATCAGGGCGATCGTGAGGTGGCACCAGTGCCACCTCACCCCTGCAGGCTCTGGCTGTTCGGGGCCGTCAGAGACGGCCCCGAACAGCCAGTAATTCCGGGTCACCGGGTCACTGGAGACCCGATTGACCCGAAATCGCCGCAGATCGCTGGACTGAATTGTCCAGCGATCTGCGGCGATCGCCGAAATGGGGGGGCATAATGACCCCCCTGGGCGATATGCCGGGATGCCTGCTGAACGATTTCAGCAGGCATCCGGCTCCGGTCCCCAACTGGCTAGCGGTGGGGACCGGAATTCCCACGGGCGTATGGATACGCCCTGCGTCCTTAAGGACTCGGAATGCAGGGCGTATCCATACGCCATGCGTCCTTAAGAGGTTAAGACAACATTCCTGGAGTCCAGGGCAAAGAAAAAAATGTCTGCATCCCCAGTGGTGCAGAGCAGTTAAAAGGTTAGTAGCTCAGGTAGTCGAGGGCAGAGAAGGGATTAATACCAATATCTTTGGTAGTCAAGGGTTAAAAAAAGGTTCAGTGAATGACTTGCCCCTCTGGTCTCTTTTCTTTCAGACAGCTTCTTATATCCCCTTCTTTCACAGAGAGTTGTTTATGCTCCCCCTTAGACTGCTTCTTATGGCTTCCTGTAGTTCAGTCTGCGTCATATACCCCCCTTTCTCACAGACTGCTCCTTATGCCCCCTCCCTCCCAGACTGGTCCACAATGCTGTAAACAGTATATATTGTCTTATTAATCTACTAGTGTCACCTTTCACCTCTCATCTGTGTGTGATCATAAGAGGACACTCCTGGAAAGCAAGCGATCTCTAGAGCAGTGTTTCCCAATTGGGGTGCCTCCAGCTGTTGCAAAACTACATCTCCCAGCATGCCCGGACAGCCTTTGGCTGTCCGGGCATGCTGGGAGTTGTAGTTTTCTAACAGCTGGAGGCACCCTGGTTGGGAAACACTACTCTAGAGAATAGAAAGTCTTGGTTTAGTATTGGGCTTAGTAGTCAAAATGAAAATGGCAATACTTAGTAGTCTTATTAGTCTGAATGAAATCTGAAAACTTCATTAAAACAATAGGTCATTGTTGCAGTGCAATAGCGCAGATAAAAAGCAAAAATTGATTTTGTGGTTACAGGGATCACCTTGTGACGGCACGTGACCCCCAGCAGTGGGGTTTTACCTGCTTTAGACCTGGGGTCTTTTAAGAACATATTAAAGTGACAAAGTTGATATTTCTTGTGGTTAAACCAGATTTGTCAATTAAGGGTTGAGAGGTCAGAGGTCAGTGAACTCTGTGTTTTTGACATCTTGAATCATGCAAAAGTTTACCTTACTTAGTCCACAATTACTAAGCAGTTTATTCACATTTTTGTCTTAAACGCAGCAGAAAAGGTGCGTATGATGTCACACAAGTATGCTCAAAAATTTAGACTTTTAGAGTTTAAATTTAGAGTTCTACACAAACTGTAGAGCTGTTCACTGCACTGTGATAATTGAGTGTAGTAACATTGTTTGTCTTATGGCACTATAATTATGGAAAGTTGTGGTACTCTGTATTAAAAGTTTAGGAATGGGGAAGGAAGGTAATTTCAACCATCCCATTGAGAGAAGACAAGGTTGGGAAAGTATTTACATTCTGCTGTTAGGCAGTTCAGTGGCGTCAAGGCTTGATTAAGTCAGGAGTGTGAATTCGCTCATGGTGCAGATGTTGGTTAAGCAGAGCTATAACCTCAAAGAAGTCAGATCCCATATTATGGGGTGTTTTCAAATTTTTTGCCTTTGGGTGGCTGTTGGGATATAAAAACATCTGTCTGAGATTAAACAAAAAGTACTATACATAATGCGGCTAATGCTGAAAAGGGGGCAATTCAATTCCCTGCTAATTCAGGTATGGTCATAGGGTTGAGACATTAGGATCAACCTCTACATGTGGAGATATGGGCAACTGTTAGATACCATCCGAGTTTATTGTTCTGTTTTGTTCTGAAGGTTTATTGCAGTTAGATCCTTTGACTGTCCAGAGTAAGGGATTTTCCATCCATCTAACTGAAAGGTGGCACTTAGCTCTTCCTCTGACTTTAGCATAGTTTAATTTGTCATCCTTTTCTGTTTCGAGGAGTGCTTGATATGCTATTGTCACCCATTTAATATGGGTCCTGTGACTTTTCCTAGAGTGATTTTCGGGGGGAATCGGGATGGAATGAGACAGGTGTTTTTGCTTAGTGATTCAACAGTCACTATGTTAGAAATGGAGAGAAAATTTCTGACAAGAAATTGATCAGGTAACTATTGAGCATTAACCAAGGTGAGGAGTCTCAATACAAGGATAAAGCCAGAAGATTGGATTTTATTTATTACAGATATCACATACTTATTGTATTAGGTTTACATCATTATGAATGTATCGATCACTTATGACCCCACTCCACATACTGTATATAGTGTATTCTCTATATTCTGCTTATTTTGCAAATTGTCAGCTGCCCTTGCCCTGGAATCTCATGTGAGAGGAATGTAGCGCAACCTGCTTATGCAGCCATGTCTACAGTAATATTGTAATTGCGCTGCAGCCTCCCGGAGGACAACTTAAATTGTTACACAAGTTACACCAATTATAAATCCAGCTGCATTGAGTAACCTAACTGGGATAGAAGTGAAAGCTCTCAAGACCCGGAGACTGGTGTAACCCTCTCACTTCTAACACCATCTTGAATGTTCTACCAGTGATATTGAAAGGACCAAATTAAAGAGTGGAAGAGTCTAAGTCCCAGTGGAGAACATTCACACCTGTTAAATGATCGGTGCTACAAAACAAAACACAACTTACAGATCAACACAGACAACTCCTATGGCTGGATCTTTATCCTAATAGCAACTTAAGCTCCCTTGTTATTGCAAAACTACCTGCATCATTTGACAGTCTGGACTTAAATTCACATTTGTTTTGAGCTTTAATAGTTTAAATACCCTCTGCTTCACCCATATTTGGCCATTAGCGACGGATAGGCTGTTGTGGTCTTAAAGTATGAAAAACTCTATAACTATGGGAAATTAGATAGAACTGGGCAGGGGCAGACTGACCGGCCGGTCCATTCGGACGTTGTCATCCGCCGCGTGTCATATAATATCTAACATTTTTTTTTCTTAATAGCCGGCCCAGCACGAGGAAATGGCCCACTGCGGCAGCTAGGTCTGTGAGGCTACAATGTCGGAGCCAGGCCCGGAGCTGTTACCAGACAGCCATTGAAGCGGTAGCCCATTAAGAGAACCTGGGAGAGGCACTTAGGTCACACTCCACTGTGACGTGACTTCAAGTTTAAGCGTGGCAGCGCCGGAGTTCACTGCTGCCGCCGCCAAAGCCTGGTGTGCCATCCCTGCTTGTCCTCAGTGTACGGAGCCCTGCTTGTCCTCAGTGTACAGAGCCCTGCTTGTCCTCAGTGTACAGAGCCCTGCTTGTCCTCAGTGTACAGAGCCCAGCTTATCCTCAGTGTACAGAGCCCCGCTTGTCCTCAGTGTACGGAGCCCTGCTTGTCCTCAGTGTACAGTGCCCCGCTTGTACTCAGTGTACAGAGCCCCGCTTGTCCTCTGTGTATGGAGCCCCTCTTGTCCTCAGTGTATGCAGCCCCTCTTGTCCTCAGTGCACAGAGCCCTGCTTGTCCTCAGTTTATAGGGCCCTGCTTGTCCTCAGTGTACAGAGCCCTTCTTGTCCTCAGTGTACGGAGCCCCGCTTGTCCTCAGTGTACGGAGCCCCGCTTGTCCTCAGTGTACAGAGCCCCGCTTGTCCTCTGTGTATGGAACCCCTCTTGTCCTCAGTGTATGCAGCCCCTCTTGTCCTCAGTGCACAGATCCCTGCTTGTTCTCAGTGTACAGAACCCTGCTTGTCCTCAATGTACAGAGCCCCTCTTGTCCTCAGTGTACAGAGCCCTGCTTGTCCTCAGTGTACGGAGCCCCGCTTGTCCTCAGTGTACAGAGCCCTGCTTGTCCTCAGTGTACGGAGACCCTCTTGTCATCAGTGCACAGAGCCCTGCTTGTCCTCAGTGCACAGATCCCTGCTTGTCCTCAGTGTACAGAGCCCTGCTTGTCCTCAGTGTACAGAGCCCTGCTTGTCCTCAGTGTACAGAGCCCTGCTTGTCCTCAGTGTACGGAGCCCCGTTTGTCCTCGGTGTACAGAGCCCTGCTTGTCCTCGGGGTACAGAGCCCTGCTTGTCCTCAGTGTACAGAGCCCTGCTTGTCCTCAGTGTACAGAGCCCTGCTTGTCCTCAGTGTACAGAGCCCCGTTTGTTCTCAGTGTACAGAGCCCTGATTGTCCTCGGTGCACAGAGCCCTGCTTGTCCTTAGTGCACAGAGCCCTACTTGTCCTCGGTGTACAGAGCCCTGCTTGTCCTCAGTGTACAGATCCTTGCTTGTCCTCAGTGTACAGAGCCCTGCTTGTCCTCAGTGTACAGAGCCCTGCCGAACAAGTGCCCTGATCTCTCTGCAAGCTTTCCCAGTGGACATCTGCATGGACCCAAAAGCAGGCCAGCCTGGCCAGGTGAGTGGCTTATGGATTGTGTGATAGCCGGGGGGGATGTAGGGTATGGGGAGCGTAGCTGTGCGGTAATTAAAGGGTGCTTGTTAACCCTTGCTATTCGTGACGCCAGGGTAAGGGCTCCTCAGTAATGCTTGCCCTACCGCCACCCTTCCCAAAAGCGAAAGGGAGGTAGATAATGAAAGATTGTCCACAACCGGAGAGTTTTCTGCAACAGGATTAACTTTTACTGAAGATTTTCTGCAAGCTTCAATAACAGAACAGTCTCTAAGCATATCAACTGCTTTCCTTGGAGATTGACAAAGGTTGGGACTTTAGCACTTATAGTCTTTAAGTATTGTGCACTGTTCTACCTGATTTAGGGGATTTAGATGCGGTCCAGTAGTCACGCTAGCATTAGCGGGGGTTTAGATTAGAACTCATGGTTTTGGTTCAGCTGAGGACGGTAGGTTTTCAGGCCTAGCGTGTCTTTGAAAGTTGCACAGAACCGTCCTGATATTCCGGCATCCACGAGAGCAGCAGCAACCCAAGAGAGCGATAATTGGCAACAGCTCCCTTATATGGGCAGGGGCTGGACTAGTGCTAATTGGTCCATACTGATGTCAATCACCATTACAAAGGCTTGTGGGTAACGCGTGACCCAAGGACCTCCAAAGGTCCTCTAACATACCATAGAGGTTATTAATATGGTCACATGACCGAAGGTCCTGCGACGCTAAACAAGGTAAGTCCTATACATTATTATAAAATATATTATTATTAAATATATACATGTATTAACATTAGAGAATTAGACTTGAGGAGAGGCGACTAGGGGCTGTCCCACCTGAGGAACCCTGCCTGAACTTGGTTACTCTGACTTTGGGGACCTCTACCCTAGGTACGGTATGTAATACGGTACCGGGACACCACAATTGAAAAGTTAGTTGTATGTATCTTCTACCTGCCTTTCACCGCTCCCTACATGATGGCACAGTCTGAGATATGTTATATGTGAAATATAACTTATATCTCTGACTGTGCTATCATGTAGGGGGCAGTGAAAGGCAGGTAGAAGATGGAGTAGGTTTCCCAGCAGCACAGAGTATTTCTGGTAGGAACTGTAGTGAGGCAGACAGTCTGCCTCACTACAGTTCCTCCAGAAATACTCTGTGCTTCTGTGCTATTTCTGTAATTAATTTAAGAGGCCTCAGCCTCACCCACGCAGGGGGCAAAGGTGGTAAAGTGTGTGGCTTATGAATGGACTAGTTGCTATTTTTTACCTGCCTTTCACCGTTCACTATATGATGGCACAGTCAGAGATATGAGTTATATATCTGACTGTGCCATCATGTAGTGAGCGGTGAAAGGCAGGTACTCCGGTTGAAAACTTTTTTTTTTTAAATCACCTGATGCCAGAAAGTTAAACAGATTTGTAAATTACTTCTATTAACAAATTTAAATCCTTTCAGTACTTATTAGCGGCTGTATACTACAGAGGAAATTGTTTTCTTTTTGGATTTCTTTTCTGTCACGACCACAGTGCTCTCTGATGACACCTCTGTCCATTTTAGGAACTGTCTAGAGCAGGAGAAATTTCCCATAGCAAACATATGCTGCTCTGAACATTTCATAAAATGGACAGAGGTGTCAGCAGAGACCACTGTGGTCGTGACAGAAAAGAAATCCAAAAAGAAAATAATTTCCAGCCACTAATAAGTACTGGAAGGATTAAGAATTTTTAATAGAAATAATTTACTTACTTTACTGTTTAAAGTACCAGTTGATAAAAAAAAAAAGTTTTCCCCCGGAGTACCCCTTTAAGTTGAACTGGGTATCACAGACAGAGATCCCAAGTTGGCATAAAAAGGAGGAGGGTAGTTCAGTGTTTTAAGCGTTTGGTGTAGTTAAGGTGATTGGCATTGCCATCCCTCTAAGTACACCATAGGCTCAAGCGCACTGCACCCCCTATTCCTTTCTATGGCAAATATTCATATACATACTGGGCGGGAATAGGGGTGGGGCAGAGGTGGGGCTAGGGGTGGAGTCTCGCTGGGGGCCCTTGCTTTAATTGGTCCGGGGGCCCTGAGTGGTGTCAGTCCATCCCTGGATCTGGGTCTTTTTGGGAAGCTTGCTTTTTTTTATTCTGTGGTAATGGAGGGGTGTGTGGTGCAGGGCAGATGTTGTTGCTTGGGGCAGATGGTATTAACCTCTTGTGTTCATGATGCCAGGGCGTGGTTTAGCCTTAACCACCCCAATGTATACATATAGACAGATGGTACAGTCTATGCAGCACATGTAGGGCCAAAGGAGGTGACCAGTGATACAGAGACCTCGCAGGTTTGCCGGGACTTGTAGTAAACAGGATAATTTAGTGCAGGCCACGCTGGATAGACAGAAGACGAGTTGACTGACAGGAATGTGACTTTAACTTACTTTGCACTTGACTGGAGGCTGCAGGACTTGACTTGTAGCTGCAGGACTTGACTTAAGGCCTCCAATGTTCTGGGCACACACTAAGACGATTTGACTGCACTGGACCTCAGGAACAAGAGAGAGAAGCTAGCTCCACCCAGGGTTTATATGGGAGACTAGCAGGGAGCCCATAGGTTAACTTTGGGGTCAGCTGGTCACTAGTACCTCCTGGGTAACAATCACATGGTAGATTTATTAAAGATGCAACACATAATATAATACACAACATATTTACATGGGGGAAACAACTGCAGGGGGCCCTGGGGACACTGAGGGACACTGCCTGACAGGGCAGAAAAGGTAAGGGGAAACATCATCTCGTACTGGGCTACCACAAACTCCCTCTCTTAATTACAGTCACCCTCGACGCCCAGTCCTGGAGGGCGGAGGACCCAAGTGCCCACTGGGGCCAATGACAGTTCCTGGGGCATTTTTGCACAATGTCCTTTCCAGGTTTGGGAAACAGCAATGAGTCCATACATGGTCTAAACATGGGTGGAGATTTTTGACCTTGCAATCTTCTTCTTGACACTCTCCAACAACTATATACATAATAACTTTACAAGACATTTCAGATTGGGCTGCCTGAGGCTATCTAATCAATGCCTTGGCTACTAGGGTCCCTTAGTTTGACACACTTCCCCCCAGAACTCTATACATAGACTTCAAACATCATGTTACATTTACATTTGTTACCTCTGTCTCTACACATGTGTTTGAAGCTTTGTCACATAGAGAGAGGGGGAAAAAAGAAAGAGGGGAATTTGCGCCCTTAGTGAAGGATGTTAAAAGTTGAGTTTACACATATTTTATGTTAAACTCACCAGAAGACGTTACGCTCAGGGCACAACACCTAAAGAGCGTGGTATAATAGCAGTTCCCTGGTCTGCAGCCTCAGTCCTCTGGTAGCAGGCACGCAGTCCCAGTGTAACGTAATGGCAGGTATGGTAGAAAAATTGGACTAATTTTGGCGCTGGAACTCTGGATATAAAGAAGATCAGGAACACATCTGCATTCCTTAAAAAGGCTTTATTTGAGGATACATAGGCTACGCGTTTCTGGTCCAAAACAGACCCTTCGTCAGGCAAAGTAACATAGTAGCCTATGTATCCACAAATAAAGAGGAATGCATGTGTGTTCCTGATCTTCTTTATATCCAGAGTTCCAGCGCCAAATTTTGTCCAATTTTTCTACCATACCTGCCATGACAAATTTGTCAGGCACTTTTCTTAAACGTTGCAAAACCAAAAATAACAATGATTTCTGTACTCAGTCAGTCTCATGACTCAAAAGTAATAATTCTTCAAATACAGTGGCCTGGCAACTTTTCATCCCAATCTCGATGGTCACCTTGCTTTCTAGGCTGGGACTTGTACCTAGGACCATAAGACTGTGCCCCCTCCATGGGGCTGACATGAGACACGACACATGGGACAAACTGGATTCGGTGATGGTTGGGCTCATGGTGACCACCACCTGGACAGCAGCAGCTTGCACCATTGGGGGATCACGTGTAGGTGCCTGTTGGGCTGGCCAAACCTCCTCCTCAGCAGGAGTAGGCCGGGGCACTTTATTTGGTGCCCGTTGGTTAGGCCAAACCTCCCAGACCACAGGAGTAGGCCTAGGCACGTCGGTAGTGGACCCTTGACGCAAATACTTGGGGTCCATATCAGTTGTCTCAGAATAGCATTCTTCTTGGATGACGTTCCCCTTGACGCTCGGTGGCAAGAGACCAAATGGATCTGAGTCCCAATCTTCAGAGGGGAAATAGGCAAAGGGGATTTGCATTGGATTCTTGGGCCTGGTGACAACTACTGCCCATTCCCCTCACAGGCCCTGTACAGAGGTGTATTCCACAATCTCCCTGTTCTCTAGGGAGTGTAGAGGTGGAGGGAGATAGTCTCTCTTCACCACTCTCCTGTTGACCCGAATAGTACCACCGTGGTGGCAGTCCATTGCCGTGCCATACCCCCTCGCTCTGTCAAACTTGACAACTGTAGCTCTTCACCATTCTAGGGGTGGCTCCTCCTCTCTGGGTTATTCTAACCTCCTGATATATAAGGCCTCCAGGCTCTTGGTGTCCTGTTGCTGAACTTGACGTATTTCATACGGCATAACTATAGGGCCATACTCCCTTCTTCTCTGCTCCCTTAACTCTTACATTATGGGTGCCACTTTGGCCTCGTTTGACCTTCAAAGCACTGGCATTGGACTGGGGGTAGATGGTGGGGTAGAAAACACAGCCTCAGCCGGGGTACTCACTTCCGACTCCTCCATGTAGATCCCAGTATCCCCAGGTCCGGTGGTGGGGCGACAGCCTCACCGGCGATGGCTCTCTTGAAGACTTCAGTGTACCTTCCGCCAGGGTTGAAGGCCATTCTCCGTCATCCTCGGGCAGCGGGACTTGATAGTGGGACTTGACTTAACATTACTTTCGTGTGAATTTTGCACATGATGTTCACGACTTCAGGGTTTTCTTCAATAACAAGGTTAAACACCATCCTGTACTGGGCCACCACATTACCTTGTCATGAATTCTAAATATAGTCTACTTCTATGGGATATACATCACGGAATATGTCATCTTTATTATTTGTATTATCAGTTTTGCTAGTATAGAGGTAACCCCATAATATTTTTTACATAGGCTGATAAAAATAAAAACATAATCATACCAAAAAGCCATATAGCACTCCAACCTGTAGTTCTCCAGCACTTGCAAAACTACTATGGCTGTCCAGATATGATGGAAGTTTTGCAACCACTTTAGAGCCACACTGCCCTATAGCATGAAAAAGAAAGCAAAGAATGCTCAGAATTCTATAGTAAAGCACATCTCCACCTTTAAGCACTATGTATTTTTTAAAGTGTTACAAGTTGTACAGACATATCAAACATCTTGATCGTATGGGGTCACCGTCACTAGATATAACTTGGTAAAGCCTGCAGTATGGCACTTTACTTCCTTACCTTGGCACTCAATCATCTCATTGCAGGAAACAGGTTCTATAGTCCTAAGGCTATGTTCACACCTCAGAATTTCCATGCAGAATTCTGCATGTAAACTTCAATGGGATTCCACAGTCCCATTCACACTGCAGAATTTTCGCATCAGTCTTTCCACTGTGGAAATTCTGCATTCCGCATAAAGATCCTGTCTTAAATTTATGCAGAATTTGGATTCAGAAGCCCATTGAAGTTAATGGGGCTTTCTTTTTCTCCACAAAATGTGTAATTGATGAAAATTTTGTGTGGAATTCGTGCAGATGCTGCATGAAATTATGCAATGACAATGAATAAAAAAAGCACCTTTTTCCAGGCTCGGAGAATTCGGCATGAATTCTGCAGAAATTCTGAATATATGCAGAAAGATACAAAATTCTACATCCACATCATTTGGACAGAATTCTGCATCTTTATATGGAAATTTCGAGGTGTGAACATAGCCTTACAATGGTGTCTATCTCCTGCAATGAGTCAGATTAAAGGAGTTATCCACCATAAGGGGATTTTATCACCTACCTGCCAGACAGTAATGGACATGCTTAGGAAGAATCTGCACTTGTCTTTGGGTTAAATTGCTGTGTTGTGAGATTACCATAAAGTTGTGGCTTTCTTTTTGTGTATTCCTCAGTATTTCCTGTTGAAGTTTTGCTTTTTACTACAAATCCTAGAATTCCACTTTCCTACCTACAACATATCAGCCACGCCAACCATTGACCAACAAATAAGCTAGATTCAATGAAAAAGGTCAGTGCTTTCTAATCAGGGTGCCTCCAGCTGTTCCACCCATTGAAGCAGACGGGCTCCCTGTCATCACCTGACTTGTGATGTCAGGTCTTGGCCGCACTACATGCTGGAAAATACCCAAAACAGGAGTCATTTCATATGCTGTTATAAATGAACATCCAGAGCAAAGATCAAATAAGTATATGAAATCAGCCATTAGAGACAGGTACATACACTATCTTATGAACTATGCTAACTTTACAGCCCCTGTAGCATAATCAAATAAAAAAAATTCCTGGAATACCCCTTTGAGCATAGAGCTGGAAAGGGAAGCACACTACTGCCAACTTCACCCATCTATATCTTACAACTGGAAGGTGTCTCAGCACTAAGACCCCGACCAATCTAAACTTTTGACATGTCTATGTTTATTTGACTTACAGCAACATTCTATGCTGACTCATTTCTTAATATATTTTTATTTTGTACTGTTTTCCTAAATCATTGCTTCATATCCACCACTGAAACATAGAGATAATGATAACATTCTGTCTACTTGCAGCCAACACTATGGTACTGTATGATGAGGATGTATTGAGTTGAATGCATGCTTTAAACTCCTAAACCCTCTTTAGTGGTGAATGCAGAATATTACTATTTAATTTGGAGCCCTCAATAAAAAGAGTCCAGAGTACCATAAAGATGTATGAGATTATTTTCACCCTATTTAGATTAATTAACAAATTAAATAATGTTCATGAGCGAACATTTACTTTGGTGAGTAGTCCATCTCAGTTTTAAAGCCTGACTCCCTTCAAGACATGTATAACATTTTTCCTGAGGCAATAAAATTGTTACAAGGCCGCCCCTCTATTTTTGTGTGGTGCAGTGAAAACATCTGTATCCACTTCATACATTCCACATGTGGTTGAGTTGGGTTAGAGATCTTGCATGCTTGGAAGTAATATATTAAGCATGGAGAATAGAGGATACAACATAACTTAACATCAAAGCATCTTAGGCTATAGGGAAAGCATATAGTCATAAACAGCATCATATAGCTCATGGGGAAGCCATATAGCAGTAAACAGTGGCCTAAAGCTTATAAAGAGCAAATGGTCGTCAGCAAAAAAACGGGTGATGGCGCAATCCATTCTCAGACAGTAATGTGGAGTAAAATTCTTCTTTATTAAACTACATGCAACGCGTTTTGAGGCAGCAGTGCCTCTTCATCAGGTATCAACACCCCTGAGGAATCGCTTGCGACGGAACGCGTTGGGTACTGTGGCCTCGTTCCTGCCCTGATATCTGTGTCGCTGGCTCCTGTGTGGTTTGCTATGATACTATTTAACTATCCTTTGTGTACTCATTTGTTTATGTACCTATTTGCAACTGTATTCCTTATATGGTAGTCGGGATTTCACCATTATAGTATAGACATATCATCTCTCTATGCATTGTATATACTAAGTACAATACCTGACTCCAGAATCTCTTTGTACACAATTGCTATTGTATATCTGTGTAGCATAGCCACCAGGAGCTGAGATTGAACCTTCCGTTACATACTGCAGGATAGAGTCAATTTCTCGGGTGTGGGTGTTCATGGCCCTACACTGAGAGTGTGTTGTGGCTCTTAGTGAGCATTTTATATGTTTTTAATTGGATGTGATTTATATATATTTTTGTAGTTGATTTAATAAAAACATGTGATTTATTGTGATTATAGTGGTGTGCGCTCTGTGTTCAGTGGTTTCTCTTCTTGGATCAAATTGTAATAAGTAACATGGTCTCCAGGGGGTTTGGCAATCCTGCAGTGGGTGGGTGGATAGCATTACTTCAATGAATCCCTACCACCCTGCCATTTATTACACCATTACCAGTAGGGGCTCCTCGGAATAAAAGGCCATGATTCATTAAAGCACAGTACTGATATTTTCTTATTCAACTTATTCATTAAAGAGCTGCCTAGGAAGCACACAATGCTATGAATAAATGGTCCATGGCCTAGAGGTATGGTATATCCAAATACAATACAAAATGTTATATTAGAGGCCGCTCTCTATTGGAAAAAGCTTTATTTAGTTAAAAACAAGTGTCTATAACTTTTATTACGACCATTCATAAGCTTTGTTTTCTTGACCTCCAACTGGGTTTTTCCCAGAGAACAGCTAAGCTGTATGGTATGTGAGCGACAAAAATGTGTTCTCTGCCTAGAGGAAATATGGATTGTACTGAATGACATAAAAAAAAACACAAAATCATATTGTAATGTACAAGGTAAAGTCACATGAAATCTTCAGTGCATTCAGGTCCATGTAGACTACTAGAGAAAATAACTGCTATTGTATTATACACTTATATATTAAAGCCTTAGTAACTGGCCTATTCAGTGGCCAGACAATGCATACTAACACGCGAAATGGCCATTTTGTGCTTTTCATGTCTGTGGAAATGGCAGATTGACAATACTGACATGGTGCATGTCGCCTTCCTATGTTATTCCTTTTATTGCTTCTTGGAATGAAGAACTGTGTATATCTTGGCTACTATAACAGTAGGAACACACATTGCAGATACACTGCAGGTTCTCTGCAGCACAAAGTGTGGCACAGGCCAAAGTGGATCCAGCTGAAAGGAAAATACTTCCCCCTTCCAGCTGAATCCACATCTGCCTAGGGATCACATGATAATTCCTAGAGGCAGGAATACAGATGAGCATATATATATATATTTTTTTTTTGGGGGGGGGGGGGGGGGAGAGGAGAATTTTTTCTTTAATAAAATTGCTAGCAAGGGCTGTGTGGGGGTATTTTATCTTTAATCCCTTTGTGGGCAGGGACCCCATGTTTTTTTTTTTTATAAATAAAAAATGTAAATGTATAGAATCCCCCCTATTTATATACCCATAGAAAATCTGCAGCACATCTGCAACTGAGTTTAAAGGAATACTCCATGGGATAAGTGTCAGATCGTGGGGAGTCTGACCACTGGGACCCCCATACCCCCGCCCCCCCCGCGCGATCTCGCGTACAGGGCCCCGGCAATCTGCAGAAAGGGGGCGCTTTATACGGTGATCGACAAGCGCTATTTGGCCGGAGAGCCGGGGTCCCAAATGGGAGATCACGAGGGGTCCCAGAAGTCGGACCCTCCGCGATCTGAAACTTTCCCCCCATCAATATTATAGGGGATACATTTTCAGATCCTGGAGTACTCCTTTAAAGGGAACCTGCCAGGTCCCTATAAGCCTTCCCCAGTAATGAGGTATGAAACAACTTAAATCATTACTCCCTGCAGCCAGAAAAGTAGTCCTGGAGGTGCACGCGTGTGCCGGCATTCTGAGATTTAAAGGGCCAGCGCGCCTGTAATTGGTAATTGCCGGGCGCTGACCCTATAAAGGGGACTGACTTCCCCTTGACCCCTGCCGGATCTTTGTGTCTCCTAGAGCCTTAGAGAAAGCATTTTCCTGTGTGTTCTGATTATCCATGTACCGTACCTTCCTGCTAGTTCCTGACCTTGCACGTTTGCTCTGGTGAAAACCAGCGGCACCTTAGACTCCGCTCCCTGGTACAGCACACGTCATCTTCCACACAGGTCCAGCAGATCCACTTCTCCATCACCAGCCGTTACACTTTGTTGCATCTGACTGGTTAAATAAATAGGGGGGAATTCAATACATTTTTTATTATTTATTTATTTTTAAAATGGGGTCCCTGCCCGCAAAGTGATTAAAATTAAAATACCCCCAAACAGCCCTTGCTAGCAATTTTGTTAAAAAATGATACCCCCCTCCTTCGAAAAAAAAATAAAAAACGCTGGTCATTGCCGTAGTCTAACAAATCATATGTAGTTTTCAGCATTCATGTATCTAACACAAAAAAAAAGACATAAAATGTCTGCGGCAAGCAACCCCCAGGTCGTTCCACCCAGTAGCGACTGAACCTCTCTTGCTGCTGAGTTAAGGCAAGGTACAAGAGGATCAGGCAAAGGCATAGTCAGACGTAGCAAATGGTCAGGGCAGGCGGCTCAGGTTCACAGGCGGAAGTCAGTAGCAATGGGAACGGCAACAGGGAGGGTAACACAGGAACAAGGAATGCTTTCTCTCTGGCAAAAAGGCAACAAAGATCCGGCAGGAGGCTGTGGGAGGAGACGGTACTTATAGGCAGTGCACAGGTGAGGCCTAATTAAGTCCAAACAGCACTTCCTCTCACAAAGCTTAACCCTTAATAAACCACTTTGGACCAGGCACCACTCACCTGTTCACTGGTCCTTTAGATCTAAGAGTCCCGTTGCACACGCGCCCTAGAGAGCAGAGATGCACACGCTGTGACGCCGGAGCGCTGCCTGGGGACACACGCTGTGAGCTCTCCAAGGTCACCAGGGGGCCCGGAGCACTAAGCGTAACAACCATGACCACCTCCTCAGGCAGAGATTCCATAGTTTCACTGCTCTTACAATAAAGAACCCCTGTCTGTGCTGGTGTAGAAACCTTTTTTTTTTCAAGACGTAGAGGATGCCCCTTGTTATAGATACAGTCCTGGGTATGAATAGATCATGGGAGAGATCTCTGTGCTGTCCCCTGATATATTTATACATAGTTATTAGGTCGCCCCTTAGCCTTCTTTTTTCTAAACTAAATAACCCCAATTCTGATAATCTTTCTGGGTACTGTAGTCCTCCCATTCCCCATATTACCCTGGTTGCCCGTCTTTGAACCCTCTCCAGCTCCACTGTATCTTTCATGTACACTGGTGCCCTGTACTGTACACAGTATTCAATGTGTGGTCTGACTTGTGATTTGTACAGTGGTAGAATTATTTCCTTGTCATGGGCATCCATGCCCCTATTGATGCACCCCATGATTTTATTTGCCTTGGCAGCAGCTGCCCGACGCTGGTCTCTACAGCTAAATTTACTATTAACTAAGACTCCCAAGTCCTTTTCCATGTCAGTCGTCCCAAGTGTTCTCCTATTTAATACATAATCCCAGCCTGGATTTTTCTTCCCCATGTGCATTACCTTACATTTCTCAGTAATACAACAAAGGCAATCCTGCACTCACCGCCGAGGTACTGTGTGTTCAGCTCATTTCAGGAGTGTATCATCCGACAGACAGGTGTGTTTGGCGTGGGGCGCTCAGTGGCGACTGCCGGTGGTTTCAAGCAAGAAGCGCATTATGCGTGAACCCGCCGGCAGTCGCCTCTGAGCGCCCCAGGCCAAGCACACCTGTCTGTCGGATGATACACTCCTGAGATGAGCTGAACACACAGTACCTGGGCGTTGAGTGCAGGATTACCTTTGTTGCATTACCTAGTCTCATTTTCTTACATTGATTTAATTGATCCTAGCACAACCGCAGGACAGGGTTCCCAGGTCTGAATACCCACTTATTGTATCCTTTTCAGTTCCAAGTATTAATCAGTGATTTATGTCCAGGATAACAAGTGGTGCCACTCTGACTTTTTTCTTCTTATACAGTCTATTTGTTACATTTATCAGTGTTGAACCTCATCTGCCACTTCCCCGCCCAAACTTCCAACCTATCCAGATCCATTTGTAACAGTGCACTGTCCTCTATAGTGTTTACCGCTTTACAGAGTTTAGTATCATCTGCAAAGATTGCTACTTGTTCAACCCCTCTACAAGGTCATTAATAAATATATTAAATAGAACAGGACCCAAGATTGACCCCTGTGGTACCCCACTAGTAACAGTCACCCTATCAGAATAAGTACCATTAATAACCACCCTCTGTTTCCTATCACTGAGCCAGTTACTTATCCACTTACACACATTCTCCCCCAGCCCAATCCCTCTCATTTTATGCACCAACCTTTTATGTGGAACCGTATCAAATGCTTGACATCCAGCGATTGCCCCAGGTCCAGTCTGGAGCTCACCTCCTCATTAAAGCTGATCAGGTTATTTGACAGGACTGATCCCTCATGAAGCTATGCTGATATTGAGTCATTCATTTATTTTTATCAAGATACTCAAAAATAGCATCTCTTAGAAAACCCTCAAACAATTTACATACAACAGAGGTTAATCTAACAGGTCTCTAATTCCTGGAGTCACCTTTTGACCCCTTTGTAAATATTGGCACCACATTTGCCATGCGCCAGTCTTGGGGAACAGTCCCTGTCACTATAGAGTCCCTGAATATAAAAAATAGGGGTCTGTCTATTACATTACTTAATTCCTTTAGAACACGGGGGGGAATGCCATCTGGACTAGGTGATTTGTCTATTTTTATTTTTTTGTAGGCGGCACTGTACTTCTTCCTGGGTTAAACAGGGGACCTGTACTGGGGAGTTTACCTTATCTCGCTGTATTTCACCTGGCATTTCATTTTCCTCGGTGAATACAGTGGAGAAGAATTTGTTTAATATATTTGCTTTTTCCTGATCCCCGTTTATAATTTCTTCCTCCACATTTTTTAAAGGGCCAACACTTTCATTTTTGACCTTTTTGCTATTTATATAGTTAAAGAACATTTTGGGGTTAGTTTTACTTTCTTTGGCAATGACTCTTTCTGTCACTATTTTTGCGGCTTTTATCAGTTTTTTACATATTTTTAAATTTTCTCTATAGCATTTTAATGCTTCTTCACTGCCGTCCTGTTTTAGTAGGTTAAATGTTTTATTTTTGTCATTTATTGCCCCCTTAACATTTTTATTCATCCATATTGGTTTTCTTTTATTTCTGACCATTTTATTCCCATAAGGTATATACATCTTACAGTGAAAATGTAAGATATTTTTAAAAGTCTCCGATTTAGTGTCAGTATTGTTCCTTTTGAGGACATTATCCCATTTAATATTCTTAAGGGCTTCTATGAGTTGATCGAACTTTGCCTTCCTAAAATTCATTGTTTTTGTGGCCCCTCGAGAGATTCCCTTATTGAAGAACAATTTATAATGTATTATATTATGATCACTATTTCCTAGGTGTCCTACTACTTGCACATTAATTACTCTCTCAGGTACGTTGGTTAATATTAAGTCTAGTACGGCGCCCCCTCTGGTCGGGCCCTGCACCATTTGGGACAGATAATTGTCTTTAGCTTTAGTCAGAAACCAGTTTATATCAAGATATTTAAAGTCCCCCATTATTATCACATCATTTTGATTTGCTGCCTTGTTTATTTGCCTCAATAATTGATCTTCTGCCTCTTCCATTATGTTTGGTGGCTTATAGCAAACTCCTATCAGAAATATTTTATTTTTATCTCCATATATTTATTTATACCCATAGTGACTCCACATTATCGTTTCCCTCCAAAATATCCTCACGCAGTGCTGCCTTCAGACTGGCCTTTACATAAAGACAAACTCCTCCCCCTTTCCGTTTTGTCCAATCCTTCCTGAATAGACTTAAACCCCGTATGTGAATTCAGGTAGAAGACAGACATGGTGCACATCTACAATCTTGCACAATGATCTAATTGCTTCTCAGCATAATTTCAAAAACTAACAGGTTGTTAGTATATACGTTTTGATCAAAAAGTACAAAGCCCACTCGCCACGTCAAGGCCACCTATTTAGAATGGGTCCCTAACGTCCCTAGCATAAAATGGCATAGCACTGGGCGGCGACCACCACCGCCGCGACACCAGTGCCCACAGGGGGAACGACTCACTGGCAGAGCGGCCCCAATGCCACTCAAACCAATCCATGGGTCGCACCTCCTCGCAGACACGGCGCCACGGCAGCAACAGACGCCGCACAGCACCACACCAGTGTGAACAGGATGCTACAGCTCACTTACAATGCTCTCCCAGTCAGACTGGGAGGCTGCTAGGAAAGAAATGGCCCATGTGTAGCTAACTACTACTTATATAGGGTTGGGTTGAGGGGGTGGGGAAGAGTGCAGACACATGTTAAAAAAAAAAAAAGAGGGGATAGAAAACACAATGTGAATTCAGGTAGAAGACAGACATGGTGCACATCTACAATCTTGCACAATTATCTAATTGCTTCTCAGCATAATTTCAAAAACAGGTTGTTAGTATATACAGAAAAACAAAACAACGTAGTCTCAAGGTGATAACAGGTGCTCAACCCCAAGTGCAATTGTGCACTCATACAATGGGGTAGAGGACCCGCACCTATGGACAAAAGTGGGGTTTCAATCCTGTGGTAAATATATACAATGATATTAGCTAATCCTCAAAACTGATGTAAAAATGAGACATTAGCCCGTATATCCTTATATGAAGGACATACCTGAGCCCGCACACCACGCCAAGGTTTCTCATGTGATGCGGGACCTAACCACTAACCTTTTTTGCCTGGCCAGATGCATAGAACCAGGAACCAGATATACAGCAGCCTAAGGTCCAACTTGCAGACTGCTCCCCAGTCGCCTCCAGTGTGAACTCAGCACACATACAATGGGAGGGGGGAGACAGGTTACAAGCCCCACCCTTGCTGGTTTATATATAGCAGGCCTCACAGATGAAAACCCCAACGCTACCCAATAAGATAAATGGGTGCATTGGTATAAGCCTTAAAAGACGCTTGCCGGCTTATATTTGCATGGACATGGCTATAGCAGGAAACTCAACCCCAAGTGCAATTGTGCACCTTCACTGGGGTGGAGGCCCTGCACTTGTCAACCGTTGCTAAGGGCGATGTCCCCAGCAAAAATTGCATACAATGGAGAATGCCTGCAGACGGTCACAAGTACCACAATCACATCCTGACACCTGATAAACGTATATATGGATGCAAACAACATGACTAACTTTAAACAGAAAAACAAAACAACGTAGTCTCAAGGTGATAACAGGTGCTCAACCCCAAGTGCAATTGTGCACTCATACAATGGGGTAGAGAACCCGCACCTATGGACAAAAGTGGGGTTCCAATCCTGTGGTAAATATATACAATGATATTAGCTAATCCTCAAAACTGATGTAAAAAACTGATGTTAGTATATACATTTTGATCAAAAAGTACAAAGCCCACTCGCCACGTCAAGGCCACCTATTTAGAATGGGTCCCTAACGTCCCTAGCATAAAATGGCGTAGCACTGGGCGGCGACCACCACCGCCGTGACACCAGTGCCCACAGGGGGAACAACCCACTGGCAGAGCGGCCCCAATGCCACTCAAACCAGTCCATGGGTCGCACCTCCCCGCAGACACCGCGCCACGGCAGCAACAGGCGCCGCACAGCACCACACCAGTGTGAACAGGATGCTACAGCTCACTTACCATGCTCTCCCAGTCAGACTGGGAGGCTGCTAGGAAAGAAATGGCCCATGTGTAGCTAACTACTACTTATATAGGGTTGGGCTGAGGGGGTGGGGAAGAGTGCAGACACATGTTAAAAAAAAAAAAAGAGGGGATAGAAAACACAATGTGAATTCAGGTAGAAGACAGACATGGTGCACATCTACAATCTTGCACAATGATCTAATTGCTTCTCAGCATAATATGTATGTTGACCGCCCAGTCACAGCTATCGTCCAACCAAGTCTCTGTTATACCCACTATGTCATAATCCTCATCAGAAATACTGTAGCGTATTGTCCTCCCCTCATAAGTGCATACCACATACGTACATCTAAGTGGTCTACTATTTTGTATCATTTAAAGTCTCAAGGGCCTAGATGATGGGAAAGGCAAGGCAAAAGTACTCACCGGCTGCTGTTATACACAAATGCTTTTTTAAGCGTACTGTAGCGCATTGTCCTCCCCTCATAAGTGCATACCACATACGTACATCTAAGTGGTGTACTATTTTGTTCCTGTTAAAGTCTCAAGGGCCTAGATACTGGGAAAGGCCAGGCAAAAGTGCTCACCGGCTGGTGTTGTACACAAATACTTTTTAAGCGTACTGCAGCGCATTGTCCTCCCCTCATAAGTGCTTACCACATACGTACATCTAAGTGGTGTACTATTTTGTTCCTGTTAAAGTCTCAAGGGCCTAGATACTGTGAAAGGCCAGGCAAAAGTACTCACCGGCTGGTTTTGTACACAAATACTTTTTTTAGTGTACTGTAGCGCATTGTCCTCCTTTCATAAGTGCATACCACATATGTACATCTAAGTGGTGTACTATTTTGTACCTGCTAAAGTCTCAATGGCCTAGATACTGTGAAAGGCCAGGCAAATGTACTCACCGGCTGGTGTTGTACACAAATTCTTTTTTAAGCGTAGTGGAGTGTATTGTACCCCCCTCATATACAGTATGTCAGGCAGAGAAGTGCCAGGACGTGCACAGAGGAGTGGCAGAGGCCTACATTCATCAGGCAGAGGTCGCAGCAGACTAGTGGTGAGTGGCAGCAGGAGTCGCAGCGAGAGGCCTGAACTCCTGGTATCAGCTAGGGGTCATGTCTCAAACAGCAACCCATCTGCCATCATCGATTGATTAACACGGTCATCCACTTCATTACAAGTGACATCTGATACCCCTAGTCAACTGTCGGTGGGTTCTATGCTACCTAATCTGGGGGACAAGTATGCTCCAAATCTGGGGGACATCTATGCTGCCTAATCTGGGGGACAACTATGCTCCTAATCTGGGGGACATCTATGATGCCTAATCTGGGGACAAGTATGCTCCTAATCTGGGGGACAACTATGCTCCTAATCTGGGATACATCTATGCTGTCTAATCTGGGGGAACTATGCTCCTATTATGGGGGAAACTGATGCTTCTGGCTTTGGGCCTATAATTTTTTGAAGTTTAGCAGTAGCTAAATACATGCTTAATGTAATTGTCAACATTGATCTTTAAATGTAAGGGGTTATGAAACCCTCTTGGGTACTGCGAATGACTGCTCCAGAATCATTCTGTGTCTTTCAGGAACTACTTGCCTCCCTGGTGCCTCAGGCCTTGGGCCTAAAATTTTTTGAAGTTTAGCAGTAGCTAAATACATGCTTAATGCAAATTTCAGCAATGATCGTTAAATTCTCGGCGCTCTGCCAGGGCCTTCTCCTACCCCCCCTCGGGGCCGATCCGAGGACCTCACTAAACCATCCAATTGTTAGTAGAGACATGCGGTGTGTACAAGGGGCAGGGACTTAATGAACCCTAGCTTATGACCCGCACTTAGTTGTGATTCTTCTTTCCTGGCAAAAATGATCCCTATCGCCAACGGGAGCCGGGTGCAGAAGGGGCTTAATCATCATCAGGAGAAGAGAGTTGCAGTTTGCCCTTGAGTCAGCAAGGCGGTAGCACGGTTGGCAGTCAGCGTGGTGTGGTAGTAATGGAAATTCAGGAGACAAACGTGCCCGGGAGAGACCACCTGCTTCGAGGCAGCTTACCTTTCAGAGAGGTAGTGGGTTACCCGCACCTGTCGGTGAAAGATAGAGACACGCTAATCCGTTCAGTGGAGCGCTAGTGCGGCCCAGACGTCTGAGGCCATAAAACACCTGTTATTGCTCGATCTCGCAATTGATTGTGCAATGTAAGGGGTTATTAAAGCCTCTTGGGTACTGCTAAGGTCTACTCCTGACTGTTCCTGGTGCAATGTATGGGGTAATTAAACACTTTTGGGTAGTGTCATTTTAAAATTTACTGATAATTTTATCAGTAATAAAATAGAATGCTAACCGTTACACAGCTTGTTGCGTGTGATTTTTTAATGAAAAAAAAAAAAAAAAAATATGGAGAGGGATTAACTCTGCTTAGTAATTTTTGGCAAAAAAACTCCTTTGGTGATCTGATCTTTTGGAGACAGATGCGCTTACACACATATGTCATAATTTTGTTTTTATTTCAAACATTGTGTGGTTTATTATTTTTGAGAAGAAAGTCTTTGGGTGGTCCACCATCCTGCATTATAGAGTCTTCTGAACTGTTGGATATGCGCTTGTTTTTACACAAAGGTATACATTTAAAAAAAAAATAATTATACAATTTTGTTGATTTTGGGGGGGGGATTGTGAAGCCCTGTGTGTACTGGTGCCTCAGCCAACTCCAGGCTGTGTCCTTAAGCCAATATATAGGTTACTGATGCCGCTGTGGTGGGGCCTGGGTCTGGTAATTTCAAATTTTCTCATAGGTAGCACCCGCTATCCAAATTCTTTTTCAAAAATTTCTAAAATTGTGGTGTTTTTTGGGGGGGATTGTGAAGCCCTGGTGTGTACTCGTGCATCAAGCAACTCCAGGCTGTGTCATTCAGGCAATATATGGGTTACTGATGCCACTGTTGGTCCTGGGTCTGGGAATTTCAAATTTTCCCATAGATAGCACCGCTATCCAAAATCTTTTTCAAAAATGTCTAAAATTGTGGTGTTTTTTGGGGGATTGTGAAGCCCTGGTGTGTACTCATGCATCAGCCAACTCCTGGCTGTGTCATTCAGGCAATATATGGGTTACTGATGCTGCTGTTGAGCCTGGGTCTGGTAATTTCAAATTTTCTCATAGGTAGCACCCACTATCCAAAATCTTTGTCAAAAATTTCTAAAATTGTGGTGTTTTTTGGGGGGAATTGTGAAGCCCTCGTGTGTACTCGTGCATCAAGCAACTCCAGGCTGTGTCATTCAGGCAATATATGGGTTACTGATGCCGCTGTTGGTCCTGGGTCTGGGAATTTCAAATTTTCCCATAGGTAGCACCCGCTATCCAAAATCTTTTTCAAAAATGTCTAAAATTGTGGTGTTTTTTGGGGGGGATTGTGAAGCCCTGGTGTGTACTCATGCATCAGCCAACTCCTGGCTGTGTCATTCAGGCAATATATGGGTTACTGATGCCGCTGTTGGGCCTGGGTCTGGTAATTTCAAATTTTCTCATAGGTAGCACCCGCTATCCAAAATCTTTGTCAAAAATTTCTAAAATTGTGGTGTTTTTTGGGGGGAATTGTGAAGCCCTCGTGTGTACTCGTGCATCAAGCAACTCCAGGCTGTGTCATTCAGGCAACATATGGCTTACTGATGCCACTGTTGGGCCTGGGTCTGGTAATTTCAAATTTTCTCATAGGTAGCACCCGCAATCCAAAATCTTTTTCAAAAATTTCTAAAATTGTGGTGTTTTTTTGGGGGGGGGGATTGTGAAGCCCTGGTGTGTACTCGTGCATCAGCCAACTCCAGGCTGTGTCACTCAGGCAATATATGGGTTACTGATGCCGCTGTTGGGCCTGGGTCTGGGAATTTCAAATTTTCTCATAGGTAGCACCTGCTATCCAAAATCTTCTGTTTAAATTTCTTAATTCATCTTTTAAACTTAGGGATTGTGAAGGCCCAGTGCCTACTCATGCTGCTGGCAACTCCGGGCTGTGCCATTCATCCACTATATGGTCTCCTCATGCTGCCAACAACTCCATGCTGTGTCATTCAGCCACTATATGGTCTCCTCATGCTGACAAGCTGTCCATGCTGTGTCATTCAGCCACTATATGGTGTCCTCATGCTTCAGCTTCATCCAAGCTGTGTCATTCAGCCACTATATGGTGTCCTCATGCTGCCAACACCTCCACGCTGTGTCATTCAGCCACTATATGGTGTCCTCATGCTTCTAACACCTCCACGCTGTGTCATTCAGCCACTATATGGTCTCCTCATGCTGCCAACACCTCCACACTGTGTCATTCAGCCACTATATGGTCTCCTCATGCTGCCAACACATCCACGCTGTGTCATTCAGCCACTATATGGTGTCCTCATGCTTCAGCTTCATCCAAGCTGTGTCATTCAGCCACTATATGGTGTCCTCATGCTGCCAACACCTCCACGCTGTGCCATTCAGCCAGTATATGGTGTCCTCATGCTGCCAACACCTCCACACTGTGTCATTCAGCCACTATATGGTCTCCTCATGCTGCCAACACATCCACGCTGTGTCAGTCAGCCACTATATGGTGTCCTCATGCTGCCAACACCTCAACGCTCTGCCAGTCAGCCACTATATGGTGTCCTCATGCTGCCAACACCTCCACGCTGTGCCATTTAGCCAGTATATGGTGTCCTCATGCTGCCAACACATCCACGCTGTGCCATTCAGCCACTATATGGTCTCCTCATGCTGACAACCTGTCCATGCTGTGTCATTCAGCCACTATATGGTGTCCTCATGCTGCCAACACCTCCACGCTGTGCCATTCAGTCACTATATGGTCTCCTGACACTGATGCCACCACCAGGTTTGTAATTGTGCTGCTGTGCGGCAGTGATTCTAAGAGCGATGCCGGTAATCTGCATGTTATTCTGAATAATAGTATTATTTCACTTACCCAGCACACTCCATATGCATTTTAGAACACAGCAAAGTGTTCTATACCCCTATAAAGGCTGTATGTAGGCTAGAAATAGCCTTTTTTAATATAGATTCACCGCGAAAAAATTCGAAACGAAACAAACTTTTGGGGAAAATTTGGCGAATCGGCCGAATTGAATTTTTGAAAAGTTCGCTCATCTCTAGAAATAACGACTGCCAAATAGTTCAGCAATGTGACTGCTAGTCCAGCAATGTTGGTTAACTGATAATTCGGTATTGGACTGATTTATAGTCCAGCAATAAGATATAGTAAAAATGGTGAGTTGAATGTCCAAGATTACTGAACAATATGTCACTGATGTAAAAAAGAGAATTTTATTACCGACTTTGCTGTGCTGTCTCCTCTCGCTGGTTAGTGAAAATACTGGCTAACCTGTGAGCGCTCAAGAGCGCCAAGAACGGGTGGTTCAGAAGGCGCTGGGCCTGATATTTGCCATGCTTTCCTTCGAGGGTCTGTGGGAGCAGACGGATGGTACTCCCTCATGGTGGAGGCGTCTGACGTCAGCGGTCAACGGGAGATGAGAGCAGTAGATGGAAACACAGGAACAGCAGATCACAGGAGTGGCAGGTGGATCGGCAGGTAAACCACAGATGTGATGTATAGATAGCGTAGACAGCGTGGCAGCAGATGGATCACAATACTGGTAAATAGATCTCAATGACGGTAGTAGATCTCTGGACATATCATGGCTGGAACTGGTATTGGACTGATGGTGACTCAAAGTCCATGATGTCGTCACACTGCGTTCTATTGGCACTCCGCTAACCAGTGTAAGGAAAACATATTGTTCCGTAATCTTGGACATTCAACTAACCATTTTTACTATATCTTATTGCTGGACTATAAATCAGTTCAATACCGGATCATCAGTTAATCAACATTGCCGGACTATCAGTCACATTGCTGAACTATTTGGCAGTCATTATTATTTCATTTTGCACAAATTATATTATATTCTATGTTATTTTGATGTGATTATTTCTCCCATAAGGGCCCTGTGAGGGGAATTTATATGCACTAATATTTTAATACATTTTATTCATTTGATATTTGAAGCATGGTCTCAGCCAATAAATTATTATGCAATTACATTGAACTCATAACACCTATTATCACTGTCCTTGAGGTGTGGGCTCCTCTTTCTTTTTTCTAATTTCTTCACATAGTTTGCCTTGGCGAACTGAGTCACACAGGGGAGGAACTGCTAAAAGGCATTCATGAAGAAATCGAATCATGGCTTACTCCATGAAAACTGGAAATTGGAACCATGGTGACTGACAACGGGCAGAACATCTTTTCTGCGCTGCGACAAGGAAGCCTGAGACATGCGCCCAGCATGGCACACGTGTTCAATCTGGTTGTCAAGCGGTTCCTGAAGTGTTCCCCCCATCTGCAAGACATCCTAACAATGGAAAGGAAACTTTGCATGCACTTTAGCCACTCGTACCCTGCAAAGCACACTCTCCTTGAGCTGCAGCGTCAGAACGGCATCCCCCAACATAGTCCGTTTCCACATGTTGGAATTCAACCCTCCATACGTTGGATCGACTATATGAACAGAGAAAAGCCATCATCAATTTCTTGATGATCCAAGCGGATAGGGGGACTCCCCTGTGTAACTTCAATGTCAACCAGAGGCAGCTCATACGTGACACCTGCCGTTTGCACAGGCCCTTTGAGGAAGCCACATTATTAGTCAGTCACAAGGATAACGGGATGAACAATGTCACTCCACTGCTTCATCTACTACAACACATGTTGGAAACAATAGCTGGTCAGGGAACTGGAGACGCGGTGCCTACATCTCACGGCCACATGAGCCCTGTGGGGGCTGAACTGGAGGAGGAGGAGGGGGAGGGGCACAGTGGAGCACAGTTTAGGTTTCGCGAGATGGGTGGTTTTTCTAGTCATCTGACAGGAGAGGAGGGCTATGAGGGCTATGAGGAAGGTAAGACAGAGGACCCAGACACATCGTGGCAGTATGCAGTGGAGATGGAGGAGGAAAGTCCCTCCAAGTCACTTGCACAAATGGCACAAAGCATGCTCACTTGCTTGCGCATTGACTGCCGTATTGTCACCATTGGGCAGCGGCATGACTTCTTGCTCTCCACCTTATTGGTCCCTCGCTATTGGCATAAAATGGGGGCCTTTTTTTACACCCACTGAGAGGGAGGACAAAATGACCTACTACAGAGACATCCTACGTAGTCAGTTGGCCGATGCCTATCTGCTTCATCATCCTTCCTCTCGCAGTTCTGACTCGGAAGGCCCTCTGCGCTCACCTTCCACTGCCAAGGCTGCTGGGGAGGGCTGGCAGGAGCAGTACCAGCTCCATCAACAGTAGCCTGAGTCTACAGTCGCTGATGAGTACCTTTCTTCACTTGCATAGTGAAGCCACTCATCAGCAGCAGGAAAACCTGGAGCAGGACCTGAACCAGCAGGTGATGGCATACCTTGACATGGCCATGCTAACACACCTTGAAGATCCGCTGGAATTCTGGGCAGCCAAACTTGATTTGTGGCCGCAACTAGCAGAGTTTACCCTGGAAAAGCTATCCTGCCCGGCCAGTAGTGTGCCATCAGAGCGGCTATTTGGTGCGGTGGAGAACTCATCTGTCCACAAAAAATGTGGAGAGACTGACCTTTGTGAAGATGAATCAGGCATGGATCAGCCAGGATTTCCACCCACCAATGCCTGATGCATCAGAGTAGATTGACCATGGTGCCACACCAACACTTCACAAATATGGATAGTGCAAAACATGTTTAAGGTCAGGAAGGGAATTAATAGGGCGAGAGAAGGGCCTTACAGGGGAAGTTTTTACCCCTCCTGCTACAATGGACAATACCTTGTTTCCTTCCACCTTTTCAAGGAAAGTGTTACTCGTCTTAAAATGGGCCGCCCTTTTTAGGGCAAGTAACACTTGCCAAGAAGGGAATTAATAACGTGAGAGTAGGGCCTTACGGGGGAAGTGTTTACCTCCACCAGTTACAATGGACCATACATTGTTCCCTTCCACCATTTAGAGGTCTTTGCATCACATCAATACTTGGTGGTGTAGGTGGCACATGGTGTTTTTTGCACACCTTTCCTTTGGTTTGATTTAAAAAAAGAATTTGGGGGCCATATATTTTAATAAAAGTTTTACGTAATGCATATTCTCAATACTTACTTATGCACATTAACACCTTTTCTTCTGCCTACCTGCCTCAGCTACTATTCTGATCATGCCACCCACCTGATGCCACACATCTGATGCCAATTTTTCCTTTTTTCACCCACCTGCCGCACCATTCTGTCACCTTGTCACTTTCAGGACTCCTGATGCTGCTGCTGCCACCTCCAGGCTGTCTCAGACTGCCACCATATGTTCTCCTCATGCTGCCGCCAGCTCCACGCTGTGTCATTCAGCCACTCTATGTTCTCCTCATGCTGCCGCCACCTCCACACTGTGTCATTCAGCCACTATGTTCTCCTCATGCTGCCGCCACATCCATGCTGTGTCATTCAGCCACTATGTGTTCTCCTTATGCTGTCACCAACTCCAGGCTGTTTCATTCAGCCACTATATGTTCTCCTCATGCTGCCACAAACTCCAGACTGTGTCATTCAGCCACTATGTGGTCACCTCATGCTGATGCCACCTCCACACTGTGTCATTCAGCCACTATATGATCTCCGCATGCTGCCGCCAACTCCAGGCTGTGTCATTCAGCCACTATATGGTCTCCTCATGCTGCTGCCACCTTCACGCTGTGTCATTCAGCCACTATATGGTCTCCTCATACTGATGCCACCACCAGGCTCTGTCATTGTGCCGCCATGTGACATGTGATTCCTTGTTAGATTTGGCCTTTTGTAACCGCATTATTTATTCAAAGTAAATGCCGGGGGCCAGGGCAATAAACTTGAGAGTGTAATATTAAATTTTAATTTCAAAATCTTATATTTAAATTCAAAAAATGTATGTAAACTTTTCAAGACTGAGGCCCCATGGTCATCGACATCATATATTAGCTGTGGAATTACCACAAGAATCCAATGAAACAGGTTGGAGTAATAACATTGAATCATAACTGATTAAATGAAACATTTGCAGTTCCAGAAAGAGTAAGACAGTGGGAGGCATGGGCTGGAACAGATGGTAGCTCACCTCGCGGCGGACTGCCAGCTCGATGCTCACCAGAAAAGGTACTCAAAAAAATTTAAGTAAATTCAAATGAAATAAAATAAAAATTACATAAAAACTGTATTTATTCTCTTTAATTTTGACGCCATATGTTCTCCCTGCTGTCACATCCAGACGCTCTGCGCCAGTGATTCTAATAGCGATGCCTGTAATCTGCATGTCATACTGAATAACAGTATTATTTCACTAACACGGCACACTCCCTATGTCAAGGCAAAGTGTTCTACACCCCTATTGAGGCTCTCTATAGGCCAGAAATAGCCATTTTTAATAGAGTTCCGCTGCAAATAAATGCGGAACGAAAACATTTTTGGGAAGATTTGGCGAATTGGCCGAATCACATTTTTCAAAAATTCGCTCATCTCTACTTATCAGCTGCCGGATGTTCCAGAGGAAGTTAATTTCCTTTTTGAATTTCCTTTCTGTCTGACCACAGTGTTCTCTGCTGACACCTCTGTCCATTTTAGGAACTTTCCAGAGTAGGAGCAGACCTATACTGCTCTGGACAGTTCCTAAAATGGACAGAGGTATCAACAGAGAGCACTGTTGTCAGATAGAAAGGAAATTCAAAAAGAAAAGAACGTCCTCTGGAACAGACAGCAGAATATGTATGTTACGCCGAGCGCTCCGGGTCCCCGCTCCTCCCCGGAGCGCTCGCTACACTCTCCTCACTGCAGCGCTCCGGTCAGATCCACTGACCCGGGGCGCTGCGATTCCGCTTCCAGCCGGGATGCGATTCGCGATGCGGGTAGCGCCCGCTCGCGATGCGCACCCCGGCTCCCGTACCTGACTCGCTCTCCCTCGGTCCTGTCCCGGCGCGCGCGGCCCCGCTCCCTAGGGCGCGCGCGCGCCGGGTCTTTGCGATTTAAAGGGCCACTGCGCCGCTGATTGGCGCAGTGATTCCAATTAGTGTGTTCACCTGTGCACTTCCCTATATCACCTCACTTCCCCTGCACTCCCTTGCCGGATCTTGTTGCCATCGTGCCAGTGAAAGCGTTCCTTGTGTGTTCCTAGCCTGTGTTCCAGACCTCCTGCCGTTGCCCCTGACTACGATCCTTGCTGCCTGCCCCGACCTTCTGCTACGTCCGACCTTGCTTCTGTCTACTCCCTTGTACCGCGCCTATCTTCAGCAGCCAGAGAGGTTGAGCCGTTGCTAGTGGATACGACCTGGTCACTACCGCCGCAGCAAGACCATCCCGCTTTGCGGCGGGCTCTGGTGAAAACCAGTAGTGACTTAGAACCGATCCACTAGCACGGTCCACGCCAATCCCTCTCCGGCACAGAGGATCCACTACCTGCCAGCCGGCATCGTGACAGTAGATCCGGCCATGGATCCCGCTGAAGTTCCTCTGCCAGTTGTCGCTGACCTCACCACGGTGGTCGCCCAGCAGTCACAACAGATAGCGCAACAAGGCCAACAGCTGTCTCAACTGACCGTTATGCTACAGCAGTTACTACCACAGCTTCAGCAATCATCTCCTCCGCCAGCTCCTGCACCTCCTCCGCAGCGAGTGGCCGCTTCTGGTCTACGCCTATCCTTGCCGGATAAATTTGATGGGGACTCTAAGTTTTGCCGTGGCTTTCTTTCCCAATGTTCCCTGCACTTGGAGATGATGTCGGACCAGTTTCCCACTGAAAGGTCTAAGGTGGCTTTCGTAGTCAGCCTTCTGTCTGGAAAAGCCCTGTCTTGGGCCACACCGCTCTGGGACCGCAATGACCCCGTCACTGCCTCTGTACACTCCTTCTTCTCGGAAATCCGAAGTGTCTTTGAGGAACCTGCCCGAGCCTCTTCTGCTGAGACTGCCCTGTTGAACCTGGTCCAGGGTAATTCTTCCGTTGGCGAGTATGCCGTACAATTCCGTACTCTTGCTTCAGAATTATCCTGGAATAATGAGGCCCTCTGCGCGACCTTTAAAAAAGGCCTATCCAGCAACATTAAAGATGTTCTGGCCGCACGAGAAATCCCTGCTAATCTACATGAACTCATTCACCTAGCCACTCGCATTGACATGCGTTTTTCCGAAAGGCGTCAGGAGCTGGAGCAGGATATGGACTCTGTTCGCACGAGGCGTTTCTTCTCCTCGGCTCCTCTCTCCTCTGGTCCCCTGCAATCCGTTCCTGTGCCTCCCGCCGTGGAGGCTATGCAGGTCGACCGGTCTCGCCTGACACCTCAAGAGAGGACACGACGCCGCATGGAGAATCTCTGCCTGTACTGTGCTAGTACCGAACACTTCCTGAGGGATTGTCCTATCCGTCCTCCCCGCCTGGAAAGACGTACGCTGACTCCGCACAAAGGTGAGACAGTCCTTGATGTCTACTCTGCTTCTCCACGTCTTACTGTGCCTGTGCGGATGTCTGCCTCAGCCTTCTCCTTCTCTACTATGGCCTTCTTGGACTCTGGATCTGCAGGAAATTTTATTTTGGCCTCTCTCGTCAACAGGTTCAACATCCCAGTGACCAGTCTCGCCAGACCCCTCTACATCAATTGTGTAAACAATGAAAGATTGGACTGTACCATACGTTTCCGCACGGAGCCCCTTCTAATGTGCATCGGATCTCATCACGAGAGGATTGAACTTTTGGTCCTCCCCAATTGCACTTCTGAAATTCTCCTTGGACTTCCCTGGCTTCAACTTCATTCCCCAACCCTGGATTGGTCCACTGGGGAGATCAAGAGTTGGGGGCCCTCTTGTTCCAAGGACTGTCTAAAACCGGTTCCCAGTAACCCTTGCCGTGACTCTGTGGTTCCTCCAGTAACCGGTCTCCCTAAGGCCTACATGGACTTTGCGGATGTTTTTTGCAAAAAACAAGCTGAGACTCTACCTCCTCACAGGCCTTATGATTGTCCTATCGACCTCCTCCCGGGCACTACTCCACCCCGGGGCAGAATTTATCCTCTGTCCGCCCCAGAGACTCTTGCCATGTCTGAATACGTCCAGGAAAATTTAAAAAAGGGCTTTATCCGTAAATCCTCCTCTCCTGCCGGAGCCGGATTTTTCTTTGTGTCCAAAAAAGATGGCTCCCTACGTCCTTGCATTGACTACCGCGGTCTTAATAAAATCACGGTTAAGAACCGCTACCCCCTACCCCTCATCTCTGAACTCTTTGATCGCCTCCAAGGTGCCCACATCTTTACCAAACTGGACTTAAGAGGTGCTTATAATCTCATCCGTATCAGAGAGGGGGATGAATGGAAAACGGCATTTAACACCAGAGATGGACACTTTGAGTATCTGGTCATGCCCTTTGGCCTGTGCAACGCCCCTGCCGTCTTCCAAGACTTTGTTAATGAAATTTTTCGTGATCTTTTGTACTCCTGTGTTGTTGTGTATCTGGACGATATCCTGATTTTTTCTGCCAATCTAGAAGAACACCGCCAGCATGTCCGTATGGTTCTTCAGAGACTTCGTGACAATCAACTCTATGCCAAAATTGAGAAATGTCTGTTTGAATGCCAATCTCTTCCTTTCCTAGGATACTTGGTCTCTGGCCAGGGACTACAAATGGATCCAGACAAACTCTCTGCCGTCTTAGATTGGCCACACCCCTCCGGACTCCGTGCTATCCAACGCTTTTTGGGGTTCGCCAATTATTACAGGCAATTTATTCCACATTTTTCTACCGTTGTGGCTCCTATCGTGGCTTTAACCAAAAAAAATGCCGATCCCAAGTCTTGGCCTCTTCAAGCGGAAGACGCCTTTAAACGGCTCAAGTCTGCCTTTTCTTCGGCTCCCGTGCTCTCCAGACCTGACCCTTCCAAACCCTTCCTATTGGAGGTTGATGCCTCCTCAGTGGGAGCTGGAGCTGTTCTTCTACAAAAAAATTCTTCCGGGCATGCTGTCACTTGTGGTTTTTTTTCCAGGACCTTCTCTCCGGCGGAGAGGAACTACTCCATCGGGGATCGAGAGCTCCTAGCCATCAAATTAGCACTTGAGGAATGGAGGCATCTGCTGGAGGGATCAAGATTTCCAGTTATTATTTACACCGATCACAAGAACCTCTCCTACCTCCAGTCTGCCCAACGGCTGAATCCTCGCCAGGCCCGGTGGTCTCTGTTCTTTGCCCGATTTAATTTTGAAATTCACTTTCGGCCTGCCGATAAGAACATTAGGGCCGATGCTCTCTCTCGTTCCTCGGATGCTTCGGAAGTTGAACTCTCTCCGCAACACATCATTCCTCCTGACTGCCTGATTTCCACTTCTCCAGCCTCCATCAGGCAAACTCCTCCAGGAAAGACCTTTGTTTCTCCACGCCAACGCCTCGGAATCCTCAAATGGGGTCACTCCTCCCATCTCGCAGGTCATGTGGGCATCAAGAAATCTGTGCAACTCATCTCTCGCTTCTATTGGTGGCCGACTCTGGAGACGGATGTTGTGGACTTTGTGCGAGCCTGCACTATCTGTGCCCGGGATAAGACTCCTCGCCAGAAGCCCGCTGGTTTTCTTCATCCCCTGCCTGTCCCCGAACAGCCTTGGTCTCTGATTGGTATGGATTTTATTACTGATTTACCCCCTTCCCGTGGCAACACTGTTATTTGGGTGGTCGTTGATCGATTCTCCAAAATGGCACATTTCATCCCTCTTCCTGGTCTTCCTTCAGCGCCTCAGTTGGCAAAACAATTTTTTGTACACATTTTTCGTCTTCACGGGTTGCCTACGCAGATCGTCTCGGATAGAGGCGTCCAATTCGTGTCTAAATTCTGGAGGGCTCTCTGTAAACAACTCAAGATTAAATTAAATTTTTCTTCTGCATATCATCCTCAATCCAATGGACAAGTAGAAAGAATTAACCAGGTCTTGGGTGATTATTTACGACATTTTGTTTCCTCCCGCCAGGATGACTGGGCAGATCTCCTTCCATGGGCCGAATTCTCGTATAACTTCAGAGTCTCTGAATCTTCCTCCAAATCCCCATTTTTCGTGGTGTACGGCCGTCACCCTCTTCCCCCCCTCCCTATCCCCTTGCCCTCTGGTCTGCCCGCTGTGGATGAAATTTCTCGTGACCTTTCCATCATATGGAGAGAGACCCAAAATTCTCTCTTACAGGCTTCATCACGCATGAAGAAGTTCGCGGATAAGAAAAGAAGAGCTCCTCCCATTTTTTCCCCTGGAGACAAGGTATGGCTCTCCGCTAAATATGTCCGCTTCCGTGTCCCTAGCTACAAGTTGGGACCACGCTATCTTGGTCCTTTCAAAATTTTGTGCCAGATTAATCCTGTCTCTTACAAACTTCTTCTTCCTCCTTCTCTTCGTATTCCTAATGCCTTTCACGTTTCTCTTCTTAAACCACTCATCATCAACCGTTTCTCTCCCAAATCTGTTCCTCCCACTCCTGTTTCCGGCTCCTCGGACATCTTCTCCGTCAAAGAAATTCTGGCATCCAAAAAGGTCAGAGGGAAAACCTTTTTTTTGGTGGATTGGGAGGGTTGTGGTCCAGAAGAGAGATCCTGGGAACCTGAGGACAACATCCTAGACAAAAGTCTGCTCCTCAGGTTCTCAGGCTCTAAGAAGAGGGGGAGACCCAAGGGGGGGGGGTACTGTTACGCCGAGCGCTCCGGGTCCCCGCTCCTCCCCGGAGCGCTCGCTACACTCTCCTCACTGCAGCGCTCCGGTCAGATCCACTGACCCGGGGCGCTGCGATTCCGCTTCCAGCCGGGATGCGATTCGCGATGCGGGTAGCGCCCGCTCGCGATGCGCACCCCGGCTCCCGTACCTGACTCGCTCTCCCTCGGTCCTGTCCCGGCGCGCGCGGCCCCGCTCCCTAGGGCGCGCGCGCGCCGGGTCTTTGCGATTTAAAGGGCCACTGCGCCGCTGATTGGCGCAGTGATTCCAATTAGTGTGTTCACCTGTGCACTTCCCTATATCACCTCACTTCCCCTGCACTCCCTTGCCGGATCTTGTTGCCATCGTGCCAGTGAAAGCGTTCCTTGTGTGTTCCTAGCCTGTGTTCCAGACCTCCTGCCGTTGCCCCTGACTACGATCCTTGCTGCCTGCCCCGACCTTCTGCTACGTCCGACCTTGCTTCTGTCTACTCCCTTGTACCGCGCCTATCTTCAGCAGCCAGAGAGGTTGAGCCGTTGCTAGTGGATACGACCTGGTCACTACCGCCGCAGCAAGACCATCCCGCTTTGCGGCGGGCTCTGGTGAAAACCAGTAGTGACTTAGAACCGATCCACTAGCACGGTCCACGCCAATCCCTCTCCGGCACAGAGGATCCACTACCTGCCAGCCGGCATCGTGACAATGTACCCAAAGTTACTGGTGTTGCCTACATCCAAAATAGGCTGAAATATATATTAAAGAAATAAATATAAAATGATATATTTATATATCTATCTATCTATCTATCTATCTATCTATCTATCTATATATATATATATATATCAATCATATAAATGATATAAGGAGACCAGTCCTCAAAGGTACATAGAGAAAAGAAGGCTAGATCCAGTAAATGTATTAATAATGGTAGGTTTATTAATATATAGATTAATTATATAATAAGAAACAACCGGACTCTAGCGCAGGGCTCTTGCGCAGACTCCAGTGGAAACGATAGTTATAAATAATACAATAGTAATAAAATGTTGGAAATGGTAATAAAACAATATTAATAAAACTGATATTGAAAATTAGGACCACTGAGAATTGTGAAGGTTCCGCCAAGTAGCGTCCATCTAGACCATATGCGGTGAGGGGTGTGATGAAGGGCAGATGTTGTTACCTTTTGGTTAGATGTTATTAACCCCTAGTATTTGTGACGCTAGGGCATGGTTATCCTCTACACCACCCGAGGTATGGACACTGATTCCTGTGCCAGGCCTGGGACAAATAATCACTCTGATGCAAGGTTACGGAACAACGGCAGCTTTACTGAGGCAGACAGATGTTAAAGCCTTTACAGCTCAGTTTAGGCCCAAGGAGATGACCTGTGTACTTTAGGAGATGTGGGCTCGCTGTGCACTTGGACTCAATTATGCAGTCCCTCGCTGACTTTAGACTTGACAGACTTGACTATGCTGACTAGACTTCTCTCCTGTATATAGCCTTACAAAGCTTTGACATTCACCTGTAGGGGGTTCCACGGATAGTGGCTGCGTGGCTGCATGACTAATCTTTGGTCTCCTTCAGGAACATCAGACACTCTGAGGTCGTCACTGGACTGTGGCTCAGCATGCACTAAGCTGAAACTAAGCTGGCTCCTCCCTGCTATATAAGGGAGCAATTTGGAGGAATCCCATATGTCACCAACAAGTTACCTGGTCACTGGCACCTTCCTAGGTTACATAGACTTGCCAACAGGATTTAAAGATATATTAACATAGATATAATCCATTAACTCTTTACATGACAGACTGGGTGATGAGAGTTCTGAGGAGTGTTGAGGCCAGGGGGCTGGGACTGAGTCCACGTGATAGGACCACTAGTGTACAAAAGGATCACTTCTGTACTGGGCAATCACACATATATACCAGGTAAGGATGCTCTTTCAGAGTTCCACTGTTTGGGATAATAATAAAGTCAAAGTCAAATCATGCAGATACTGTGGTGCACAGCACCACTCACCAGTCTTCAGGTGTGATGGTCCAATTTTCGGTTCCAGCCTGTTGGCCGACCAAGTGTGCGATAACGAGTGTGGAGAGGTTTAATACACGGCTCGTGCATGTGTGATGTGCGTCCGGCTTATATGAGGTCCGCGTCAGCAGCGGGCATGCACTTCCCGATCCTGGCACAGGTATCCTGCGGGAGTGAGTGTGCACTTGTTTAGATGAAGGCAAGTGGATGTTAGGCTATTAGGTAAAGGATTGTCACGATGCCGGCTGGCAGAAGGTGGATCCTCTGTGCCAGAGAGGGATTGGCGTGGACCGTGCTAGTGGACCGGTTCTAAGTCACTACTGGTTTTCACCAGAGCCCGCCGCAAAGCGGGATGGTCTTGCTGCGGCGGTAGTGACCAGGTCGTATCCACTAGCAACGGCTCAACCTCTCTGACTGCTGAAGATAGGCGCGGTACAAGGGAGTAGACAGAAGCAAGGTCGGACGTAGCAGAAGGTCGGGGCAGGCAGCAAGGATCGTAGTCAGGGGCAACGGCAGGAGGTCTGGAACACAGGCTAGGAACACACAAGGAAACGCTTTCACTGGCACAATGGCAACAAGATCCGGCGAGGGAGTGCAGGGGAAGTGAGGTATAAATAGGGAGTGCACAGGTGAACACACTAATTAGAACCACTGCGCCAATCAGCGGCGCAGTGGCCCTTTAAATCGCAGAGACCCGGCGCGCGCGCGCCCTAGGGAGCGGGGCCGCGCGCGCCGGGACAGGACTGACGGAGAGCGAGTCAGGTACGGGAGCCGGGGTGCGCATCGCGAGCGGGCGCCACCCGCATCGCGAATCGCATCCCGGCTGGAGGCGGTATCGCAGCGCACCGGGTCAGTGGATCTGACCGGAGCGCTGCAGTAGCGAGAGTGTAGCGAGCGCTCCGGGGAGGAGCGGGGACCCGGAGCGCTCGGCGTAACAGTACCCCCCCCCTTGGGTCTCCCCCTCTTCTTAGAGCCTGAGAACCTGAGGAGCAGACTTTTGTCTAGGATATTGTCCTCAGGTTCCCAGGATCTCTCTTCAGGACCACAACCCTCCCAATCGACTAAAAAAAAAGTTTTCCCTCTGACCTTCTTGGAGGCCAGTATCTCCTTTACGGAGAAGATGTCCGAGGAGCCGGAAACAGGAGTGGGAGAAACAAGTTTGGGAGAGAAACGGTTGATGATGAGTGGTTTAAGAAGAGAAACGTGAAAGGCATTAGGAATACGAAGAGAAGGAGGAAGAAGAAGTTTGTAAGAGACAGGATTAATCTGGCACAAAATTTTGAAAGGACCAAGATAGCGTGGTCCCAATTTGTAGCTAGGGACACGGAAGCGGACATATTTAGCGGAGAGCCATACCTTGTCTCCAGGAGAAAAAATGGGGGGAGCTCTTCTTTTCTTATCAGCAAACTTCTTCATGCGTGATGAAGCCTGTAAGAGAGAATTTTGGGTCTCTTTCCATATGGTGGAAAGAGCACGAGATATTTCATCCACAGCGGGCAAACCAGAGGGCAAGGGAGTAGGGAGGGGGGGAAGAGGGTGACGGCCGTACACCACGAAAAATGGGGATTTGGAGGAAGATTCAGAGACTCTGAAGTTATACGAGAATTCGGCCCATGGTAGAAGATCTGCCCAGTCATCCTGGCGGGAGGAAACAAAATGCCGTAAATAATCACCCAGGACCTGGTTAATTCTTTCTACTTGCCCATTGGATTGAGGATGATATGCAGAAGAAAAGTTTAATTTAATCTTGAGTTGTTTACAGAGAGCCCTCCAGAATTTTGACACGAATTGGACGCCTCTATCCGAGACGATCTGCGTGGGCAACCCGTGAAGACGAAAAATGTGTACAAAAAATTGTTTTGCCAACTGAGGCGCTGAAGGAAGACCAGGAAGAGGGATGAAATGTGCCATCTTGGAGAATCGATCAACGACCACCCAAACAACAGTGTTGCCACGGGATGGGGGTAAGTCTGTAATAAAGTCCATACCAATCAGAGACCAAGGCTGTTCGGGGACAGGCAGAGGATGAAGAAGACCAGCGGGCTTCTGGCGAGGAGTCTTATCCCGGGCACAGACAGTGCAGGCTCGCACAAAATCCACAACATCCGTCTCCAGAGTCGGCCACCAATAGAAACGAGAGATGAGTTGCACGGATTTCTTGATGCCCACATGACCTGCGAGATGGGAGGAGTGACCCCATTTGAGGATTCCGAGGCGTTGGCGTGGAGAGACGAAGGTCTTCCCTGGAGGAATTTGCCTGATGGAGGCTGGAGAAGTGGAGATCAGGCAGTCAGGAGGAATGATGTGTTGCGGAGAGAGCTCTACTTCCGAGGCATCCGAGGAACGAGAGAGAGCATCGGCCCTAATGTTCTTATCGGCAGGCCGAAAGTGAATTTCAAAATTAAATCGGGCAAAGAACAGAGACCACCTGGCCTGGCGAGGATTCAGCCGTTGGGCAGACTGGAGATAGGAGAGGTTCTTGTGATCGGTGTAAATAATAACTGGAAATCTTGATCCCTCCAGCAGATGCCTCCATTCCTCAAGTGCTAATTTAATGGCTAGAAGCTCTCGATCCCCGATGGAGTAGTTCCTCTCCGCCGGAGAGAAGGTCCTAGAAAAAAACCCACAAGTAACAGCATGCCCGGAAGAATTTTTTTGTAGAAGGACCGCTCCAGCTCCTACTGAGGAGGCATCAACCTCCAATAGGAAGGGTTTAGATGGGTCAGGTCTGGAGAGCACGGGAGCCGAAGAAAAGGCAGACTTGAGCTGTTTAAAGGCGTCTTCCGCTTGAGGAGGCCATGACTTAGGATTGGCATTCTTTTTGGTTAAAGCCACGATAGGAGCCACAATGGTGGAAAAATGTGGAATAAATTGTCTGTAATAATTGGCGAACCCCAAAAAACGTTGGATAGCACGGAGTCCGGAGGGGCGTGGCCAATCTAAGACGGCAGAGAGTTTGTCTGGATCCATTTGTAGTCCCTGGCCAGAGACCAAGTATCCTAGGAAAGGAAGAGATTGACATTCAAACAGACATTTCTCCATTTTGGCATAAAGTTGATTGTCACGAAGTCTCTGAAGAACCATGCGGACATGCTGGCGGTGTTCTTCTAGATTGGCAGAAAAAATCAGGATATCGTCCAGATATACAACAACACAGGAATATAAGAGATCACGAAAAATTTCATTAACAAAGTCTTGGAAGACGGCAGGGGCGTTGCACAGGCCAAAGGGCATGACCAGATACTCAAAGTGTCCATCTCTAGTGTTAAATGCCGTTTTCCATTCATCCCCCTCTCTGATGCGGATGAGATTATAAGCACCTCTTAAGTCCAGTTTGGTAAAGATGTGGGCACCTTGGAGGCGATCAAAGAGTTCAGAGATGAGAGGTAGGGGGTAGCGGTTCTTTACCGTGATTTTATTAAGACCGCGGTAGTCAATGCAAGGACGTAGGGAGCCATCTTTTTTGGACACAAAGAAAAATCCGGCTCCGGCAGGAGAGGAGGATTTGCGGATAAAGCCCTTTTTTAAATTTTCCTGGATGTACTCAGACATAGCAAGAGTCTCTGGGGCAGAGAGAGGATAAATTCTGCCCCGGGGTGGAGTAGTGCCCGGGAGGAGGTCAATAGGACAGTCATAAGGCCTGTGAGGAGGTAGAGTCTCAGCTTGTTTTTTGCAAAAAACATCCGCAAAGTCCATATAGGCCTTAGGGAGACCGGTTACAGGGGGAACCACAGAGTCACGGCAAGGAGTACTGGGAACCGGTTTAAGGCAGTCCTTGAAACAAGAGGGGCCCCAACTCTTGATCTCCCCAGCGGACCAATCCAGGGTTGGGGAATGGTGTTGAAGCCAGGGTAGTCCAAGGAGAATTTCGGAAGTGCAATTGGGGAGGACCAAAAACTCAATTTTCTCGTGATGAGGTCCGATGCACATTAGGAGGGGCTCAGTGAGGAAACGTATGGTACAGTCCAATCTTTCATTGTTAACACAATTGATGTAGAGGGGTCTGGCGAGACTGGTCACCGGGATGTTGAACCTGTTGACGAGAGAGGCCAAAATAAAATTTCCTGCAGATCCGGAATCCAAGAAGGCCATAGTAGAGAAGGAGAAGGTAGAGGCAGATATCCGCACAGGCACAGTAAGACGTGGAGAAGCAGAGTTGACATCAAGGACTGTCTCACCTTTGTGCGGAGTCAGCTTACGTCTTTCCAGGCGGGGAGGACGGATAGGACAATCCTTCAGGAAGTGTTCGGTACCGGCACAGTACAGGCAGAGATTCTCCATGCGGCGTCGTGTCCTCTCTTGAGGTGTCAGGCGAGACCGGTCGACCTGCATAGCCTCCACGGCGGGAGGCACAGGAACGGATTGCAGGGGACCAGAGGAGAGAGGAGCCGGGGAGAAAAAACGCCTCGTGCGAACAAAGTCCATATCCTGGCGGAGCTCCTGACGCCTTTCGGAAAAACGCATGTCAATGCGAGTGGCTAGATGAATGAGTTCATGTAGGTTAGCAGGGATTTCTCGTGCGGCCAGAACATCTTTAATGTTGCTGGATAGGCCTTTTTTAAAGGTCGCGCAGAGGGCCTCATTATTCCAGGATAGTTCTGAAGCAAGAGTACGGAATTGTACGGCGTACTCGCCAACGGAAGAATTACCCTGGACCAGGTTCAACAGGGCAGTCTCAGCAGAAGAGGCTCGGGCAGGTTCCTCAAAGACACTTCGAATTTCCGAGAAGAAGGAGTGTACAGAGGCAGTGACGGGGTCATTGCGGTCCCAGAGCGGTGTGGCCCATGACAGAGCTTTTCCAGACAGAAGGCTGACTACGAAAGCCACCTTAGACCTTTCAGTAGGAAACTGGTCCGACATCATCTCCAAGTGCAGGGAACATTGAGAAAGAAAGCCACGGCAAAATTTAGAGTCCCCATCAAATTTATCCGGCAAGGATAGTCGTAGGCCTGAAGCGGCCACTCGCTGCGGAGGAGGTGCAGGAGCTGGCGGAGGAGATGATTGCTGAAGCTGTGGTAGTAGCTGCTGTAGCATCACGGTCAGTTGAGACAGCTGGTGGCCTTGTTGCGCTATCTGTTGTGACTGCTGGGCGACCACCGTGGTGAGGTCGGCGACAACTGGCAGAGGAACTTCAGCGGGATCCATGGCCGGATCTACTGTCACGATGCCGGCTGGCAGGAGGTGGATCCTCTGTGCCAGAGAGGGATTGGCGTGGACCGTGCTAGTGGACCGGTTCTAAGTCACTACTGGTTTTCACCAGAGCCCGCCGCAAAGCGGGATGGTCTTGCTGCGGCGGTAGTGACCAGGTCGTATCCACTAGCAACGGCTCAACCTCTCTGACTGCTGAAGATAGGCGCGGTACAAGGGAGTAGACAGAAGCAAGGTCGGACGTAGCAGAAGGTCGGGGCAGGCAGCAAGGATCGTAGTCAGGGGCAACGGCAGGAGGTCTGGAACACAGGCTAGGAACACACAAGGAAACGCTTTCACTGGCACAATGGCAACAAGATCCGGCGAGGGAGTGCAGGGGAAGTGAGGTATAAATAGGGAGTGCACAGGTGAACACACTAATTAGAACCACTGCGCCAATCAGCGGCGCAGTGGCCCTTTAAATCGCAGAGACCCGGCCCGTGCGCGCCCTAGGGAGCGGGGCCGCGCGCGCCGGGACAGGACCGACGGAGAGCGAGTCAGGTACGGGAGCCGGGGTGCGCATCGCGAGCGGGCGCCACCCGCATCGCGAATCGCATCCCGGCTGGAGGCGGTATCGCAGCGCACCGGGTCAGTGGATCTGACCGGAGCGCTGCAGTAGCGAGAGTGTAGCGAGCGCTCCGGGGAGGAGCGGGGACCCGGAGCGCTCGGCGTAACAAGGATTTAGTCTGGTAGTGGGACATAGCTCAAGTCTCTCGAGCGTGCTTCTAAAGTGCTGGTGCGTTATGCAAAGAGCAGAATGGGGAACTGTTCACATTTTAAATAAGTGGTCCATCACATAAAAAAATAAATATATAAAAAAGTTAGATGCGTTTCAAGGCCGCGGGCCTTTTCTTCAGTAGCGATATAGGAATATAAAAGCATGGGATAGTGTAACCTCAACATGATATGGAAAAGAAAGTAGGAGGGGAAAAGGGCAATTGGGAAAGATGGATATACAACGTGGAATGGCGTTAGATTTCATACAGATATATGTCATATATAAATTAATGGTACTGTATCTAATATGACAGAAAGGCAATAGAGAGAATGAAAGTAGAGAAAGAAGAAAAAGCAGATGACTTATATTGTGCAAAATAAATAAAAATAATAATATAATATACAAATAAATATGAAAATAAAAGCGAAAATAAAAATAAAAATGAAAACACAAATGGAAATACAAATGAATTCACAACAAAATTATGCTTATTGGATAATAACCATGATGATAATAATTCTGACATAATATACAAAACATAAAAATATGTGGATCTAGATGTCAAAGACTAAAATTATGCAGACCAGGAAATTGATGATAGACTTGGGTAGGATCAACCACAGAGCCACCATCGTGTCGGTAAAACGACCTGCCTGTGACGGACCATGGGGAAGAGCCCAGCCACAAATGGCACTAAAGGAAACCAAAGATTTTGAATTTGGCGTTAAGCCCACTGGGTATCAATGAGTCGAATTTAAAGATTTTTCTGGATTTGGCTCTTGACATGCGTGTTATGAAGTCTTCTCCTCTCCAACATCTCCTAACGCTTTGTATGGCCACAAAGAAAAGGTCAGATGGGTTTTGGTTATGGTGTTCAGTAAAATAAAGTGATAGCGGGTGTGTTTTGATTCCTTTTTTTTATGTTATATGTGTTCTGATATACAGGTTTTTAGTTGTCTTTTGGTGCAGCCTATGTATTGTTTGCCACAATTACACTGAATTAAATAAATAACCCTGCTACTATAACAAGTAAGGCATTCTGATATTCTGTGTGTCAAATTGTAGATGAAATTTCTACAGTTTTTTTTTTTAGGAAAATCTGTGGCTTTGCAACCAAGACAGGCTCCGCGCCTGTGAAACCCTTTCGTTTGTAGCCATGTAGAAGATGGGTGAGCAGAAGGTGGGTGTGTTATTGTGGGGGTGACTTGAATTCCTAGATTGGGCGCCTTAGTGTAAACTATTGGTGGGTTGGCGGGGATATCTTGTACAATTGTTTTATAATTTTTCAAAAAATGCCAGTTTTTCTTTATGATTGTTTCGATTTTTTTACACTCTTTATTAAAAGGTTATGGGATCCTTATTGTGTGTATGGATCAACAGGATTTGAAAGTAAAAAAGCGGATTGATGCAGATCTCATGCTATGGCGGCGTTACATAGATGATATTGTTTTTATTTAATGTTTTAAATTTAAAGTTTACACCTCATATCAGTACAGACCTTTTAGAATTTTTAGACCTTTTAATAACTATCAATTCCCCGAAGCTTTTCTCTAGTACATATCATAAGCTAGTGTCAAAAAATAGTTTTATTCTTTTTAACAGTTGCCACCTACCGAGATGACTTTTAAACGTCCCAATGGGACAATACTGCAGACTTAAAAGAAATTGCACTTTTGATTCAAAGTTTGAGCAAGAAGCACATGATCTAATCGAAAAGTTCCTGGATAAAAATTATCCACAAGACATCCTGGACAAATTAATTAACAAAATACGTTCACTAGATAGATCTTTTTTTTGTTTCCAAGCCTGTTGATCCATCAACACACAATCAGGATCCCAAACTGATTTTACCTTTTAATAAAGAGTAAAAAAATTAAACAAAACAATCATAAAGAAAAACTGACATTTTTTGAAAAATGATAAGACAATTGGACAAGATATCCCCATCAACCCACCAATAGTTTACACTAAGGCACCCAATCTTGGAATTCAAGTTGCCTCCACGACACCCACCTTCTGCTCATACATCCTCTACATGGCTACAAACGAAAGGGTTTCACAGGTGCAGAGCCTGTCTTGGTTACAAAGCCACAAAAATGCCATCAGAATGCCTTACTTGTTATAGTAAAGGGGTTATTTATTTAATTCAGTGTAATTGTGGAAAACAATACATAGGCTGCACCAAAAGACAACTAAAAATATGCATATTAGAACACATATATAACGTAAAATAAGGAATCAAAACATACCCACTATCATTTCATTTTACTGAACATCATAACTAGAGGTGAGCGAATTTTTTAAAAATTCGACTGGGCCGAATCACCAAACTTTCCGAAAAGTTGGTTCAGTCTGAATGAATGCCGTAACACGCATAGGGTGTGTGCTGTGAGGAGACCACATGGTTTCTGAATGACACAGCGTGGAGGTGGCGGCAGCATGAGGAGACCATATAGTGGCTGAAAGACCCAGCCTGGAGTTGGCAGCAGCCTGTCAAGACCATAGGTCCTCACAATTGAAAAGGTTAAAGATATTTTTTAACATTTCAATTGAAGATTTCAAATAGATGAACCTAAAAAGTTTTATTTAATGTGCTTAGCATGAGGAGACCACATGGCGGCACAGTGACACAGCCTGGAGGTGGCAGCAGCATGAGGATACCATATTCTGGCTGAATGACACAGCCTAGAGTTTGCGGCAGCATGAGGAGACCATATAGTGGCTGAATTACACAGTGTGGAGTTGGTGGCAGCAAGAGGAGACCATATAGTGACAGAATTACACAACCTGGAGGTGGCAGAAGCATGATGAGACCATATAGTGACTGAATGAGACAGCCTGGAGTTGGCATCAGCATGAGGAGAACACATGGTGGCAGTATGAGACAGCCTGGAGCTGGCATCAGCATGAGGAGAACATATGGTGGCAAAATGAGACAGCCTGGAGGTGGCATCAGCAGTATCAGGAGTACTGAAAGTGACCCTGTGACTGAGTAGGGCAGTGGGTGGCAATACCAGTACCCGGTGATGAAGGTGGGGAGAAAAAGGAGAACCTGTCATCAGATGTGTGGCATCAGGCAGGTGGAAGGATCAGAATAGTAGCTGAGGCAGGTAGGCAGAAGAAAACGGTCTATTTTGTAAAAGTGTTAGTGTGCACAAGTAAGTATTGAGGATATGCATTACGTAAAACTTAACTTTTAATAATATTCTTAGGATAAAATATATGTACCCCAAAAGGTGTGCAAAAAACACCATGTGCCACCTACACCACCAAGTATTGATGTGATGCAAAGACCTCTAAATGGTGGAAGGGAACAAAGTATAGTTCATTGTAACTGGTGGGGGTAAAAACTTTCCCTGTAAGGCCCTACTCTCGCACTATTAATTCCCTTCTTGGCAAGTGTCACTCGCCCTAAAGAGGGTGGCCCCCAAACAGGAAACTCTCCCTATTTCCACCTAAAAACCCTGGGAAATGGCAGTGTTTGCCGGTGGAAATAGGGAGAGTTTCCTGTGTGGGGCCACCCTTTTAAGGTCGAGTAACACTTGCCAAGAAGGGAATTAATAATGCGAGAGTAGGGTCTTACAAGGGAAGTTTTACCCTCACCGGTTATAATGGACCATATGTTGTTCCCTTCCACCTTTTAGAGGTCTTTGCATCACATTAATACTTGCTGGTGTAGGTGGCACATGGTGTTTTTTGCACACCTTTCCTATTCTTAGATATAAAAAAATTGGGGTCCATATATTTTATCCTAAGAAAAGTTAAGTTTTAGCTAATGCATATCCTCAATACTTACTTATGGTCTGATGAGGAGGAATTTCTGTAACTGGGGAGCAGCACCTTAAATATGTTTTGCACTATCTATATTTGTGAAGTTTTGGTGTGGCACCATGGTCAATCTACTCTGATGCATCAGGCATTGCTGGGTGGAAATCCTGGCTAATCCATGCCTGATTCATCTTCACAAAGGTCAGTCTCTCCAAACTCTGCTAGTTGCGGCCACAAATCAAGTTTGGCTGCCCAGAAATCCAGCGGATCTTCAAAGTGTGTTGGCATGGTCATGTCAAGGTATGCCATCACATGCTGGTTCAGGTCCTGCTCCTGGTCTACCTGCTGCTGAAGAGTTGCTTCACTATGCGGGTGAAGAAAGCTACTCATCAGCGACTGTAGATTCAGGCTGCTGCTGATGGAGCCTGTACTGCTCCTGCCACCCCACCCCTCCCCAACAGTCATTGCAGTGGAAGGTGAGCGCAGAGGGCCCCCCCGAGTCAGACCTGTGAGAAGATGTAGTAGGTCAGTTTGTCCTCTCAGTGGGTGTAAAAAAGGCCCCAATTTTTACAGTACCCTCTCAGTAGGGAGGGTCCAATTAGGTGGAGAGCCAGAAGTCATCCCGCTGCCAAATTATGACAATTCGGTGGTCTGTACGCAAGCAAGTGTGCATGCATCGTGCTATTTGTGCAAGAGACTTGGAGGGACTCCCTGCCTCCATCTCCACTGCATACTGCCACGGTGTGTCTGGGTTCTCTATCTCGTCTTCCTCATAACCCTCTAGCTCCTCTGGCTGTTCCTGCTCCTCCTCTCCCGTCAGATCACTAGAAAAAACGCCCATTTCATGAAACCTAAACTGTGCTCCACTGTCCCCCTCCTCTTACAGTTCAGCCCCCACAGGGCTCATGTGGCCGTGAGATGTAGGTGCCACGTCTTCAGTGCCCTGACCAGCCATTGTTTCCAACACGTGTTGCAGTAAATGAAGCAGTGGAATAATTTCGTTCTTCCCATAATCCTGGTGACTGACTAATAATGTGGCTTCCTCAAAGGGCCTGAGCAAACGGCAGGTGTCCCGTATGGGCTGTCACTGGTTGACATTGAAATTACATAGGGGAGTCCCCCTATCTGCTTGGATAATAAGAAATCGGTGATGACTTTTCTCTGTTCGTATAGTTGGTCCAACATATGGAGGGTTGAATTCCAACATGTGTAAACATCACAAATCAGACTATGTTGTGGGATGCCGTTCTGATGCTGCAGCTCAAGGAGGGTGTGTTTTGTGGTGTACGAGTGGCTAAAGTGCAGTGGGGGCTGAGGACACGGTGGGGGATGAGGAGGCGGAGTCGCACACTGTCACAGAACCAACAGCCTGAGAGCGTGGATGCGGAAGTGGCGTGACCTGTCCAAGTTGCTGTTGTGGCTATGCAGGAACCACATTCACCCAGTGGGCAGTAAAGGACATGTATTGTCCTTGACTGTAGTTACAGCTCCTCACGTCAATGCTGCCGTGCACTTTGGTACACACCGACAGGCTCAAGGACTGGCCCGCCTTCTGTTCCACAAAATTGTGCAGGGCTGGTACTGCCTTTTTCGCAAAGAGATGAGGGCTTGGGACTCTCCACCTCGGCTCAGCACAAGCCATCAGGATTTTTGTCGGAATGACTGACTTGAAGTAGGAGGAGCAGGAGCATTTGGAGCGACAAAAGATGGGTATGACACACAGCTCCCTTCGGCTGAGGTGATGGAGCCCTTGGCTGGCTGAAACAGGGAGCGGCATGCCACTGGGTAATGCAGCAGGCTGGACCACCGCATCAGAGCCAGAGTTCTCCCAAGCCGCTTTATGGTGACGCTGCATATGTTGACACAGGGCCGTGGTGCCAACATTGGGTCATGCTTCACCTTCTGCCGACACATCTTGCATGTGGCCAGTTTAACATCCTCTGGATGCTTGGTGAAAAACTGCCACACCGTCGAGTAGCTGATTCCTCCCCCCCAACAGTCCGCACTGATTGACTTCTACTGCGCCCACTCGAGGAAGCCCTGTTCCACTACCTTCGGAGAAGGTAGGCTGCCACAAAGCAGGTGCTCTACCCGGGGCACGTTTGGCTCCAGACTTCCCACTTCTGCCACCATGCTGACTGCCAACCATGCTACCACCTTACTGACTCAGCTGCTGCCTCACGGTCAACCTGCAACCCTCTTCTCCTAATGATGATGAAGCCCCTTCTGCATCTGGCTCCCAAGTGTGATTGGCTTCATCATCATCGAGTTGTTTCTGCACATCACTGATGTACTCCTCAGGTTCCTCAACAGTATCTGCTGGAGGATCCTGTTTGCTCGCAACAACACCTCCCACGCCACTCTCCTCATCACTACTTGCCCGCCTAGCGGAGGAAGCGGCAGATGTCTCCTCCACTTCTTAGCTGGGCAGCAGCTGCTGACTGTCCTCTAGTGGATTGTCCTCACTAAACAGTGGAGCTGAACCCACAGCATACAATACTTCTGTGGGGGAGGGAACAGCATAGGACAAAGGCAATGGGAGGACAGGGACTGCTCCCAGGCCTTGCCAACTGAGGGTTGTATCTGAGGAACCCACTGACTGTTGACTGTGGGTGTCAGATGTCACTTGCGATGAAGTGGATGACCGAGTTAACCAATCGATGACGGCAGATGGGTTGCTGGTTGACACACGACCCCTAGCTGATACCGGAAGCTCAGGCCTCTCGCTGCGACTCCTGCTGCCACTCGCCCCTAGTCTGCTGCCACCTCTGCCTGATGAATGTATGCCTCTGCTACTCCTCTGTGCACATCCTGACACTTCTCTGGCTGACAAACTTAGTGCGTATATGAAGGGAGGACAATACGCTCCACTATGCTTAAAACAGTATTTGTTTAGAACAGCAGCAGGTGTGTACTTTTGACTGGCCTTTCACAGTATGTAGGCCATTAGGACTATAACAGGAACAAAATAATACACCACGTAGATGTACGTACGTGGTATGCACTTATGAGGGGAGTACAATTGTCCTGCGCTGCGCTTCGGCCACAAGCTCCGGCCGTGAGCGCAGTGTCCCGGGGTCCCCGTCTGACGGCGGGGCCGGGACCCGCATGCGAATCCCGGCCCGTCACTTACCTCGCTCTGCTGCCACTGTAGCCGCGGAGCTCTGAAATTTAAAGGGCCAGTGCGCCCATAATTAGTGTTACGCCGAGCGCTCCGGGTCCCCGTTCCTCCCCGGAGCGCTCGCCTCATCCTCGTTGCTGCGGCGCCCCGGTCAGATCCACTGACCGGGTGCGCTGCGGTACCGCCTCCAGCCGGGATGCGATTCGCGATGCGGGTGGCGCCCGCTCGCGATGCGCACCCCGGCTCCCGTACCTGACTCGCTCTCCGTCGGTCCTGTCCCGGCGCGCGCGGCCCCGCTCCCTAGGGCGCGCGCGCGCCGGGTCTCTGCGATTTTAAGGGCCAGTGCACCAATGATGGTGCCTGGTCCAATCTTCCCAATTACCTTGATTAGTTTCCACCTGTGCACTCCCTACTTATACCTCACTTTCCCTGCACTCCCTTGCCGGATCTTGTTGCCCTTGTGCCTAGTGAAAGCGTTCCCTTGTTTGTTCCTAGCCTGTGTTCCAGACCTCCTGCCGTTGCCCCTGACTACGATCCTTGCTGCCTGCCCCGACCTTCTGCTACGTCCGACCTTGCCTTTGTCTACTCCCTTGTACCGCGCCTATCTTCAGCAGTCAGAGAGGTTGAGCCGTTGCTAGTGGATACGACCTGGTCACTACCGCCGCAGCAAGACCATCCCGCTTTGCGGCGGGCTCTGGTGAAAACCAGTAGTGACTTAGAACCGGTCCACTAGCACGGTCCTCGCCAATCCCTCTCTGGCACAGAGAATCCACCTCCTACCAGCCGGGATCGTGACAGTAGATCCGGCCATGGATTCCGCTGAAGTTCCTCTGCCACTTGTCGCCGACCTCCCCACACTGGTCGCCCAGCAAGCCCGACAGATTGCCCAACGAAATCACCAGCTGGCATACTTGACCACCGTGACACTGCAACTTCAGTCACAGATACAGCAGCTGCTGCCGCAGATACAGCAACTTCAGTCACAGACACAGCAGCTGCAACAACCATCTCCTCCGCCGGCTCCTGCAACTCCTCCGCAGCAACCGGCCGCTCCTAACCCCTGCTTGTCCCTGCCGGACAAATTTGATGAGGACTCTAGACTCTGCCGTGGTCTCCTTTCTGGAAAGGCCTTGTCTGGGGCCACACCACTCTGGGACCGCAATGATCCTGCCACAGCCACAGTCCAGTCCTTCTTCGCTGAGGTCCGTGGTGTCTTCGAGGAACCTGCCCGAGCTTCTTCTGCCGAGACTGCCCTGCTGAACCTGGCCCAGGGTGTTTCTTCCGTTGGCGAATACGCCATTCAGTTCCGTGCTCTTGCTTCCGAGTTGTCCTGGAATAGTGAGGCTCTCTGCGCGACCTTTAAAAAAGGCCTATCCAGCAACATTAAAGATGTTCTGGCCGCACGAGAAACTCCTGCTAACCTACATGAACTCATTCATCTTGCCACTCGCATTGACATGCGTTTTTCCGGATGGCGTCTGGAGCTCCGCCTGGATATGGACTTTGTTCGCACGAGGCGTTTTTTCTTCCCGGCTCCTCTCTCCTCTGGTCCTCTGCAAACCGTTCCTGTGCCTCCCGCCGTGGAGGCTATGCAAGTTGACCGGTCTCGCTTGACACCTCAAGAGAGGACACGACGCCGCATGGAGAATCTTTGCCTGTACTATGCCGGTACCGAACACTTCCTGAAGGATTGTCCTATCCGTCCTCCCCGCCTGGAAAGACATACGCTGACTCCGCACAAAGGTGACACAGTTCTTGATGTCAACTCTGCTTCTCCACGCCTTACTGTGCCTGTGCGGATATCTGCCTCTACCTTCTCCTTCTCTACTATGGCCTTCTTGGATTCCGGATCTGCAGGAAATTTTTTTTTGGCCTCTCTTATCAACAGGTTCAACGTCCCTGTGACCAGTCTCGCCAGACCCCTCTACATCAATTGTGTTAACAATGAAAGATTGGACTGTGCCGTGCGTTACCGCACGGAACCCCTCCTAATGTGCCTCGGACCTCATCACGGAAAAATTGAGTTTTTGGTCCTCAGGTTCTTTGGCCCCAAGAAGAGGGGGAGACCCAAGGGGGGGGTACTGTTACGCCGAGCGCTCCGGGTCCCCGTTCCTCCCCGGAGCGCTCGCCTCATCCTCGTTGCTGCGGCGCCCCGGTCAGATCCACTGACCGGGTGCGCTGCGGTACCGCCTCCAGCCGGGATGCGATTCGCGATGCGGGTGGCGCCCGCTCGCGATGCGCACCCCGGCTCCCGTACCTGACTCGCTCTCCGTCGGTCCTGTCCCGGCGCGCGCGGCCCCGCTTCCTAGGGCGCACGCGCGCCGGGTCTCTGCGATTTTAAGGGCCAGTGCACCAATGATGGTGCCTGGTCCAATCTTTCCAATTACCTTGATTAGTTTCCACCTGTGCACTCCCTACTTATACCTCACTTTCCCTGCACTCCCTTGCCGGATCTTGTTGCCCTTGTGCCTAGTGAAAGCGTTCCCTTGTTTGTTCCTAGCCTGTGTTCCAGACCTCCTGCCGTTGCCCCTGACTACGATCCTTGCTGCCTGCCCCGACCTTCTGCTACGTCCGACCTTGCCTTTGTCTACTCCCTTGTACCGCGCCTATCTTCAGCAGTCAGAGAGGTTGAGCCGTTGCTAGTGGATACGACCTGGTCACTACCGCCGCAGTAAGACCATCCCGCTTTGCGGCGGGCTCTGGTGAAAACCAGTAGTGACTTAGAACCGGTCCACTAGCACGGTCCTCGCCAATCCCTCTCTGGCACAGAGACTCCACCTCCTACCAGCCGGGATCGTGACAATTAGTATTGCACCTGAACACCACATTATAAGTTCCTGCTCTGCCCACACCCCCCTGCCGGATCTTCAGTGCCATTTGCCTGAGAGAAAGCATTCCCTATAGCCTGTTTGCCATACCCGTGTACCGAGACCTTCCCGCTACGTTATTTGACTACGAACCTTTGCCGCCTGCCTTGACCTTCTGCTACGTTGACTATGCCTCTGTCTCATCCTCTTGTACTGCGCCTTGCCCAGTAACCTGTGTGGTCGAGCCGTATTGGGGGTAGCGACCTGGGTGTCGTCTGCCACAGCAAATCCATCCTGCTTTGCGGCGGGCTCTGGTGAAGACCAACGGCACCTTAGACTCTGCTCCCTGATACCGTCTGAGTCATCAGCCACACAGGTTGGAGGATCCACTACCCGCTCCGTTACATCAGCATCCAGGTGCGTGACAACAAGATGCTCCACTACACTTAAAACAGTATTTGTCTTTGTGTGTACTTTTGGCTGGTCTTTCACAATAACTAGGCCCTTAAGACTTTAACAGGAATAAAATCGTACACCACCTATGTACGCACAGGTTACACTTAATAGAGTACAATACGCTCCATTACGCAACCTGTATTAGGCACTAATAGCAGGTGATTATGGCTTTTAATGCTCTGCTCACCCTAACTAACTGGCCACTATTAGCTTTTCAGTTGTTGTACACACCAGTGCTGTAGCACACAGTCGCTGTGTAGTACACCCAAAATTGCACTCAATCTCTCTTCCCCCCCTTTCCAGAGTTCCTTGCCCCATGTCCTGACATGGGGAACCGTCATCTTAGATGCCCTGGAGCCTGGACTGCACTAAATGGAATTTAATGAAGTGATTTGTGTGATCGAATCGCGGTGATACTCGGATTCGTTGTGAAGCAAATTTCTCCTAAAATTCGTAACCAATTTGGATTTGTCAGATCCGATTCGCTCATCCATAACCAAAACCCATCTGACCTTTTTTCTTTGTGGCCATCCAGAGCATTAGGAGATGTTGGAGAGGTGGAGACTTCATCACACGCATGTCAAGAGCCAAATCCAGGAAAATCTTTAAATTTGACTCATTGATACCCAGAGGGCTTAACGCTGAATTAGAAATCTTTGATTTCCTTTAGTGCCACTCGTGGTCGGGCTCTTCCCCATGGTCCATCACCGGCAGGTCGTTTTACCGACACGGTGACGGCCCTGTGGTTGATCCCGCCCAAGTCTATCATCAATTTCCTGGTCTGCATAATTTTATTCTTTACATAATTTTAGTCTTTGACATCTAGATTTACATATTTTGCTGTTTTGTATATTATTTCAGAATTATTATCATCATGGTTATTATCCAATAAGTGTCATTTTGTCGTAAATTCATTTGTATTTCCATTTGTGTTTTCATTTTTATTTTTATTTACATTTTTATTCGTGTTTTATATTATTATTTATTTTGCACAATATAAGTCATCTGCTTTTTCTCCTCTATCTACTTTCATTCTCTCTATTGCCTTTCTGTCATATTAGATCCAGTACCATTAATTTATATATTACATATATATGTATGATATCCAACTTCATTCCACGTTTTATATCCATCTTTCGCAATTGCCCTTTTCCTCTCCTACTTTGTTTTACATCATCATGGTGGGGTTATATAAACCACACTATCCTATCCTTTTATATTCCTATAGCGCTACTGAAGAAAAGGTCCGCGGCCTTGAGAAGCATCTAGATATTTTTTTCAAAATTTTTATGTGATGGACCACTTATATCCAATGTGAACTGTTCCCCATTCTACTCTTTGGATAACGCACCAGCACTTTGGAAGCTGTATGCTGAAGAGACTTGCGCTATATCTTACTACCATGCTAAATCCTTTACCTAATAGACTAACATCCATGTTCCTTTATCTAAACAAGTGCACGTTCACTCCTGCAGGAAACCTATGCCGAGATCGGGAGGTGCACACCCGCTGCTGATGCGGACCTCATATAAGCCAGACGCACATCTCACACGTGACCCCGCCGTGCATCTCCTCGCGCTGTAATCGCGTGACTGCCATGTATTCAACCCCATGCGCGGTCATACCAACAAGCTCTCCACATTACCAGCTCGTGATCGCACACTTGGCCGGCCAGAAGCCTGGAGCCGCGAATCGGAGCATCACATCCGGAAACTGGTGAGCGGTGCTGTGCACCACAGTATCTGCATCATTTGATTTCATTATTATCCCAAATAGTGGAACTCTGAAAGAGCATCCGTACCTATATATAAGGTCTAGACCGACGCTACTTGGGGGAGCCTTCACAATTCTCAGTGGTCCTAATTTTCAATACCAGTTTTATTTATATTGTTTTAGTGCTATTTCCAACATTTTATTACTATTGTATTATTTATAACTATCGTTTCCACTGGAGTCTGCACAAGGGCCCTGCGCTGACAACCTGTTCAATGAGTAAAAAGATGTTTTACTTACTAAAATAAGGCTTACTAGCCTCTTTTGCTAGTATGCAAATTAGATTCTCCGCGCAATGTAGGTGGGAGCTGGCTTGTCAAACTTCCCTGCCTCAGTCCTCTTTGCTCAGCTATGCCCCCCATTATATGAATATTCATAATTCTTCACTCTTACATTACCATGTGAGAGGGAAGATGGGGGAGAGGCAATTGTGCTCTACCAGAAGAGCAGAGCGCTCACGTATGCACAGGCTCTCACATCACTAGGAAGATTTATGAATATTCACAAGATGATCAAGCATAGTTGAGCATGGCTCAGTTGTTGGGAAAATTAAAACATTACAGTTCTTAGAAGGTGAAGAGAAAAACGGTGCAGCAAAACTCCGGTTCTCTGCAGCTATAACTAGGCTACTTTCAGACCACATTCATGGTGTACATTTTTTTTTATATGTGTTTGGAAATGCATATTTCCATAAACCACTTATCACCTGATGAAGGCCAAAATCGTGTAATTTTGGCTTCCATTGGGTGGCGTTCATCAGGGTTTAAGTTTATGTTTAGAATAATCCAGGTTTATGCGCTATCCCAGAGTTCAGGATCCAGTAACAAAAAAAGTATACTGCAGAGGATGTTTTTTTTTTTTTTTTTACATGAGTCTGTCTGTCGCATCTGCCAAAAGCATATGAGGAAGGTATATGTCGGGGAGTTGCAGAACCATTGAAAAAGTTAAAAGAGTCTAAGAGGGTCAGTGTTTGGTCTTTCCATGATACTTAGTTACAATTCAAATACTAGTTTTAGCTAAAAATCCTGGCCAAATACTGAAAAAAATATTATGTGTGAACCTAGCCATACTGTTAGCTGCGGCAATGTATCTAAGCCTTATTATGTGTAATACTGTGATACTCAAGGAGATTGATCAGATCTCATCGTCATCAGATTTCCATGTTTGTTTTTGCACACTGGTATTTTTCTATGCCACCCGCCCCCATAATTCACAATGTGTTTGTTCCACTGCAAACATTTCCATAGCTCTGTTGCACAGATGTGTTCCCGAAGATGAGCTTTGTATGGATTCCTAGAACAAATGATGTCACCATTTCATTAGATCTTATTTTCCTTTTTGACTGTAGAGCTCAACACTTGTGGATACCACTGCACTAGTTGTCCTAGTGATTGGTCAGGGTCGGAACACTCCCCAACCAATCACAAAATTGTCTCTAGGACATGTCAAATGTTTTTTAAAGCGATATGTACACCTTAACAAAAATAAAACATTTATTCAATAAAGAATCTATTTTGAAGACTCATCAACTGTTTGTACTGAAGGGAGAAGTCATGCAGGGTTTCCAAAAAAAAAAAAACATAAGTGACCTTACATTGTAAAGCTCCTGAAATATGCCCTATAGCCAACAAGTTCTCGAACTAAAAGAGAGACTACAAGTCTAAGAAAATCCAGCTTCATACCTGGGAGAGCCCTGAGTGAAAGGGGTACTCTGGCGGAAAAAAAAAATATTTTTTAAATCAACTGGTGCCAGAAAGTTAAACAGATTTAAACCTCTTAATCCTTCCAGTACTTAACAGCTGCTGTATGCTGCAGAGGAAGTTCTTTTCTTTATGAATTTATTTTCTGTGTGACCACAGTGCTCTCTACTGACACCTCTGTTTATGTCAGGAACTGTCCAGAGCAGGAGCAAATCCCCATAGAAAACCTCTCCTGCTCTGGACAGTTCCTGACATGGACAGAGATGTCAGCAGAGAGCACTGTGGTCAGACAGAAAAGAAATTCAAAAAGAAAGAACTTCCTCTGCAGCATACAGCAGCTGGAAGGTTTAAGATGTTTAAATAGAAGTCATTTACAAATCGGTTTAACTTTCTGTCACCAGTTGATTAGAAAAAAATTGTTTTCCACTGGAGTACCCCTTTAAGGGAAGATCTTTAGCCTGCATTTTGTGATCCCGGTTGCTAATCAAGTAAGTTACCAAAACCACATGTCAGTCTGAACTGTTTCCATGTGGCATCTTCTAATCTGCATCTGAAGATCTGGAACTGCCTCAAACCCGCGTCCTATATGTTGCTTACACAGTTTATATACGTGATGATTATTGGAGACCTATAAAACTTTTTATTGCTATGAAAGAGAGGCCTATTTTTGTATACTCTTTTTTTCAATCAAAGCAGCCTCGGTGTCTACATAACATAGCTATCTGCAGTGCTGCTATAACAGAACCAACCTTTATACACTCAGCCACCTGACAGTTCTCTGGTGGGTAGCAGCCTGAACAGCTGCACTGGGACACTACACCACTTTAACAGACCCAGCAACAGTGCCAGTAACAATGCTCCAATGTTATTGGCTGTCAATAATGGCCAGCCATTGTGGAATTATAACAGCCAGCCACAATGCCTTCATCATCAGATTAGCATCAGCCTTGGTAGCCCCATATCAGAGCCAACTAGCCTGATGACCAGAAACAGCTAAATAGGACTTTTCATATCTTCCTTCCATTTCAGTTTTAGATACCATAGCCTTTTTAACCTTGCTATAATATGGACTTTATAGCAGCAGAGTTGTGAGCCGTATAGTTTACATAATGCCATCTGTGAAGCAGTGCAGGGCCCATGCTCCGTAACACAGGCTTTAAGGTATGATTCTCTATAGGAACAGTCAAGGAATTTGCCTGTGTTTATTGATGTTACATATTACGGGGTTAGGTAAGTTAGATGTGTCATTTATTTGTAATAATAATCAAAAAGTGAGACCGATGGTTGGAGGGCAATTTTGCAATATATTACTAATAGATCACCGTAGGCAATCCAATAAAGGCCCTGGAGATCCCAACCAAAATGACTAAACTATATACAGGACTTTAATGTGCGGGTCCAAAATAATAATAAAGTGCAAAGGAGGAAAAACACTGTGTGCTCCTAACTAAGGAAATTAGAATGCTTGTGGGCCCTAGCATCCAGTAGTCAAGAGACACCAACCTAGGTGTATCTCCTACAAATTGAGAACTATGATGGAGCTGGCTGAGCCCAAAATGATTCTAATTTCCTTAGTTAGGAGCACACAGTGTTGTTAAATGTGTGATTTTTCCTCCTTTGCACTTTATTATTATTTTGGACCCGCACAATAAAGTATATAGTTTAGTCATTTTGGTTGGGATCTCCAGGGCCTTTATTGGATTGCCTACGGTGATCTATTAGTAATATATTTATTTGTAATAGACACCAATTTATAGTCTAAATGTTTCATTAAAATCTAGCAGAGCTGTTCAGGGCAATGTTTTGCCTTTTTGTAACATATAAAATATGCATTGTTACAGTCTTTTTTTTTTTTGCATATAAGTATGTATCTAGGTAGTATATTTTAGTAGCTTCTTTGTGATATTTGTCACACCCAGCTTTTTGGGCCCCCTTAATGTGAAATCTGCCAAGCTATAGAATGTATATGATAAAACCCTAGGAACCCAAGGGAGGCACGGTGGCAATCTCTTAAGAGCTATTATATCCGCCTGGACTCTGGAGCTCTTCCTATATGAGAAGTTTGGCTGTGTAGTATTATATGCCCATGTCTGAGCACATGAGCACATGAGTTTGACCATGGTTATCTGTCCTGTCTAGTCTATGTTATTAATATCTGGATTTTAGCCTGCTTTGTTTCGTACCTTGTCGGGTTTTTAGTATTCTTGCATTGCATATATTTAGTGTTCCTTGTTTAGACCTGTGTTCATATTGTGTTCAGTTTTGCCTAAATTTTGTAAATCTTGGTTCGTGTTCACATTATGCCTTTGTATCAGTCCTGTTTGACCTTGTTGGATCTTGGATCTCCTAGAATAGAATCCTGTTCCGAGCTTTGTGCTAATCCATCTTTCTAGGAGTATGTTGGAGTCTGTGCAAGTGTTTCATGTATTTTTATTTGCTTCCTCCTTGGCTGGTATTCGTTCCACACTGTTGAGGGTGCCGCTAGCAAGGAGTTCATTTGGAGTTATTATTGCTGTCCACTCCTTTTTTGAAGTGAGGTGCCTAGTGTGTTCCTTGTTCTGAGTCCGGTGTGAATAGTGCTCTTGATTCCCTGACCCATTTAGTGCTCTGTCATTCAGTTAATCTGTTCATCCACTGCATCTCCTGGTTTTGTCTTCTGTATACTTATCTTCATATCCAGTCTTGTTCATATTATCATTTCTGCCATTAATCTTAATCCCGGTTTCTGAACCGTATGTTAGTATGCTGTAACCTGTCTTGATATATCTGTTTGTAGCTTTGTAGTAGTCCCGTTATGCTCCTGACTTGTTTCCCAACATGTTTTTTTTTACTCTTATGTCCATGCACTTTAGCGCAATATAGGGCGGATGGGCAATAGGAAGGGACAGCGGTTGTAGGCACAGTTAGGGCTAACTCACTCCCTGACAATCCCTATTCATGACAAGAGACCTGCTGTATAAAGAGGAGAAGCTGCAGGTCATTCGCCCTCAGTACTGGTGGCTTGTACATGTTTGGCAGGTTGAAATGGTTAGCTGGTCAGGAACAAATACTGAGAGAGAACACAGTTGGGTTAAAAGGACTGTGTCATAAGAAAATAACCTATTTTGTAAGTCAAGTTTTTATGTTAAACTTTTCTTTAGAATTTTGGGTGTTTTCAGGTCCGGGGCAAGGATTTTGGTCCCCCTCCCCTATCTCGCTGCCCTTCTATCTCTATGGAACAGCGATACAGATGATGGCGAGCCAGAGTCCTGTACAATATACTATCATCCTAGATGTACCTATAGGAAGGTAGTATATTGCCTAATGATATAGGTACCTATAGGAGGGCAACATGTACTGTATATTGCTATGGGCACCTCTAGGATAGAAATATATTGCTAAAGGAGGGTACTATATTACTGTGGGCACCTATAGGCTTGTAGCATGTACTCTATATTGCTATGGACATATCCAGGATGGTAGCATGTGCTGTATATCACTATGGGCCATATCAGTGCACATTTGAAGGGGTATAGCAGTGCACATATGAAGGGGTACAGCAGGGCACATATAGGGGGGTTTACACATGGCCAAATATAGAGGGGTTTACAACAGGGTACATATGGGGAGTTTACAGCAGGGTACATATTGGAGGTTTACAGCAGGGTACATATAGAGGGGTTTACAGCATTGTACATATGAGAGGTTTACAGCAGGGCACATATTGGAGTTTTACAGCAGGGTACTTCCTGTGCTTCCTGTCACACTGAGCTGAGCAGGCCGGGGAGAAGCTGCTTCTCTCTACACACAGCTCCCTGCGGTACTGGGCTCAGCTGCTGCGGTTCTCTGCTAGTGACTCACTCACCATGATGCCTCTCCTCTGCTCTCCGGCCAGAACGCACATCCAGCACAGATACGCATAGGAAGTCCTTGTTGCTCAGCTCTGCTAGTCAGATGACAGTGTTGGCACAGAGCAGCAGCATGTTCCTGGAGCCCCACACGACACACACACACTGACTGATGTGCTTGTGAGTGAAGTGTCCCGTTGTCTGCATGGCGCACACACAGTGCCAACATTAGTCAGAGAGGCCCAGCCTAGCCTTTAAAATAAAAACAATTTCTTGTCCCTCCTTTGGCTCTGCGATGTCAACGCCCTAAGGCAACTGCTTGGGCTGCCTTATTATTGTGCCAGGCAGCCCAAGCTGTATGTAGGGGCCATCGTAGTTCGGGGGATCACTGTATACTGTATAAAATTCATTAATATGAAACCAGATGCACTGATATAAGGGTCTCCTACTATTTAATGTTTCCCTTTAACTTTAGGTGAAAAACATATGGGAGAATGTTTTTTTTTACTCTATTTATTAATATTTTTGCTTGTAATTTCCCTGTTTTTTTCACCCTGTTCAACCATTTTCAGCAAACGTTCCAAGATTTACACTTGTCGCGCCAGTTTTTCAAAATAAGATGTGGTGATTTAAATATTTAGATGTACATGATATTTTCCATCAAACATTTCATACCAGCTCTTTGTAGGAATCATGAATTTATTATTATTTTTTTTTTGGAGGGGGGGGGGGGTTGTATTTAATCAATTATTGAAATATAAATATCAATTATTGGCAAATGATAAGGAAAAGTTTGTTTTTAAACGGTCACTGGACCTGCACAAATCCACAACATAGTAAGCATGCAATGGCTGCAAATATGCAGGTAACATTAGCAGCTGTTCTGATGTGGATTTAAAGAAGTACTCCGCCCCTAGACATCTTATTCCCTATTCTTTGGATAGGAGATAAGATGTCTGATCGTGGGGTGTCCATCCGCTGGGACCCCCCCCCCCCATGATCTCTCCAGTGTTCCGAACATTTAGGATCACAACACTGGGTTCAGGTGGCCATGATTGTGATGTCCACACGTACGAGCGACCACAGCTGCCACTCGGGGGAGTATAGACATTAATGCAGGGGGCGTGGTGTGAAGTTACAACCACGGACGCCTGAACCCAGCATTCTGAACGTTACACGCTACATGTTCAGAATGCTGGGGTACTGGTATTGGATAAGGGATAAGCTATTATCGTTGGATGAGCCATTGGATAAGCCATTGGATAAGGGATAAAATGTCTAGGGGCGAAGTACTCCTTTAAGCAAAGGGCATTTTTTCCCTCCTGGCCACAGCATAGTGGCAGCAGCAGCTACATGAAAAGGATTTCAAAAATGTTTTCTTCAAGTGCCCCCCCTCCAACACTGCCGCTCTAAACACAGGCCAACGGGTGACTAGTGACAAATACAGCCCTTCCTCACGGATTACAATGCAGATTTTCATCCAGATCTGCAGCAGAAGGGGTTATTTCTGTAGAACTTGACTACAGGTGAGAACGATTAACCCAAAAAGTACATTTTAACAGGAAAGACAGAATTCTACATCTGTGGAATGAGAAAATGATAAATGACAGGGATCTGATTATAACATCATTCTTAGCTGCAGACATTGTAATAATACAGCAGGTGGCTCTGATCCGCAGATGAAGTGCACTCCTATAGTGAAACCCAGAGCCATTCCTAGCAATCTATGCTACAGGTTCAATCACAAAAGAACAACAACAAAAAAAAAAAAAACACAAATGTTTAAAGTAGGTTACTGAGCAAATACTGTAAAGCCACTTTTTTATATTGACATCCAGGTCTGCTTATTGCTATGTCTTATAATGAAAGATGCAATGCTCTGCTGCATACTGGAAGCGGGACAGTTCAACCTTCAGAGCGGCAAAGTGTGTTTTGTAAACTTTTCTCCCAGTCCTCCATGCAACTATTTCTGTTCACCAGACTTTCAGTCCAATCTGCAGAGTGTGAACAGTCTCATCAGTCTTCATGAGGGGTCCCTCAACCTCACATGATTTCGCACTTGGACATAGGTTGGAGCCACCTGGAATAGAGTTCACACAGTCAACTAGCAACACACCACCCACCTTTACCTCAGGGACATTTGTGTGTGATTTTTCTGGCACACTCTCCCCCTCCCACAGCTGCCAAAAATATGGGAAGTCTCTACCTAGTATAATCTCTATCTGAAGCTCGGCACACACCTCCATAACATGGCTTACTGTCCCATAACAGGTTTCAAAGTCAATCACAACAGTCTTACCACGCTCTGGTCGAATCTTCACAAAAGCTATTATGTCCGGCATGACTCTGGATACAGCCTGGTGACAGTTCAGTTCCACAAACAGCGGGATACCACCCACCATCAACTCACAGGTCCTTACGTCCATCTTTTCTGGCCTCCTGACCAGAGGATAATCAGGTGTGAAGACGTCCTCTTGCTGAGCTGCAGCCAATTTCATCAAGGTGCTCACCATAGCATCCATCTTGGTGACATCTGATCGCAACATGCACGGTTGGTTGCTCCCGGCAACAACTTCACTGCAACTCGACCACTCCTAGCAATATGTTGCCCGCATCCTCCACCAATTGTAGGGATTTCACTCTGGGATTAGCTCTGGAATCGTCCTTGACATCGCCCCAGGACACATTTCTACTAGTGTTGAGCGGCATAGGCCATATTCGAATTCGCGAATATTCGCGAATATATGGACGAATATTCGTCTTATATTCGCGAATATTCGCATATTCGTTATATTCTCGTTTTATTTTCGCATATGCGAATATTCGCGTATGCGAAAATTAACATATGTGAATATTAGCATATGCAAGTTTAACATACGTGAAAATTCGCATATGCGAAAAGTAGCATATGCGAATTTTCGCATATGCGAAGTTTCGCACGCCAGTCTCACACAGTAGTATTACAGCCTTCTTTACACCACACAAGCTGGAAGCAGAGAGGGGTGATCACTGTGATGTGTATTGTGAAGAAAAAAAAAAAAAAAAAATGAAAATTCGTAATTACGAATATATAGCGCTATATTCGCGAAATTCGCGAATTCGCGAATAATATTCGAATTGCGAATATTCGCGAGCAACACTAATTTCTACTTCATTCAGCAGGTAAACAACACTTCTTTATGTAAGTCTGGCTGCTCGCCAGCTTTATTAGATAAGTTGCAGGTTAAACAAAAATACAACACAGGAACAAACAAAATCCTAGGCCCTCAAGCCACTGACTACACAACCCAGCTTGCCCTCACTGATCAACTGGAGGGCTGTTACGCCTAGCGCTCCGGGTCCCCGCTCCTCCCCGGAGCGCGTACGGCGTCTCTCTCTCCGCAGCGCCCCGGTCGGTCCCGCTGACCGGGAGCGCTGCACTGTCATGGCCGTCGGGGATGCGATTCGCACAGCGGGACGCGCCCGCTCGCGAATCGCATCCCAGGTCACTTACCCGTTCCCGTCCCCTGCTGTCATGTGCTGGCGCGCGCGGCTCCGCTCTCTAGGGCGCGCGCACGCCAGCTCCCTGAGACTTAAAGGGCCAGTGCACCAATGATTGGTGCCTGGCCCAATTAGCTTAATTGGCTTCCATCTGCTCCCTGCCTTTATCTGACCTCCTCCCATGCACTTCCTTGCCGGATCTTGTTGCCTTGTGCCAGTGAAAGCGTTTTGTGTGTCCAAAGCCTGTGTACCAGTACTACTGCTATCCACCCTGACTACGAACCTTGCCGCCTGCCCCCGACCTTCTGCTACGTCCGACCTTGCTTCTGTCTACTCCCTTGTACCGCGCCTATCTTCAGCAGCCAGAGAGGTTGAGCCGTTGCTAGTGGATACGACCTGGTCACTACCGCCGCAGCAAGTCCATCCCGCTTTGCGGCGGGCTCTGGTGAAAACCAGTAGTGACTTAGAACCGGTCCACTAGCACGGTCCTCGCCAATCCCTCTCTGGCACAGAGGATCCACCTCCTGCCAGCCGGCATCGTGACAGTAGATCCGGCCATGGATCCCGCTGAAGTTCCTCTGCCTGTTGTCGCCGACCTCCCCACACTGGTCGCCCAGCAAGCCCGACAGATTGCCCAACAAGATCACCAGCTGTCGTACTTGACCACCATGACTCAGCAACTCCAGTCGCAGCTACAGCAGATTCAGTCTCAGCTACAGTAGCAGCAACCATCTCCTCCGCCAGCTCCTGCACCTCTTCCGCAGCGAGTGGCCACTCCTAGCCTCCGCCTGTCCTTGCCGGACAAATTTAATGGGGACTCTAAGTTTTGCCGTGGCTTTCTTTCGCAATGTTCCCTGCATTTGGAGATGATGTCGGATCAGTTTCCTACTGAAAGGTCTAAGGTGGCTTTCGTAGTCAGCCTTCTGTCTGGAAAAGCCCTGTCATGGGCCACTCCGCTCTGGGACCGCAATGACCCCGTCACTGCCTCTGTACACTCCTTCTTCTCGGAAATTCGAAGTGTCTTTGAGGAACCTGCCCGAGCCTCTTCTGCTGAGACTGCCCTGTTGAACCTGGTCCAGGGTAATTCTTCCGTTGGCGAGTACGCCATACAATTCCGTACTCTTGCTTCTGAACTTTCCTGGAATAATGAGGCCCTCTGCGCGACCTTTAAAAAAGGCCTATCCAGCAACATTAAAGATGTTCTGGCCGCACGAGATACTCCTACCAACCTGCATGAACTCATTCATCTAGCCACTCGCATTGACATGCGTTTTTCTGAGAGGCATCAAGAGCTCCGCCAGGAAAAAGACTTAGATCTCTGGACACCTCTCCCACAGTCTCCATTGCAATCTGCGCCTAGGCCTCCCGCCGAGGAGGCCATGCAAGTGGATCGGTCTCGCCTGACCCTGGAAGAGAGGAATCGCCGTAAGGAAGAGAATCTTTGTCTGTACTGTGCCAGTACCGAGCATTTCTTGGTGGATTGCCCTATCCGTCCTCCACGCCTGGGAAACGTACGCACGCACCCAGCTCACGTGGGTGTGGCGTCTCTTGGCTCTAAGTCTGCTTCTCCACGTCTCACGGTGCCTGTACGGATTTCTTCTTCAGCCAGCTCTTCCCTCTCAGCCGTGGCCTGCCTGGACTCTGGTGCCTCTGGGAATTTTATTCGGGAGTCCTTGGTGAATAAATTCCGCATCCCGGTGACCCGTCTTGTCAAGCCACTCCACATTTCCGCGGTCAACGGAGCCAGGTTGGATTGCACCGTGCGTTTCCGCACGAAGCCCCTCCTAATGTGCATCGGACCTCATCATGAGAAAATTGAGTTTTTGGTCCTCCCCAATTGCACTTCTGAAGTTCTCCTTGGACTACCCTGGCTTCTACACCATTCCCCAACCCTGGATTGGTCCACAGGGGAGATCAAGAGCTGGGGTACCTCTTGCTTCAAGGACTGCCTTAAACCGGTTACCAGTACTCCCTGCCGTGACCCTGTGGTTCCTCCTGTATCCGGTCTCCCTAAGGTCGTTATGGACTCTGCCCGCCTTAAGAAGTGCCTCTCCCCCCCTCCCAGTCCAGTCAGGCAAGCCTCGGTGCCTCCTCATGGCCCTCGTCCTGGTGTCACACTGCCCTGTGCCAGGCCTCGCCCTCTGCCCTCCCTCCCCATTCCCACTCCTGCTGTACTGCCTGCCGTTGAGGAATCCCTCCATCCTTTCCCGGTGTCCTCATCCCAGGGGAGGCAGTTACCGGACAAAGAGAAGGGGAGACCTAAGGGGGGGGTACTGTTACGCCTAGCGCTCCGGGTCCCCGCTCCTCCCCGGAGCGCGTACGGCGTCTCTCTCTCCGCAGTGCCCCGGTCGGTCCCGCTGACCGGGAGCGCTGCACTGTCATGGCCGTCGGGGATGCGATTCGCACAGCGGGACGCGCCCGCTCGCGAATCGCATCCCAGGTCACTTACCCGTTCCCGTCCCCTGCTGTCATGTGCTGGCGCGCGCGGCTCCGCTCTCTAGGGCGTGCGCGCGCCAGCTCCCTGAGACTTAAAGGGCCAGTGCACCAATGATTGGTGCCTGGCCCAATTAGCTTAATTGGCTTCCATCTGCTCCCTGCCTTTATCTGACCTCCTCCCATGCACTTCCTTGCCGGATCTTGTTGCCTTGTGCCAGTGAAAGCGTTTTGTGTGTCCAAAGCCTGTGTACCAGTACTACTGCTATCCACCCTGACTACGAACCTTGCCGCCTGCCCCCGACCTTCTGCTACGTCCGACCTTGCTTCTGTCTACTCCCTTGTACCGCGCCTATCTTCAGCAGCCAGAGAGGTTGAGCCGTTGCTAGTGGATACGACCTGGTCACTACCGCCGCAGCAAGTCCATCCCGCTTTGCGGCGGGCTCTGGTGAAAACCAGTAGTGACTTAGAACCGGTCCACTAGCACGGTCCTCGCCAATCCCTCTCTGGCACAGAGGATCCACCTCCTGCCAGCCGGCATCGTGACAAGGGCTTTTCCCTGCCAGTTAAAACATGTGTCCTGCATCCTTTTACTCACTGTTCGCACACAGCACTTGTGGCCTCTTGCCTTTTGTTCTCAGACCCCTTGTCTGTCTCGTACTGGAGAATGACCACTTCACCTATGTTACCACAAGTTGTCACAGTCCATTTCACTGTTGTGGGTCACTCACAGCGCCTTGCTGTGTGCTCTTTGCAAGGACCCTGCCTCCTCCCACAGCCGCCTTGCTGTCTTCTGGGGAAAGCCTGGACTATTATGTTTCTTCCGACTTCCCACACTTCTGCTGGTCTCATTAATAAGGCACCTGATGAGCATCTCTGCTAGCTCACCTATTATAAAGGTCTTGGAAAAACAGCCTTTCATTGCCCTCAAATCTGCCTCAATGCCACAATGCCCTTGGAAATTGACTGCAGTTTATTCACATTTGGATATGTGATGAAGCAGTTTAAATTAAATTTGTTAATGTCAACTGAGTTTCCACAATTCCAAAAATTCTTGGACAAAAGGCAAAAACAGAAATGACAAGGGTGAAGACATAGAAGGGTATAGAGAGGATAATGGGGGAAAAAAACGAAATAAAAAACCGTGTGGATTTTTTATTGGCATATGATATCAAGATGCAGAGGCCTTGGGGTCCCAAAATATTTTTGCGAGTAGCGTTGAGCGCGAATATTCAAAATGTGAATTTTTACTGTGAATATCGGCACTTTGCGATTTCGTGAATATTTAGAACATAGTGATATATATTCGTAATGACGAATATATATATTTTTTTCTTCACAGTACACATCACAACAATGATCCCTCCCTCCCTGCTTCCTGCTTGTGGTCCAAAGGCTCCAATATTATTTACTGTGTGAGTAGGTGTGGAGTGTGAATATTCTGTATATGCGAATATGCAAATATTCATGAATATCAGCACTTCCAGAAAACACTGATCCCTCCTTTCTTTTATGTTGAAAGATATAATCGCGCATGTGCACTATGCAAATTTAATTATGAATTTTCGCATTGAAAAAAAAGGGAATGAACAAAGCGAATATGCGACTTTGGCAAATATAGGACGCATATTCGTCCATATATTCGCGAAATATTGCAAATTTGAATATGGCACCTGCCGCTCATCACTATTTGTGAGACAGATTAAGAGGATGACTAAGGCCGCAAACCGTGTGCACAGGTAAACAGGGAGCTGCCAGGCTCATGTCCCACGTAAAGGAGATGCAATACAATAATCCAGAAATTCTGAAGTTTGCAGGACTGGAAAGGGTCACTGCCCATAAAGGAGAAAGACTAGATAGAAAACTTTTAAAAATAGAAACAGAATGGATAATAAAAACACACGCGACAGGTGCACTTGGCCTAAATGATAGGACGGAACTATCAGCTTGTTTTTACATCACGGACACTCCCCTTCTCTTCCCGAGTCTAGTCGTCATAGTCACGTGCACAGGTGTAAGAAAAGGTGATTGGAGAACAGGTAGGCTTACCTAGTATTTAATAATGTTTTGTCAGTTCAGAAGAGATGGCCGGACGAAGTGCACCTGCTGCATGAAACGGAGCTTTGTTGCCTATGTAACCCCCCTATGTCTGTTCCCTACCCATCATATATGTGAGTATAATAAATAAGAAGACTGGGAAGAGTGGTGAGTGCCGGCTATCATTTCATCTTTCCTCTTGTTGGACATTTATGAACGCTTTGAATTAGCCAGAGCACCACTGTCATAACAGCACCGTAAGTGCAAGCGTTGCCCAGAGAGACTGCACTAGTTCTCCGCGTCCACAGTGCCGTATGTATATCTACTATATGAACTTTTACTCTTGAACTGTTATATTGCCTTGAAGCATACAGAGCATGTGGAAATGGCTAAAAAGCCAGAAAACACAGAGATGGATCATAGTGATCAGTTTGAGAATCTGGATATTCTCACAGGGAGGGAGGGCGTAGGGGGTTACTTCCTCGACTGCAACATCAAGGATGATCTTGAAATGACTAGCACTAAGCACCTGGGACATCGTGTTACTAGTCTTTCTGAAAAAGAAATTACCCATTTTTGGACAGTGAACTCATTACAGTCCTATATGCAATGTGAACGAGTCCCAAGTGGACTAAGGATGTACAAGCCTCCAGCTATCTTTCAAGAAGACAAAGTGTTTGTGAACGCCTGGCAACAAGCACATCACGACCATGCGTTAAAGTTACTACAAATCGTACTTACTTGCAACCGTATTGAGTATGACAAAATACAGGAAGATTTATCCAAGACAAAAAAAAGAATATACCAAGAGAGTCTCTACAGATCAACTAAATGCATTTCAAGAAAGGTTAAAAAATAAACTAGCATGGGAGCAAAATTTTTGCCCTCATTAGCAAATATCTTTATGAGCTGGTGGGAAAAAGAGTTCTTGTTTTCTCACAACAATAGTTGTGGTCAGCACATTCTGTGGTATGGCCGGTATATAGACGACCTCCTGTTTATCGGGGGGTCGTCTATGCCGACCACACAGCAGTTGGGCGAGTATCTTAATCACAATCCCTGTAATCTCAGATTTACATTATATAGTCACGAAAATGAAATTAATTTTTTGGATCTAACATTGAGAGGTGATGTAATAAATGCCAAGATTGAGACCTCCACATACCGTAAGGAACTTTCAGCAAATTCTATACTACAGGCAGGATCTTGTCATCCCCCCCACATAATTAAAAACCTACCGGTGGGGGAGATGATAAGGGCCAGGCGTAATTGCTCCACTCCAGAGATCTTTGATCGTGAAGTGGACGATATATCGCAAAGATTGAGTCAGAGAGGATACCAAAAATGGTCATTAGAAAGAGCAAAAAATATTGCCAGTAAAAGAAATAGAAGCGAGTTAATATATGGAGATAATAAAAAACTTAAGCGACATATATTGCAGAATGATAAAAAAAAAAACACAAATTTTTTCTACTAATTACAGTCAAAATTTTAGACTAATCTGCCATATAGTGGAAAAATATCTGCCAATGGTAGCAAATGATAGTCATTATATAAAAATATTTGAAAATGGATATAAATGCATTTCGAAAAAAGCAAAAACCATTGGGCAGTATATCTCTCCCAGTCTCTTTAGTTCAACAGAAAAGTAAAAATCTACCTGGTTAAAAGTGAAAGGAAACTATAAATGTGGACACCAGAAATGTATTTGTTGTACAATTATGAAAAATAGCAGGACGTTTTTTTCCACTACAACAAAAGAAACATTCAACATGTCTGGATACATAAATTGCAACACCAATAACGTGGTGTATCTAATGACATGTGAACTATGCCAAGTTCAATATGTTGGGTGCATCACAAATCCCCTGAAGGCTAGGATCAGAAAACACCTGTCAGATATTCCTCATTTTCAATCTAGACATTTATCCATGGTAAGTAGGCACTGTGCTGAAAACCATGAGGGTGATTTTTCTGGTCTTAGCCTTCAGGGGATAGAAAAAGTTGTCCACACTATTAAGGGTAGAAATATCAAACAAAAATTACTGGATAGGGAAGTTTACTGGATAATAAAATTACAAACCAGGTACCCCCAAGGTCTTAATCAAATACCTAAAATATATCGATAATTAAATTGGATCTATATTGCTTCATGTATTCTATCAATATTCATAAAAGCCTTTTAAAAAACATAATGAATATTATCTGACTAATTACCGTATATACTCGAGTATAAGCCGACCCGAGTATAAGCCGAGACCCCTAATTTCAACCCAAAATCCCAGGAAAAGTTATTGACTCGAGTATAAGCCTAGGGTGGGAAATACATCATCTCCCCCTGTCATCATCCAGACCCGTCATTAACATCCTCATCATCATCACCGCCTGTCATCATCCAGACCCTCATCATCATCACCTGTCATCATCCCCTTGTCATCATCCCACACATCCCCCCTTCATCATCCCCTTGTCATCATCCCCACCCCCCTTCATCATCCCCTTGTAATCATCCCACACCCCCCCTTCATCATCCCCTTGTCATCATCCCCAACCCCCTTCATCATCCCACACCCCCACTTCATCATCCTCTTGTCATCATCCCACACCCCCCCTTCATCATCCTCTTGTCATCATCCGCCCTCAGTGGTCTTCAACCTGCGGACCTCCAGAGGTTTCAAAACTACAACTCCCAGCAAGCCCGGGCAGCCATCGGCTGTCCGGGCTTGCTGGGAGTTGTAGTTTTGAAACCTCCGGAGGTCCGCAGGTTGAAGACCACTGCGGCCTTCGACATCATCCAGCCCCCTCTCACCCCCCTTTAGTTCTGCACAGTACTCGCCTCCGCTCGGCGCTGGTCCGGTGCTGCAGGGCTGTCCGGTGAGTAGGTCGTCCGGTGGGATAGTGGTTCCGGGCTGCTATCTTCACCGGGGGCGCCTCTTCTCCACGCTTCGGGCCCAGAATAGATGCGTTGCCTTGACAATGACGCAGAAGTACGTTGGCAATGAACGTACCTCTGCGTCGTTGTCAAGGCAACGTGACTATTCTGGGGCCGGGCCCGAAGCGCTTAGAAGAGGCCTCCCCGGTGAAGATAGCAGCCCGGAACCACTATCCCACCGGACCACCTCCTCTCCGGACAGTCCTGCAGCACCGGACCAGCGCCGAGCGGAGGCGAGTACTGTACAGAACTAAAGGGGGTGAGAGGGGGCTGGATGATGTCGAAGGCCGCAGTGGTCTTCAACCTGCGGACCTCCGGAGGTTTCAAAACTACAACTCCCAGCAAGCCCGGACAGCCGATGGCTGCCCGGGCTTGCTGGGAGTTGTAGTTTTGAAACCTCTGGAGGTCCGCAGGTTGAAGACCACTGCGGGTGGAGAGTTCACTCGAGTATAAGCCGAGGGGGGTGTTTTCAGCACGAAAAATCGTGCTGAAAAACTCGGCTTATACTCGAGTATATACGGTATATAGGATAAAATTATACATGAGGATAATCCATATAAATAATTTGCAATATTAATATATATGAGTCTTTTTCAGTATTTTACACATATCCATTCTTCTTCCCCTTTTTCTAACATTTGGTGTTTGTCATGTGAAATTAGCAAATAACCGTATTGTATACATTCAATAGATACTTACATATAGAATTGGTTTCTTTGTAAGCCATATAGGGATTACTACATATGGGTTTATGGTTAATTTACAGGCACCACCATCTAATCTGCACATGAGAATTTCTTATAATTGTGAATCCCATTTAATATGGGTCTTTTGTAATGTTTGCAATTTTTATATTATTAGCATGTGTTCACACGAACATGTGTTCACACGAACCATGCGTTTTTATCTTACATCACAATTGTACGGGAGACGAGCGGGTTAACTTCCAGCAGTGGGTTAACCCGGAGGGTGATTGCACTCACTGGGTACACCCTTCCTGCTGGATAGAACCCCGCCTCTCTCCCTTATAAAAAGAGATTCATTCGTACAGTATTGTTGTATGACTAAGGCCGCAGATTGTGGCTGAAACGCGTCACCTACCTGTCATCATGTCGTGTTACTGCTGAATAAATTATTTCGTATTGCTTGGAATCTGCGCTGGACATCTCTTCATTTTTTACAAAAAATAAACTAATACCACTGCAAGAAGAGACAAAGCTAAATAAACGTAACAAATTTATAAGGGACAAGAAAGATTATGATAATAAAAGTATTTTTACATGGCAAAATATATTCACAGAAAGCAAGAATTCAGCAAGGAAGTATAATACACAAAATAAAAGATGAAAATTTAAACTGCCAACAGAAAAAACGCATCTCCCGAGAAATAACGAAGATAATATAAACGCAAAGTCTGAACAAGAACGAAAGATGGAAAATGAAAAAGTTCCTTTAGAGACTCAAAAAAAAACGTACAAGAAGAGGTAGATCGAAAAAGAGGAGATTTAACATCATTAACGCAAGATCAGAAGAAAAGAAAAGTGAACCCGTGGACGAACAAGCATTAACTGTTAATGTGATCAACTTGACGGAAGAAAGCCTGGACAAGGACACACTGTCTCTGCTGTCTAAGGGTCTCAACTATGGACTCAATGAAAAATTTTATGACACTAGATTTGAAATAGATTTGGCAAGGTCACTAAGGGACATTAACCTTCACAAGTTTTTTTGTAATAAAATGTCACAAGAGCAGCAACCCTTGGAGGGAGAATTACCAATTACTATTGGTCCTTTAGGTTTCTTTCCCCCAGAGTTCAACAAGCAAGATAAAGAATGTGTAGAAATGCTAGCCACAAATTTTGAGGAAATATGTAACGGTGAAAGGGAAATTAAAAGAAAGAATTTCACAAAGGGGAATAAGTCTAGGTTTAATCCCTCTATCTATCAAGGTAGTAGCATCGACCTTTTTTCAAAGGCGGTGCTTAAAGAAGTGAAGTCTATTCTTTATCCCGACCCTATAGATAACCTCAGTAAGGATGAATTCCGAGCTTTAAAAAGGTTAAGCAAAAGGGAAGATCTAGTGATCCTTTGTGCAGACAAGGGAGGTAGCGTGGTGGTGCAAGAGAAAATACAATACCTAGAAGAAGCCAATAGGCAACTTTCCGACACCACCACATACTCTCTTTTGTCTGCAGACTCTACTCATAAAATAATGTCTTACTTAAGATCTTTTCTTCATAGAAGTGTAGAGAGGGGGTTAATCGGTCAAAAAACCGCAGAGAAACTAATTCCCGAAGTACCTAGACCAGCTTACTGGTATCATCTCCCGAAGGTTCACAAGTCGCTGAGCCGGCCCCCTGGAAGGCCTATTGTGGCAGGGATCGGCTCAGCAACCGAATTCCTCTCTCAGTACCTAGACTGGGTGTTAAATCCTTTATTAGGATCTATTCCTTCTTATATAAAAGACACCCATCATTTGCTACAAATTGTAGAAGGTATACAGTGGGAGGAGGGTCTTACTTTGTGTTCTATTGATGTGACAAGCCTGTATACCCGTATCCCACACGATACGGGTATACAGGCTATATGAGAATACATAAAAGATACAGGCATCCCACCAGAGATTATGGAATTTGTATGTGAAGGGTTAAAATTCTTCCTAACGAACAACACCTTTATGGCAGAAGGAAAGTGGAATAGGCAAGAGACCGGGACCCCGATGGGGACCCCGGTCTCCTGTACCTATGCCAATCTATACATGGCTATATTTGAAAACTATTATATTTATAGTAGTTCCAATCCATATATCAAATACATGAAAACTTACAATCGTTATGTCGACGATATTTTAATAACCTGGACAGGAACCAGAGAACAATTTGTAGAATTTGTCATGTATCTAAATAAAACACTTTCAACATGGAATTCACTTATCAGTATGGAGATCAGAAACTTGAATTTTTAGACATAAAATTGGTCATAGAGGAGAGACAAATTATTACAGAAGGATTTCGAAAGGAGGTAGCGAAAAATACCTTATTACATTATCATAGTTCACATAAAATAGCTGTGAAAAACGCTATACCATATGGGCAGTTCATAAGATTGAAGCGGAATAATACTACTGAAGAAACATACAAAAAGCAAGCAGAGGAATTAGAAAGATGCCTAATAGAAAGAGCATATCCTAAGAGAGTCATAGAACAAGCGAGACAGAAAGTGGATAAAATAAACAGAATAGATTTGTTAAAAGAAAAAATTAGCACAGACAAAAAAGAGAAGAGATTTACCTTTGTCTTCGAAAATAATCCTGTAAACAAAATAGCTGAAAGAGCCATAAGAAATAATTGGTTCATTTTAGAGTCAGATGAAGATCTCAGGGAAGTTGCGTTAAGAAAACCCAGAATAACCTATGAAAAAACTAAAACAATAGGCAGTATTCTAAGAAAAAAAGTATGAGAGAAAGAGAAAGAAAAAAACTTTAAAAAAAACATGGTTTGTAGACGCATTGTCGAAAGGGAACGTGAAGTGCAAAAATTGTAATTATTGTAAGTACAATATGGAAGCAAAGCACATACGTTTAGGAGCGTTTTCACATACTATTCAAGAACTAATAACCTGCAAGACAGACCGGGTCATATATGCCCTGATCTGTCCATGGGGTTTTTATTATGTGGGGCAAATGAGCAGGCAGCTCCGAGTGCGAATAAGAAAACACCTCTATGCGATACGCACAGGTAAACAGGGAGCTTCCAGGCTCATGTCCCACGTAAAGGAGATGCATGACAATAATCCAGAAATTCTGAAGTTTGCAGGACTGGAAAGGGTCACTGCCCATAAAGGAGAAAGACTAGATAGAAAACTTTTAAAAATAGAAACAGAATGGATAATAAAAACACACGCTACAGGTGCACTTGGCCTTAATGATAGGACGGAACTATCAGCTTGTTTTTACATCACGGACACTCCCCTTCTCTTCCCGAGTCTAGTCATCATAGTCACGTGCACAGGTGTAAGAAAAGGTGATTGGAGAACAGGTAGGCTTACCTAGTATTTAATAATGTTTTGTCAATTCAGAAGAGATGGCCGGACGAAGTGCAACTGCTTCACGAAATGGAGCTTTGTTGCCTATGTAACCCCCCTATGTCTGTTCCCTACCCTTCACATATGTGAGTATAATAAATAAGAAGACTGAGAAGACTGGTGAGTGCCAGCTATCATTTCATCTTTCCTCTTGTTGGACATTTATGAACGCTTTGAATTAGCCAGAGCACCACTGTCATAACAGCACCGTAAGTGCAAGCGTTGCCCAGAGAGACTGCACTAGTTCTCCGCGTACACAGTGCCGTATGTGATATGAACTTTTACCGATTAAGAGGATGACTAAGGCCGCAAACCGTGGCCGAAACGTGTCACCTGTCGTCCATGTCTGTTTAATCGCTAATTAAAAAGAAGCATTGCATTGAGATTGCACTGGATACCTTTCTTTTGTTGTGGCAATTTTCCTATGAGATCCAAGTTCGGTCCTGTCCGAGTCACGTAAGAGGCAAGTGGGCAAGTGGGTGAGCTGATTGGTGTGTTTTTTTAAATAAAAAAAACGTGTGGATTTTGTTTTGGCATCATATTAAGATGCAGAGACCTTGGGTCCCAAAATATTTTTGACAGACAAATTGATGTTTTCATTGGTACCATTTTGGGGGGCATGTGACACTCGTTTTTATTTAATTTTTTTATTTTTTTTTGTGTCATCATATTCTGAGAGCTGTAACTTACATTTTTTTCTCCAAAAGAATGTCTGACATTTTAATTACTTTTTATTACATTTGTAAAAGTTGGCAAGTTTTTTCATTTTTGTAATCATTGTATGGGTTAAATAATGTAATAGTTTTATTGCTTGGGCTGTTACGGACATGGCAATACCAAATATGTGTATTTAAAGGGGTTATCCACCATAAGCTGATTTTAGTACGTACCTGGCAGGCAGTAATGGACATGCTTAGGAAGGATCTGCACTTGTCCTGGGGCTAAATGGCTAAATTGTGAGATTACCAGAACACTGTGGCAAACCTTTTGAGAACCTGTATTTCCTGCTTTTTACTAAAAATCCCACAATTCCATTTTCCTCCCTCCCACATATCAGCCACCCCACCCACTGAAAGAAAAGACCTGTGATTTTCAATCAGGGTGCCTACAGCTGTTGCATTAGTTGCAGATTGATCTTTCTTCCACCAAGCGATCCCTCTACCCAGTGAAGCAGACAGGCTCCCTGTCATCAGCTGACTAGTGAGTCAGGTCTTGGCCACATTGCAAGCTGGGAAAAATCCAAGACAACAGTCATTTTGTATGCTGTTAAAAATAAATAGTGGGGTGAAAATCACAGAAGAATTGTGAGAAAACCATCACACACAGGTACAGACACTATATTATGAACTACACTAACTTTACAGCCCCTGTAGCATAGTCAAATAAAAAAAAATCCTGAAATACCCCTTTCATTTTTGGAGGGGCGAAAAACATAATTCATAATGGGGAGAAAGGGGATTGAGTATATTTATTTGTTTATTTTTTATTTATATTTATTGTATAGTTAACATTTATCTATTTGTTTAGTTATTTCTTTTTCTTTACTGTCCCATCAGGGAACTTAAAGGGGTACTCTGGTGGAATTAAAAAAAATGTTTTTTTATATGAACTGTTTCCAAGTCTCCAATTTTTTTCAAGTCAATTGGCGCCAGAAAGTTATACAGATTTGTAAGTTACTTCTATTAAAAAATCGTACTCCTTCCAGTACTTAATAGCTGCTGTACACTACAGAGTAAGTTGAGTTGTTCTTTTCTGTCTGACCACAGTGCTCTATACAGAAACCTCTGTTTGTGTCAGGAACTGTCCAGAGTAGGAGCAAATCCCCATAGCAAACCTATCCTCCTCTGGACAGTTCCTGACATGAAGGTGACAGCAGAGAGCACTGTGTCCAGACAGAAAAGAACAACTTAACTTCCTGTGGAGCATACAGCAGCTGATAAGTACCCGAAGGATTAAGATTTTTTAATAGAAGTAATTTACATATCTGTTTAACTTTCTGGCGCCAATTGACTTGAATTTTTTTTCCCACCGGAGTACCCCTTTTACACTTATAATACATTGCAGAACAGATCTTTACTGCAATGTATTATGCCTGTCAGTGTTACACTAACACCTGTCAGCTTTATACGGTGTGTTCACATGGTGGAATTTCCGCAATTCCGCAGAAATTGTGGAATTCAAATTGAATTCTGCCAAAATTGTGGCAGAATTTGGGAAGAATTAGACTAGTCTTACATTTTAATGAAATGCGGAAAGCAGAAATTCTACTGTCTGAATAGGTCTGCGGAAGTCCATTAAAATCAATTTGCAATAAATTATGCTGAAATTTCAATCAAAATTGTTTAGCTGAATTCCGCATGGAAATTCTGCTGTGTTAACATACCCTTTCACTGACAGGCATAGCAGATCAGACTCTGCCTCAGGCAGAACCTGATCAGCTTCCATAGTCAGGTAACCAGAGTCTGTTCGGAGGTCTGTGGTTACAATGGCTACCATCGGGACCCCGTGATCGCATTTGTGGCCACACTGACAGCAGCACTAAAGGGGTTAACTGCCAGGATTGGAGTGCAGCTCCATTTCTGACAGCTGCAGTGGGGGATCAGCAATACACAGCAGCCGGCTCCCATTGCTCATCACAGCCCTTAACCACTATGGCGCCTGTAACGGTAATGGAATTTGATGACCCACTAGAGCCTCCCATGGAAATATAAATCTGGGTGCTTCGGCCACTCCCACCATATGTATAGTAAGGATCCCTTGTGATGGAATATGCTAGAGGTGCTTGTAAACCTTACATCTCGCTTCCATTAACGGAACATTAAACAATAATTTAGCTTAAATGTGCACTGTTGGATTCAAAAACGTTTTATATGTTGTACATCTTGGCAAAACTTTAACCTTTCTAATATACGTCATAAGAAAATTTCCTTTTTATAGAAATCATGGCTAATAAAAAGACCACTAGGGGTCCCCATACCACCCAGAACAAGCAGAAGGCACAGGCAAGACAAAGTCCAGTAAGAGAGGGTGGTACTATCACTTCTCTGTGCTCACTTCTGTTCTATCAGACTGCAGCATGAAAATAGAAAGGAGCACAGCACAGCAAACTCAGGGAGGAGAATGAGTGTGAGGACACGCCCCCTCCAAAGCACAGGGTGAGAAACCTAGTGAGAAGATATTTGTGAGAGAAAAATAGGTGCTAGACACATAAAAAATGATATGTACGTGATCAGGATTAGGTACTGAGAAACATCCAACTTTTTTGTGGGATAACAGGTACTCATTAAGTCAACTAGGTCTCATGGTGACATATGAGTAAAGGAGGTACATCTAAACTTTAGAGGGATGAGTTGTGTATAAGGTATTTTGTGTAATGTAATAAAAGTTAACATAAAAAGTGCAAAAGCTTAGGTAAGAGCTTTTAAAGAACACCTATTTTGGTGAGTGTACCGTGCCCAAACAAGATATATCAGTATTCTACCATTGAATAAGGTCTTTCTCCAAGTGTCTCAATTAGAAGGTATAGTTGGCAGAGTAAAGGGCCTCAACACCCAAGTATAGGATCTGTGCTGGCCACCACTGAAAGTCAAAATTGAGGTTTTAAACCTTTGACCAGTTGGTGAACTGAGACAAAGAAAATACACAATTGGACTTTAAGTTTTCTAAACACCTCTTAGAAAACTTTTTCCATTTGCACAACAGCAGGTGAAATTGATTGTCAATCAGTGTTACTTCCTGAGTGGACAGTGTGATTTCACAGAAGTGTGATTAACTTGGAGTTACATTGTGTTAAGTGTTCCCTTTTTATTTTTGAGCAGTCCATAAGCTGTCTCACACCTAACCTTCTGCACCTTTTTCTTGCAGAGTCATATCTGTAGCATCACCAAACTACGGTAGTATATTGTAGCTTAAAGGGGTACACCGGTTGAAAATGCGCATGGTGCTCTCTCACTTCAGAGCCCTGTCGTATTTCAAGGAAACAGTTTAGGGCCACATATGGGGTATTTCCGTACTCGGGAGAAAATGCACTATAAATTTTGTTTTTGTTTTTTCTCCTTTTACCACTTATAAAAAGTAAAAGTTGGGGTCTACACCAGCCTGTTAGTGTAAAAAAATTAAAAGTTTTACACTAACATGATGGTGTTGCCCCATACTTTTTATTTTCACAAGAGGTAAAAGGAAAAGACCCCCAAATTTGTAACACAATTTCTCCTGAGTATGGACGCAAACGCAAAAAAATAAATACCCACATGTGACCCAATTTTGGAAACTACACCTCTCACGGAATGTAACAAGGAGTATAGTGAGCCTTAACACCCCACAGGTATTTCACGAATTTTCGTTAAAGCTGGATGGGAAAATGAGAACATTTTGTTTTTTATTCACTAAAATGCTGGTATTACCCTACATTTTTCATTTTCACAAGGGAAAATAGGAAAAAAGCCCCCCAAAATTTGCAACCCCATTTCTTCTGAGTATATAGATACCCCATATGTGGATGTAAAGTGCTCTGCGGGCAAACTACAATGCTCAGAAGAGAAGGAGCGCAATTGGGCTTTTGAAGAGAAAATTTGTCCGGAATTGAAGGCCATGTCTGTTTACAAAGCCCCCCGTGGTGCCAGAACAATTGACCCCCCCCCCACATCTGACCCCATTTTGGAAACTACACCCCTCATGTAATGTAATAAGGGGTACAGTGAGCATTTACACCCACAGGTGTCTGACAGATTTTTGGAACAGTGGTCCGTGAAAATGAAAAATGTAATATTTCATTTGCACAGCCCACTGTTCCAAAGATCTGTCAAACGCCAGTGGGGTGTAAATACTCACTGTTCCCCTTATTAAATTCTGTGAGGAGTCTAGTTTCCAAAATGGGGTCATGTGGGGGGGGGGGGGTCCACTGTTCTGGCACCATGGGGGGCTTTGTAAACGCACATGGCCCCCGACTTCCATTCCAGACAAATTCTCTCTCCATAAGCTCAATGGCGCTCCTCTTCTTCTGAGCATTGTAGTGCGGCAGTAGAGCACTTGACGTCCACATATGGGGTATTTCCATACACATTTTGAGGGTAATTTCTCCTATTATCCCTTGTAAAAATGTAAAATTTGGGGAAAAACCAGCATTTCAGTGAATTTTTTTTTTCATTTACCCATCCAACTTTAATAAAAAGTCGTGAAATACATGTGAGGTGTTAAGGCTCACTGTACCCCTTTTTACATTCCTTGAGGGGTGTAGTTTCCAAAATAGTATGTCATGTTGTTTTTTTTTTTTTTTTTGCTGTTGTGGCACCATAGGGGCTTCCTGAATGCGACATGCCCCCTAAAAACCATTTCAGCTAAATTTGCTTTCCAAAAGCCATGTGACTCCTTCTCTTCTGAGCATTGTAGTTCGCCCACAGAGCATTTTACGTCCTAACATGGGGTATTTCCATATTCAGAAGAGATGGGTTACAAATTTTGGGGGGCATTTTCTCCCATTACCCTTTATAAAAATGGTAAATTTGGGGGAAAAACTGCACTTTAGTGAAAATTTTCTTTTTTCATTTACACATCCGACTTTAACAAAATGTCTGGAGTCTGGAGACGCCATGGAGAACGTTCTGCTGCCTGCAACATCCTCCAGCATGACCAGTTTGGCAGTGGGTCAGTAATGGTGTGGGGTGGCATTTCTTTGGGGGGCCGCACAGCTCTCCCTGTGCTTGCCAGAGGTAGCCTGACTGCCATTAGGTACCGAGATGAGATCCTCAGACAGCTTGTGAGACCATATGCTGATAATGTTTGTGTGATTTTGTTGTCAGCACATTCAGCTATGTAAAGACGAAAGTATTTCTTACAATTAGTTCATTCATTCAGATCTAGGATGTGTTATCTTATTGTTTCCTTTATTTTTTTGAGCAGTGTATTAGACCATGAAGGACAGGACTTTATTTGGTAACCTCATGGCACTGAGGATGCTGACAGGCAAGTGCAGGCCCCTTGGAGGTTGCTAGGAGAGAGATTTATCCATGAGGTAATTTTGCCCTACAACAACACATAGCATAGGCAATGTTGTGCATAGAGAAGGCTAAAAGACTGGAAGAATGTGTTCCCACTCTCCCTCTAAGAATGTAACCCCCTTCTTCTTTCCAAACTGAATTGTCACAAGACTCAATCATGCAGGCCCTAATCAGTAAACATTGCCCTTATATCATTTATTCCAGTGGGGGAAAACCCCACATTATAAAATATATATTGTGTACAAGGGGGATAAACAATAGAGTTAACCACACAGCAATGAGGCCTGTTCTCTGGCATCTGTGGCATTAAACGGAGTCCACACCATCTGCGACAGGTGTTCTATCTGAGAGCTGGAGCCCTGTTCTGGAGATTGGTGGCGGTTGGTCCATGATCAGACACTTATCTGCTATCCTGTGCATAGGGGATAAGATGTGTTTTACCAGACAACCTGTTTAACCAAATTGGCTAAAAACCACTGTGGGAACCTTAATGACTCTCATCTATAAGCCATAGGAAATTCAACCCTCAATGAGTGTCTCCCACCCTAGAGCAGTGTTTCTCAATTCCAGTCCTCAGGGCCCCCTAACAGGTCATGTTTTCAGGATTTCCTTAGTCTTTCACAGGTGATATAATTGTGGTGATGGCTGATACACTGACCATAATTATGTCACCTGTGAAAGACTTAGGAAATCCTGAAAACACGACCTGTTAAGGGGTCCTGAGGACTGGAATTGAGAAACACTGCCCTAGAGGACTAGCCACGACTGTGCAATACATAGAAGGACAACTGATTTCTCTTGGATCTGTTTAATACTTAAAGGGGTACTCCGCCCCCAAACTTGTTATCCCCTTTCCAAAGGAAAGGGGATAAAATGTCTGATCACTGGGGTCCCACCACTGGGGACCCCCACGATCTTCGATGCGGCACCCCAGACATCCGGTGCACGAAGCGAACTTCACTCCATGCCTGATGAATGGGGATGCGGGGCGGAGGCTTTTGAAATCACTGTCACTCCCCACTCGTGACGTCACGGCCATGCCCCCTCAATGCAGGTCTATGGGAGGGTCCGTGACGGCCGTCACGCCCCCGCCCATGGACTTGTACTGAGGGAGCGTGGCCGAGACGTCACGAGTGCGGCGTGGCCGTGACATCATGAGCCTCCGGTGCTGAACCCAATGCTCTAAACTAATGCCGGGTGCAGTACGGAGATCGCTCGGGGGGGGGGGGGAGGGGTCCCCAGCTGCGGGAACCCCGCGATCAGACATCTTATCCCCTATTCTTTGGATAGAGGATAAGATGTCTAGGGGTGGAGTACTCCTTTAATTCTTTGGTGAACTTGGCTCCAGGTTCCCTAACAGATTACAGCTCTGATCATCTTTTTGCCAGAGATCCATTTTAATAAAAGAAGATTGTTCACCAGAATAGTAAGGAAGGATAACTTGACTCCGCTTGCTCGGACTGTCACTAGAGGATACACTGAAAAATATAAAGGAGAAGAGTTAATAAACTCCAATGTACTACAGATGTTAATTTTGTTCTGATTTACATTTTGGCTGCTATGGATCTGGTGACAGAGCGGGCATTACGGACGTGGATGGAATACAGAATAATAAAGAGGAAAACTCTTTAATATTCATAAGATAGAGAGTGCAGAGGATCCCTCTTACCAGTCTGTCTACAGAATTCCTCAGAATAAGTGGAAAAGTCTTTGCGAGATACCTCATAATGTTTACCAGGCTTGCCAATGCAAACGTAAGAATAATTTTACAAACATGTTTTCGTATTGAGGCAGTGAGACATCATGTACCGGCGACACAGGGCAAACCACCAACACAGCCGCAGCCAAAGCTGAAGACAGGAAATCCAAAGATTATATCCTGCCACTGTTTATTACTGTATCATCAACTATACAGCAATACTGATACTATAATACTGTGCAACAGACAACTACTATTATACTGTCCTTATGTACGGTAATATAACTACTATAATACTGTCCACTATGTACTAAAATATAATTACTATAATACTATTCCTCTAGAAATGGTTACAACAATATAATACTGCGCCCTAAGAGTATAACTACTATAATGGTATTCCTATAAACAAAAATTTAACTATCTGTAATAGCCTGGGGGATGTAGGGTATGGGGAGTGCAGTAATTAAAAGGTGCTTGTTAACCCTTGCTATTCATGACGCCAGGGTGAGGGCTCCTCAATAATGCTTTTCCTACCGCCAGCCTTTCCAAGAGCGATAGGGAGGTAGATAATAAGAATAGATTGCCCACAACCGGAGAGTTTTCTGAAACAGTATTAACTTTTACTGAAGGTTTTCTGCAAGCTTCAATAACATAACAGTCTCTCAGCATAACAACGGCTTTCCTTGGAGATTGACAAAGGTTGGGACTTTAGCATTTAGAGTCTTTTAGTACTGTGTGTTATTCCACTGGATTTAGGGGTTTAGTTGCAGTCCAGTAGTCACGCTAGCATTAGCGTGGATTTAGATGTGAACTCACGGTTTTGATTTCGCTGAGGCCGGCAGGTTTTTGAGGCCTAGCGTGTCTTTGAAAGTTGCGTAGCACAGACCTGTTAGTACCACAAATTAAACAGAAAAGTAATAGAATGTAAAAAATAAAATTTATTGATACAATTTAGTAATAAAAAATAGATATTAGAATTAAAACAAAAAAAGTAGTTGCAATAGATAGGCACTAGTGGACATACAAAGATATAGGACAATGGTAGGACCCAAATACATCAAAATATACAAGTATGTATTTTGATGTATTTGGGTCCTACCATTGTCCTATATCTTTGTATGTCCACTAGTGCCTATCTATTGCTACTACTTTTTTTGTTTTAATTCTAATATCAATTTTTTATTACTAAATTGTATCAATAAAGTTTATTTTTTACATTCTATTACTTTTCTGTTTAATTTGTGGTATGGCTCTCTTTTTGGTGTTATAAGTGCAAATACATACCCTTACCTACTATATATGTAGGGTTATATATATCTTTGGTGACAGACCTGTTAGTCCGGCATCCACCAGAGCCGTAACTCAAGAGAGCGATAATTGGACGCAGCTCCCTTATATGGGCAGGGGCTGGACTAATGCTAATTGGTCCATACTGATGTCAATCACCATTACAAAGATTTGTGGGTAACACGTGACCCAAGGACCTCCAAAGGTCCTCCAACATACCATAGAGGTTATTAGCATGGTCACATGACCTAAGGTCCTGCGACGCTGAACAAGGTAAGTACTATACATTACTATAAAATATATATAAATATTAAATACATACTCATATATTATTATTAGAGATAGACTTGAGAAGAGGCGACTAGGGGCTATCCCACCGGAGGAACCCTACCTGAACGTAGTTACTCTGGCTTTGGGGACCTCTACACTAGGTACGGTATGCAATACTGTACCGGGGTACCACATATTAATATTTTAATAGTGCCTTCTATGTACAAGAATATAACTACTGTAATACTGCCTCCTATGTACAAAGGTATCACTACTCTAATACTGCCCCTATGTACAAGAAGACAGCAACTATAATACTGCCCCCTATGTTTAAGAATATAATTACTATACTTCTCCTATGTACACTAATATAATTATTATTATACAGCCCCTGTGTAGGAGAATGTAACTACTATAATAGAAGTTTCATCTTACACTTGGTTGTGTATGCTTTCCAGAACAGATGAATGTGCTTCCAGAAGATTTACATGCTGTGTCCGTACAGTTGCCCTGAATAAAATGTTCTTTACAAGGTAATGTGGAATGCTAAGTATGTCTACTAAAATAAGGTCTCATATGTCCCTTGCAAAGCTTCTTCCAGCCCACATTCTGGCTCCTGGGGTGCCAAATATGTTGCAGTAGAGGCTGTCCATTGGCCACTGTGGTTGGGTTGGATTTTGTGCACTCATATTGCGGCTGGTGGTTAGGTCAATATCTATCTACACGTACATGGGGCCGCTGTGCTGGCCCTGCGAGGCGCCTTTAAATATCTTTTATGTATGTCTCTGACTATTAAGGAAACGACAGAAATAGTCATCAGTACACAAAATACACACAGGCTCTATTCCAAACTTACCTCACTTCATGAGGCCATCTCTGCAGAAAGAAACACTCCAGGAAGATTAGTGTTACTGTTTCTCTCTCCAAAACTGAGCGAGGTTTATTTTCTTTCCATTTTTTCTCTAATACACTTTTGTCTTCTCTCCAGAAATTTATGTAAGAAAATCATTGCCCATATACTGAATAGATTTTATTAATAGTTTTAACATAGCAACACTAAGAGAGAGAAAGAGGCATACCCGAGTGCTTCTGCCCCTTATTTCTGCAATCCGTGAGGGTCTCAGCACCCAGACCCTAACCAATCAAAACTTCTGATATGTAACTATGATATACCAAAAGTTTTACAAATGATAGGTATCCTCTTAGAGGAGAGTTAAAGGGGTACTCCCACCCTAGACCTCTTATCCCCTATCCAAAGAATAGGGGATAAGATGTCTGACCGTGGGGGGTCCCGCCGCTGGGGACCCCCCCAATGTTGCATGCGGCACCCACCTGTTTCTTGTCCGGAAGCGCTGGAGGGTCTCGGTCGCAAAAAGGGGAACGGAAGTCCGTGACGTCAGGTCTCTGCCCCTGTGAGACGTCACGCCCCGTCCCCTCAATGCAAGTCTATGGGAGGGACCCCCGCGGTCAGGCATCTTATCCCCTATCCTTTGGATAGGGGATAAGATGTCTAGGGTGGGAGTACCCCTTTAAGGCCCTTTCTACAGGGGATGATTATCGTATTCCTAGGAATGCTTGTTCCCGATGATCAGTCTGTACAAAAGGGACTGTAATCAGATGACGCTCGTGTGTCAGCAGATTTAATCTTTCATACAGATATTTAAATTATTGCTATTGGCTGCACATTGCCCTGTTTTAAAAGGTAATGTGCGGCCAACAGTGATGAGTTTGCAGAGCTGCATGAACGATTCAGTGACCTTACCCATCTAAAAAGGTTCAGACTACGGAATTTCCGACTGTCTGCCTGGAAAATTTTCCGCTACTATTTTCCGCCTCCAAAGGAGTTTTTCAGTTTCATGTGTAATTTTGTCATTTCCGCGAGTAATCCGCCACTATTCCGAGCGGAAATGACACCACCAAATCCGCCTTAAATTTCCGCTTCAATTCGGCACCGAAAACAGTGGGAGTGTGCTGAGAGCCAAGTTCTGCCCCTTTTGGACCATGTGATCACATGACCTGACCCAGGTCCGTCAATTTTTTCAAGTTTGGCTGGGGAAGTAAGCTGCTGAGGTACAGACATGAGCCGGCAAGCCTATTCCCGAATGTGTATAAGCACAGAGGATGTCATCACTGAGGTATAAACTATATCACATACTATTTGATGTATCCCAATAGGCATTTATGTGTTTTTAGGGTACAGTGTACTATGGGCCGGAGAAGATCTGCATTTAGCAAAGCACATGTTTCCAAATACCCATACTTTGCTAATGGGAGCATGTACAGTGTAATATGGCCATGAGGAGATCTGCATGTAGCCCAGCACATGTTTACAAATACACCTAGTTTTATAATGGCAGCATGTACAGTGTACTATGGGCTTGAGAAGATTTGCATTTGGACAAGCACATGTAGTTCTAAAAATATGGTGAATTTGGTATTATAAAAAAAAAATGTTGTCTCAAAATTTGGGTTGTAGGTAGAGTGTTGTCCCTGGATTTGGGATAAGGGCCATGGTGAATATTTTAATAGAACCAGACGTGAAGAAGCATGGCATGAGATTGCATTAACCTTTTTTGACAACTTTGATCAAATGTCTTCTTCAATTCAGAATGAGATTTGTAAGTTTGGTATAATTTTTTAATTATAACTTGTACAATTTAACAACATCAAATAATAAAAAGGATGCCAATCTAATTTTTCAAAGTAACATCCATCTTTGTACTTTTAATTCCTCGTGTACACTTTTATCTTATTAAAAATTATAAAGATAGTTGAAGTTGATCCAACTATTTAGATCCCTATTTATCTTTGTGTTTATATTCCCTTGGTGTACCCATGTACATTAATCATAGCCTTATATATTGCAAGACAATCAACAATAATTGAATTAACGGATGATTTTGCTTGAATTTTTGTACCTGGATCTTTGTTTATTATATATATTTTTTTGTTACATTTTAAAATACTATATAGTAAAGGACATCTGAAACCGATGGAAATCTGCAAGCGACTATTTTGTGAAGGGTATCAAAAAAGCAGAAAAAAGTGGGTCAGCTGGTGGCAAAAGGAAAAAAATACCCTATGAGAATCAACTATAATTTTTACGCCCTAACAGAGTTCTCCGACCGTAAGTACATGTTCAATTTCTGCATGCAGGTTTATCACCCATACTCCCCCTTCCAAAAATATCTAAGCTCCTAAAAATTTTACATCTGTTTATTCTAGAACTTCAGGCAACTTTCAGGCACCATCCAATACACAACAAGATGCAGATGAAGAGCCAAGGTCTGAGCCAGTACGTTCAGACACACCTTTGGAATCTGAAGCACCAGGCCCATTCAATCCGTTGGAAGATTTGGACCAACATCTGGATGTAGAGGAGGATGTGTCTAACCTTAGCAGTGATCTGCCCCCCAGCAGTACACCTACACCAGCTGCTGGTGAGATTGAAGAGATGGAAGAAGCCACTAACATACCTTCTTCACAAACAACCACCAGACCACCCACTGCTCGAAGGACCCGTAGATTCCTCCGAATATCTGATAGTCAGCTTGAGGTGGAAAGTCAGCTCTATTATTTATTCGGAGGGTTGACAGCAGTGATGACAGTTCTTATTTTGGGTATGAAATGGCATCTTGCTGCCGTAAAGTGGCTCTTGACCGCCAAAACCATTTTAAAGCATACTGTCACGCTGTTGCGCAAGTCTTTCTTTCCCCCCAGGCCTTCCTCCATTAGAGGATATGTTTAAAAATATGCACATCACAGCTGGACACAGGGCCCCCAGCCCTTCACCACCTGCACACAATATTTCCACACAAACTGAGGGTTTTTATGTGGGTACTTACAACCCCCCGCCTTCTCGGTCCTCTTCTGGGGTTTACCCCTACCATCCTCCCTTTCAAACACAATACCCTGGTAGCGGTGTAATTAGCCACCACAACCCCTCTGCATCATCTGCATTGGAGTCTTTTTCCTCTGAACCCACATATCACAATCTGTGATTTTTCCCATGAGCATAATTGAAGTTGGTCCACATATTTTCTTGTTGCATTGTTTGTACATTTTCTGTCCAGATATTTATCTTGTCAACATATATTTTGAATGCATTGTTGCTTTCAAATGTTAAAAGATGTTTATAAAGTGTAATTTTATGGCTAGTTCGCCAAATTTTCAATGACACTAAAAAAATGTAAATGTTGTGTCTGGTAATTTATTAATCCAAATATAAGGAGATCCTCAAGGAGTTAGGGGGACGCTAAACTTGCTCTGGTCTTTTATATTGGGATATTGAGCTTACAACATATCCATGGTCAAGTATAGTTGATTCAACATGGCAATTTAATGTAGGTGGAAGATTTTAGATTCAATGACATTGTCATTATAATCAGCTTGCCAAATCATTACACTATAATCTAATCACATTGACCATTGATATTTTGTGGCATGTCTATGGCAAAATAGACTACTTTGAACTCAGGATGCCATGGTTAATACACACAAAATTTGTAATCCATTTTTGTCTAATTTGGTTTGAAGAGTATGACAAGTAAAATACATCTCCAAGTCAATTTGAAAACCAATACAGAACGTTGAATACAGGATATGGTAACGAAAACATTTAAAAGACATAGAGGCAAATTGTTATTTGAGTTTACTACTCATCCTTTTGTAAAAAAAATAATACACAAAATTAGGCATGATACAACATTTACAAGGGTGATGTTCTTCATATCTCACCCCAAAAAAATAAAAAAAATAATGAGCATCTTCTTGTGTGTAGAAGACATCTTCAAATGGCCAACCTGTTTAGCAACAAAAGGCTGTCAATTTGTCCAGGGAATGGCACCTTCAGTAGATAGGAAATAGGAAGAGAATGCTTCTCTAACCACTATCGCTTGTTGAGCTGTGCGGCCAGAACCCCATGATCCAGCAGACTCACCCCACGACACATGTTCCTCCTGTTCTATATCGGGGCTAGCATAGTCCAGAATATAGTTATATAGTTGTGTAGAACACATGTCGCTTTAATGACTGAGTCTACTGTGTCAACATCCAACTGAATAGCAGTGCTCAAGATCCTCCACTTCCCAGCCATGATCCCAAATGCGCACTCCACAAAGCGCCGTGCCTTTGTAAGCCTCTGGTTGAACACTCGCTTCCGGTCATCAATTCCCCTTTATGGGTATGGGCGCATCAGGTTTGGCAGAAGTGGGAAAGCCTCATCGGAGACAAAAAACAAAGGGAAGTGGATTCAGGGTATCAGGAAGTGGCTTTGGTGGAGGCAGAGTCACTTGATTTTGAAGGACATGACGGCCAAATTCTGAAGACATCAGCACCCATGAGTCCCCGGCACTGCCATAGGCGCCAATTTCATTAGCAATAAACTTGTACTGAACATCAGCCACCGCCATCAGGACCACAGAAAAATACTTTTTATAATTGTAGAAGCGTGATCCTGATCCCGGTGGCTGCTGTACACGAATATGCTTACCGTCGACAGCGCCTATGCAGTTGGGAAAGTGGGCAACAGACTGAAATCCTGATGCTGCCTGAAGCTATCTCTCCTGGTTTGGACTGGGCAACGAAATTGGCTGCATGTACTGCCAAATCATGGTGCATGTTTCCTTCACAATACCGCTGATGGTTGATTTGCCAACACGGAATTGCAAATGTAACGAGGCACAACTCTCCCCAGTCGCAAAAAAAGATGAATGACCAAAGGTCACATATAAAACTATGTCAACATTATAAAATCATAACATATATATTTGAAAATAATACAAAAATCGTAGAAGATTTAGATTACATTCTAATGAGTTAATAAAAAATAAAAAATTAAATTAAAGAAGAGAAAATACAATGTTTGATAATTAAACTCCACATAAGAATCAAAATAATACATTAGATTTACCTCAAGGTGATCAACGGACGCTCCATTGGTGAGATTGCTTTGCGCAAATGTGTGTGGGAACGCTGAAGATGGGGTCCAACAATGGCCAAAAGATTATCAAATGCCTCCATTGGCATACGGACTAAGTTATAGAATTTATCAGGATAACTACAATAGAAATTAAAAAATAGGTAAAAAACACATAAAGAATTTACAGGATACATAATACACACATACCGTCTGAGCTCAGCATAAAGATGACCAATATGACCACGGTCGTCATGCAGCTGATTCATGGGGTGAACCCAATAACGGCGAAGACTCCTGGCCTCCAACTAAAAACAACATACAAAATGAAACCTATTTTACATTGGTCCAACACATGTAAAGTTGATTCAAACATCCTTAAAAATTTACAAAGAAGTTTGACAATAAATTACCTGACGCTGCCTGCGACGACGCAAGACATTCACCAAAATGCTCAAAGCACGCATCTCAGGGGGTTGCAAGTGCGTAATTGGGGGTTCCTCAGCAGGAATGATTGCAGTAGAAGCCAGATCCGGCATTATATTAAATTAATGTGGAGAAAAAGCTGAAAGGAGGCCAAACACCAAGCCACAAGTAAAAGCACAACTCCTTGACCAAAAAGGAAAATGGAGATTGCAAACTGGATATGGGGCGTATTTAAAAGGAAGAATGTGGGCTAGTCCAAGAACCAGTGGGCTGATCCTATTTAAATTTCTGACTCAAATCCGTCTTGATTTTCCGCATGTAATCTGCTTGCAATCTGCCTACGTTCCGCGTTCAAAAAAAAATCCGCCAGGAAAAGAGAGTCCCATTGAAGTCAATGGGATTCTGTGGCATAAATCCATCTGAAGAAAGAGCACCGCCTTTCTTCATGCGGAAATTTCTAAGCGGATTTTCAAAGCGGATTTTCCGCTTCACAAATTCCGAAGTGTGAATTTGTGAACGGAAACCCATTCACTACACTAGACATTTTAGCAAGCGGAATTTCTGACGGAAATTTTACGTCTGAATTTCTTTCGGAAATTCCATAGTCTGAACCTAGCCTTAGTGTTGCTGCATTTAGGGATACTGTGGGCCCCTCTAGTTTGGAGCCCATCACAAATGCAACTCCTGCAATCCCTATAGTTAGTCTACTTGGAAGGTTGGGAGATAGATTGAATTCTAGCCTGTTTTACTAGTTATATGTGCAAAGCTTTCTCCTGCCCACTCTGGCCGATAACCTTGCCCGCTTCTGGTGATAACTTTGCCCCCTTCATTGGAATGCTGAGGAAGAGGGATGAATATTTATGAAGGTAACAGAGTTAATGGTGAAGGGGCGGGGTTATATGCTGGAGTGGGCGGGGGAAAGCATTACACATACAGCAGCCACCTCCCAGTGCAGATAAGGAGTAAACACCATATTAGCAACAAGATGAATATCTTCTGAACGATTGTACCGATTTTTACTTGGTAAGAAATTTTTAAGTCAGCATCACCCGCATCTACCTGTATATTAAGGTTAGAGCAGGTGACCCTGCTGTCATTTTCTCTTTAAAGGGAACCTGTTACATTGAAAATGCAGTTTAATCTGCAAGCATTATGTTATAGAGCAGGAGGATCTGGGCAGATTGATATACCGTATAGTTTTGTATGAAAAGATTTGTTAAAACTTGTAATTTATTGATTTAAATTTCTTTTTAGTGAGCAGCAGTCCTGCTCAGTGACTGACAGCCATGCTTATATGAAAAAGAAACATTAGCCACATTATAGGACCGCTCACTGGACTCTTAAAACCAGAACAAGCAGAGATTTAGATCAATGGATAACAATTTCTACGGAATCTTTATTTTTATTTATTTATTTACAAAATGATATTTCAATCTGTTCAGCTCCTTGTGCTCCATAACATACTGCCTGGACTGGACTGAATTTTCAACTAGATAAATTCCCTTTAACTGTATGACTCTACCTCTGAAAAAGAGTACAGTAACTCAAAGTGTTATAAAGATATATGAGACAAAACAGAATATTACACCTTAAAATTATATGATGTTTAAAGGCGGAGGTCCACTTTATGTTGACTTTTAAGCTCTAGTGACATCACATCAGGTGCACAGTCTATCAGGTGCACAGTTTACCAGATGCGGCAATTGTGTATTTTCCAATACTTGTCTGTGATCTCTGAAAAATCCAAGGTCTCCATCGGTCAGTCATGTGAGCCGGTGAAGTCACTGAGGCCTATGAATAGAAGCATAATACGGAAATCAGTAACCTGATCACACTAAAGCATAACTTTTCTGCGTGCTCCATATGCCACCCGTTACTCTGACACCATCCCAGCCATAACAGCACAGCTAAAAACATCTCCCTCTTGTATCATTACAGCTCAGAATATCTCTTCACTTTCCCCTCCTGCAAAGCTCCTAATATAGAAATCACTAGAGTGTAACATTAATATACCTGCTCTTGGAGAAAAGTAGCTTCCAGCTGATACCTACCCAGACTCCTGAATGGCAAATAAGAGGTATAATAGCAGATCTGCCATTAAAGACTTTATCAGCACACAGCCATTAATGCGTAAACCTTGGCAACAAAAGTGAGTACACCCCTAAGTGGAAATGCCCAAATTTGGCCCAATAAGAAATTTTCTCTCCCCTCATTTGTGCTACAAGGTGAAAATGGGGAGTAGATTTCTTAAATTTGGTTTTATCACTCTCGTACTCTCTAATACTGGTCACTTGAAGTTCAACATGGCACCTGTTGAGGATCTAAAAAAAAGAATTGTTGCTCTACATATGGATGGCCTAAGCTATAAGATTGCTTAGACCCTGAAACTGAGCTGTAGCATGGTGGGCAAGGCAATACACAGTTTCACAGGTCAAGTTCCATTCAGAACAGGCCTTGCCATGGTCGACCAAAGAAGTTGAGTGCACATGCTCAGTGCCATACCCAGAGGTTGTCTTTAGGAAATAGACGTATAAGTGCTGCTAGCATTGCTGCAGAGATTGAAGGGGTAGGGGGTCAGCATGTCAGTGCTCAGAAGATATGCCATACACTGCATTAAATTGATCTGCCTGGCTGTTGTTCCAGAGGGAAGGCTCTTCTAAAGACAATGCACAAAAAGCCTGCAATCTGTTTGCCGGCAAGCAGAAGATTGAAGGCAAGCAGACTAAGGACATGAACTACTGAGACCATGCCCTGTGGTCCAATGAGGCTAAGGTAAATGTATTTGGTTTAGATGGAGTCAAGTTTATGTGGTGACAACCAGGTGAAGAGCACAGAGACAAGTGTGCCTTGTCTACAGTCAAGCATGGTGGTGGGAGTGTCATGGTCTGGACCTGCATTAGTGCTGCTGGGACTGGGGAGCTACAGTTCATTGAGCAAACCATGAGTGCCAACATGTACTGTGACATACTGAAGCAGGGCATGAGCCCCTCCTTTTGTAGACTGGGCCACAGGCCAGTATTCTAACATGATAACAACCCCAAACACACCACCAAGACAACCACTGCCTTGCTAAAGAAGCTGAGGGTAAAGAGGAATGACTAGCCAATCATGTATCCAGACCTAAATCTTATTGACCATCTGTGGAGCATCTTCAAACAGAAGGTGGGGGAGTGCAAGATCTCTAATATCTGCCAGCTCCAAAATGGAGGAATGCTCTTGGGAACTCCATGTCCAAGAGGCTTAAAGGAATTCTCCAACTGAAATCTTTTATCCCCTGCTGTGCCCGGGCTGTAAAACTATACATAATATGCTTTAACTTACCTACCTACGATCCCCCGTTGTTCCGATATCGCCGCCCGTGCTCCGGTCCCTGTCAGCTTCCTCTTCCTGCGAGTTGGTGACTTCACTCTGCACTCAGCCTATCAGCGGCCGCGACGGGACATTGCTGCGGCCGTTGATAGGCTGAGCGGAGAGTGAAGTCACCGAACCGCAGGAAGGGACCGGAGAACGGGATGGCGATATCGGAAAAACGGGGGATCGTAGGCAGGTAAGTGAAAGTTTATTATGGATAGTTTTACAGCCCGGGCACAGCGGGGGTTAAACGTTTTAGCTTAGAGAACTCCTTTAAGGCAGTGCTGGAAAATAAAGGTAAACATAAAATATTGATACTTTGTGCCCAATTTGGACATTCCCACTTAGTGGTGTACTTTCTTTTTTGCCAAGGTTTAGACATTAATGGCTGTGTGTTGAGTTAGGGGACAAAACATTATACACTGTTGTACAGGCTGAGGGTCTTTTCTTCGGTGTTATCACATGAAAAGATAATGCATAGTGTTATTGGAGTACAGCTATTGTAAATGCCATAAAGTAGATTCTTCCTCCTATGCTGCTAATACATATGATGTATTTGGGATGTTAGTGCCCTTATTCCCATTCAACATATTATAATATATTGACTAAAAGATTTCGCTCAAGTCAGTGTCTGTTTAGTTGCCATTATATTTCCTCCTAGGCAAATTTACTATTTCTGTATGGTTCCCCTTTAAAGCTCAAAGGAAAAATGTGGTATTTATGGCATATATGATCCAGTGACGTGACACTTTCCAGAAAAGAAATGAGGTGAAACTCATAGTATAAAGTGTTTATTTCAAACTCGGTCTCCCTGCAGAATGATGGAGTCTTTGCAAGATATAAGACGTCTCTCACACCAAGAACGCTGCTTTCTGTTAAGTTGCCTGGGAATAGTTGAATGGAAATAAAAACACAAGACATTCTGTATTTCCAGGAACTTTTAGCAGACTCCACAGAACATTAGTTAATCTCCCGCCAACAGCTCAAGCGCTGAACGAAAACAGGCAATAATAATAACATGATGATAATAACTGGATTATTAACCCCAAGGCTTCCCCCGTGTACAGTGGACATACCTCTCTGAAAGAAGTTGTCCATCTTTAGAAGAAAAAAGCTGTGTTTTTTTTTCTTCTTTTTTAAAAAAAAATCAGTGTCTGATATATTAGAGGTGCTGTCAGGATCCGTTTTTTAAAAACAGACAACCTCTTAAACTCACTTAAGTCATATTTCACCATTAAAAGGGATGTCCATCCCTTTTCATTTGCCCCCCTCTTTGTACATCTCCTATTTTCCCCCAGATCCTCATTCATTTTCTAAACCTGAACATGAATTTAAACAGGGGTCAAGTCCCGGAAAAAAAAGTATGGGATCTCACCCAAGATTTTCAATCCAGGGCTGGTCATGCAGGACTGCTGCTAATGGGCAGGAACTCCATTTCCTGCCCATTAGCAGGAACTCCATTTCCTGCCCATTAGAAAAAAGTGCAGGAACTCCATTTCCATGCGTTCCTGCAGGACTTGAGCCCTGAATTTAAACCTTTCTAAGAATGTAGTTTTCAATTAACACCCCTTGTCAACGTGGTAAACTACAACCCTCAGCATACTCTGAGGAAAATATCCTGAACCGGGGAACCTCTCTCTAATGTCTATATGGGGCAAATATACAGGGGCTGTCTTCATGAGAATGTAAAACCCATACAGTGGATGTAACACTTTTAAAATGCTAGGTTCTTGTGATGTTAAAGAATCTTTTTGGATAAGAGTCTATTTACATGGTTCATCTTGATGTAACAATATTTGCCCACTCGCAATAGCTCTCCAAATCTGTCGGATTGTAAGGACATCTCCTGTGCACAGCCCTTTCGATCACTCCACAGATGTTCAATTGGATTAAGGTCTAGGATCTGGCTGGGCCATTTCAAAACATTAAGCTTCTCCTGGTGAAGCCATGCTTTTGTGGATTCAGATGTGTGCTTTGAGTTGTTGTCGTGCTAAAAGGTGAACTTTCTCTTCATCTTGATCTTTATAATGGACGCCTGGAGGTTTTGTGGCAAAATTGCCTGATGTTTGGAACTCTTCATAATCCCCTCCACCCTGACTAAGGCCCTAGTTCCAGCTGAAGAAAAACAGACCCAAAGCACGATGCTACCCCCACCATGCTTTACTGTGAGTATGGTGTTATTTGGGTGATGTGCAGTGTGACTTTGAGCCAAACATACCTTTTGGAATGAAGGCCAACACTTGTTATGGCTGACACTTATGCAACCAGGCTATAGTGTTTTATTTTTGTTCTTTTCCCTCAAAGATTTTAGTTTCTTTGGCAATTGATTTGTTCACAACATAGATCCCATTAAAGTAGAAAAAGTTCTGACATGTTTAATCTTTGTCTCATTCTTCTACATCACAAGAAGCTGGCATTTTAAAAGGGCATGTAGACTTTCTATATCCACTGCATATGGTAAGCTTTAAATAATTGAAAAAAATAGTTGTCCTAATCCTTGTTCTAAAGTTGTGAATAATTAGGTTACATGCCTATTTGTGAGAACAGCTTTACCTGCTGCCCCACATCAACACCTAGTGCCCCTGTGTTTTGAAAGCTAACGATCATTAGCCTTATGTCAACTGTGCTCCATGAAAATCCACGTGAGAGCTATTATGGCCATAATATAGTTGGAAACAAGAATCGTAAGTTCCCATGTCAACAATTTCTGTCCCTATGCTCTGCCAACATTATCATAGGGGAAATTAGCCTTATATCTGCCACTCTGAATGACAAGCCATTGAGATCTATAATGGTTTCCAAATGATGGTAAGGTAACCATACTCTTCCAGTAGTAGAAAGGCAAATAAGCATGATCAAATGGCAAGAATAACTCCTTACCAGAGACATGTATCTTCATCTTTGCTATGTACCAAAACAGCCCTATGGACAAAAAACAATATGACATACCTGGTAGGAAAAATGGGGCTTGACTCCTGAGCCACAATGGCACATAGGTGGAACTGGATTAAATTTAAGGAGACCTTACACATAAAACTTCATCCACCATCACAAACCAATCGTCCATAGAATGTTTCATAGCAACATGCCAGATTAAACTGAAAGATCATACTGGTTTACAAAAATGGAAAATGATCGGCCCATACTCTTTTACAATTTAATATGGATTCAAAAATCCATCCTCATAGATCACATTTTTTTGCAGTCCGAAATTTTCCACTTTGGCCGACCTTTATCTCATGCCAGCTTTAGGATCATAAAACCAACTGATAATTAGACTTCTTGATCCATTACACTAACAGATACAATAGAAGTTGTCCAGACACTCTACAATACTTGGGTTGGTGACCTCCATGTCACCCACCAGAGCCTGAATTATAAAAGTACTTTGCTGATGTACTTTTGCAGGTGTAAAACAAAAGACGTAGTGATAGAGGAAGACAATGCACAGTCAAGGTCCAACAATAGGAAAACATTCCTTGCAGCTGCCTTATTATTTCTTGTTATTATTCTTTCTTACTTAACAGATGGGCCACTTTACTTGTAATCTCTATGTATTTGTTCAGAACCTGAATGGAAATAGCCAAAGATTTCACACATGTCTTAAAGGGATCTTGTCACCCAGTTAAATTTAATATGTAAACATTTGTGACCAATTTATTATATTGAATTTAAAAAATATAGCACCTTTTCAAATGTCTTTATAACAAAAAAGTCTAAAAAAAAAAGTATTTAATTGCCCCAAGGAGAGCAGTGAAGGAGTTAAAAAATCTTTCACATTCCTTACCATCAGGAAGAGCCTTCCACCCTTCATTAGAACTCTAAGAAATTATGCTTTTATTTAGGGACTCTCCATAATATCCACCAATAATCAGCCTTACATTAGTATCACATTAACCCTTCAGCATGCTGACAATGTGATTTTATTGTTTCTACTACTGTTACTAAGCCCCTAAAAGTCCCCTTCATGGTGCACATCTATTTTTTATTCTCTACATATCAGGGGACAGAACAAGAGCTGAGCTTTTTGTCAGTAGTACAATTACTTTATTTCTTACTTCTTTACTTCTCTAACCTTTCACAGCACAGCACATCACATCACATGTTCCTTTCTGCTATGCCCTGACATAGTGCTGGTTTAAATCATACAAGAAAAAAAAAAACTCTTATATGTTACTCAGTTACCTGATCCTGGTCATGTACATGTAATTTTTATGCCTCTATTACCCACATTTCACACAAAAATAGCATATTACAGCTGCTCAATGTCTTTCTCATCTTCCCAGGGGGAGGGGGTATGTCCCTCTCTTTCCTGCACCAAAGTCTCCCAAAAGATTAACAGACAGTCACTAGAGGACCACACAGCTTGCAGGGCCTGGACTTTATATTGCATATGAGTTTGGCTTCTATGGCCGTACTAGGAATTTTAGGCCTGCGCTATATTAGGCTTGCGATTAAAGTCTTTTGTAGTCTTGCGATTAAAGTCTCTTACTGAAGTGTCGGTAGATTGTGGCTTTTCGCCGGAATTCAATGGATTCTCCTTTAGAAGTCCTCTGATTAAGGCTGAAGTAAAGACTTGGTATTATTTGGGGTTACTTCACGCTCTTTCTTATCTCTCCTCGGTGGATACCCTCTGCGGGTTATCCTACTCTGCGGATTCTCACCATCTCTGCATCTGCACCAACTCTGTATCTACGTCAGAACACTACCAGACACTCTCTTTCTCTCTGCGTCAGAACACTCACTACAGGAAATGCCACCCCTTATAAGCCCAGCCCATTGGCCAGGCAGCTGTGGATCATAGAGTTGTCTATATCCCCTTTAGGAGTTACAATAAAATTACAAATAAATAACAGCATAACATAACATTCTGCACAAAAGTCTAGTCTAGCTCTCAGTCCTCCACTCTCATATACCCTGACTAGACATGAGGTTGCTAGGAAACATACTTAAAGCTACAGATACCCAATAACGGATTACTAAGTTATAACAGTGCAAAATATACATTAGAAATGGTTGAGTCCCTGCAGGGGAGCCCCCAGGACACTGGAGGTCTCAATCTGACAGGGCCTACAATACCTTGACATAATATACCTGTACTGGGACACCACACAACTATGGATGGCTTGTGGGGGACAGCAGCAAAGCAAGGACACGATTATGCTGAGCCCCACAACCCCTTTCTCCATTCCGTCTTGCTGAGGCTGTTTCTAGAGATGGATTTCTCATAACAACAGGCAGTGGACAGCAGATTGCAGAGAAGGGAGACCTAGTGGCCAAGACCCTAGAACACTTTATCTGGATTAAGAAGTTATTTTTGATTAATGTAAAGAATTACAAAAAAAATTTAGGAAAGTTGTTTAAAATGTGTGGTAGCCCAGCACCAAAGGCTGTCCTGTGGGCTGTGGACTTCCTCGCACTGACCTTCGGCACAAGTGTTAGGCCTACTAAAGGATTGGTTGCTATAAATATTATAGTTGTACCTTTAAGAGAAAGTCGCAGTGAAACCCATGTGACCCTGCCTGCCCAATGCGAACCCCTAAATTCTTAGCTATATAGAGTAATTGGGGGAGGAGTTGTCCCAGTTAGTGGAAAGCTGAGCTCCAGTGTGGTAAAGGAGTGAGGGTGTGTGGAGAAGCTCTGAGGGAAGTCGAGAACAAGTCTCTTCTCAAGTCTTATCCAGCCATTCTGCAAGGGATCCCCCGTTCAGAGGAAATTCAAGCTGTGGCAGAGAAAGTCACAGACCTTGTCAGAATCCTAGCGACCTGGAAAATTCTTCAGTTTCATATCAAGTCAGTATTAATCAATTGGATACAAAGCACCATAAGTCCCAGCAAGGCAACAGGGCTCCCAAGGGGTTACACTGCATCCTCTCCACTCTGCACCATACTGTTGGCATGTAATAACATCTGCACCCAGCTCAGTAAAGACAGTTATCAGTAACCTGACAATGGTGCGTTTCTTTACTCCCCATGTCTGGCCCAGGAGAAGCTATGTCCAACCTCGGACCGTATATAGGCTAACAGTGCCCTGGCATAACAAAGTGATCAGTAGTGATGAGTGGCAGGGGCCATATTCGAATTTGCGATATTTCACGAATATATGGACCAATATTCATTCTATGTTTGAGAAATTCACATATTCGCTATGTTCGTTCACTTTTTTTTCCATGCGAAAATTGTAATGAAATTCGTGAAGTGCACATGCGCAATTATATCTTTCGACTAACTAACACTATACCCTACGCTAGAACCTATCTGCTAAACTAACCTACCCTATCTAACACTAACTATCAATTCAGTATATCATTTGATTTGCTTTAAAAAAAAAAAAAAAAAAAAAAAAAGCACAGCACTGACAGTGTTCAATCTCCTCTCACAACCACATGAAACTGCAAAAACGCTGAATGGGAAGAATCTTATATAGTGAAGGGGTGGGCAACTTCCTATTGGTTGCTAGGGATGTTGCTAACCTCTGACAACTGTATTTGCATCTTTCTCATTGGCCTACAAACTAAAAGAAGGGAGGGACCAGTGTCCTCTGGAAGAGACGAAATTTGTGATTATTTGCATATTTGCATATATGAAATATTTGTGCTCCACACTGACTCACACAATAAATAGCATTAAAGCCTTCTTTGGACCACAAGCTGGAAGCTGATCATCATTGTGATGTGTACTGTGAAGAAAAAAAAACGAATATTCGTTGTCATGAATATATAGCTCTATATTCTAAATATTCTCGATATCGCAAAGTGCCGATATTCGCAGTAAAAATTAGCATTTCGAATATTCGGGCTTACCACTAGTGATCAGGTATTCCTAGGACTCCCGTGTCACTACAGATGACAGTGACCATTTAAAGGGGTTGTGCGCTGCCCTGCCTTTCGGAGCTCCGCTCGCAGCGTCCGGAAGTTCATTACTCCGAACGCTTTTTGCGAGATTCCATGTTCGCAGCCGCCGGGCGTGACGTCACGCCAGGCCCCTCGCGACGTCTCGCCCGCCCCCTCGTGACGTCACGCCCGCCCCCTCTACCAAAGTCTATGGGAAGGGGGCGTGACAGCGGCCACGCCCCCTTCCCATAGACTTTCGGGGCGGGCTTGACTTCACAAGGGGCCAGGCGGGGTGTCACGCCCGGCGGCCGTGAACACGGAAGCCCGCACACAGCGTTCAGAGTAATGAACTTCCGGATGCTGCGAGCGGAGCTCCGAAAGGCAGGGCAGCGCACAACCCCTTTAAGGTGTCCACACACATTCACCAATTACAGTAGAACTGACTGACCATCTTATGTGTATGAGAGTGTGTTCACTCTCTCTGCTGATAGCAACTGTCAGAGGGAAAAAGGAATAGTCATATTGGACTTATCTGGCTGTGGCTTTTTGCCTTTTCCCAATGAGGACACATGTAAGCTCAACCAAGTAGAGCGTGCATGTATTTTGGTGGTGAGGGTCAGGATCAATAACTGAGTGTTAAGCCAACAGCTTTCTAAGCAGTATGAACATCTTAATACTGTAGTTATGAGGTTATCTCTATCCAGAACCTTCTAGTGTAAGGAGATAAGGATCCTGCCATCTCTGAACATCTGGAAATAAGTAATGGAATGTCTCTGTGTTAAATGAACACGCAGCCCTGGATCCCAAACCCTTTGAAGTGTGTCCCTCTACTCTATCCCTGCAGGTTTATCATTAACCTTCTGTAAAAACTCTGCAGGCAGTCAGCAACATGACAGAACTGCAAGTCATTCACCCACAGAGAGATACCAAACCTGGGGAAGGAAAAACAATCTATCTATCTATCCATCTATCTTTCTATCTATCTACCTGTCATCTGCCGTACATACTCGAGTATGAGCCGACCCGAATATAAGCAGACGCCCCTAATTTCCCCCCAAAAACCCAAGAAAAGTTATTGACTCGACTATAAGCCTAGGGTGGGAAATACATCATCCCCCCATGTCATCATCCAGACCCCCGTCATCATCCAGACCCCCGTCATCATCCCCCCCACCTTCATCATCACCGCCTATCAATCCCTTTATCAGTGGTCTTCAACCTGCGGACCTCCAGATGTTGTAAAACTACAACTCCCAGCATGCCCGGGCATGCTGAGTGTTGTAGTTTTGAAACCTCTGGAGGTCCGCAGGTTGAAGACCACTGCGGCCTTCGTCATCATACAGACCCCCCTTTAGTTTTCTACTCACCTCCCCTCGGTGGGAAGGAAGGGGGAGCTGGTCCGGGCCATCTATGCTGCAGGGACCGTCCAGTGGGGAGGGTTAGTCGTTCTGGGCTGTCCATTTTCACCGGGGGAGCCCTCTTCTCCGCTCCGGGCCCGGCCCCGGACTAGTGACGTTGCCTTGATGACAACGCACAGGGACGGGGGTTCGTCCGTGGAGAAGAGGTCCCCCCGGTGAAAATGGACAGCCCGGAACGACTAACCCTCCCCACCGAACGGTCCCTGCAGCATAGATGGCCCGGACCAGCTCACCCTTCTTTCCCACCGAGGGGAGGTGAGTAGAAAACTAAAGGGGGTGTCTGGATGATGACGAAGGCCGCAGTGGTCTTCAACCTGCAGACCTCCAGAGGTTTCAAAACTACAACTCCCAGCATCGGGCATGCTGGGAGTTATAGTTTTGCAACATCTGGAGGTCCGCGGATTGAAGACCACTGAGAAGGGATTGACAGGCGGAGAGTTCACTCAAGTATAAGCCGAGGGGGGCGTTTTCAGCACGAAAAATCGCGCTGAAAAACTCGGCTTATACTCGAGTATATACGGTATGTGTATATCTATGTTTCTATCATAATAACATAATTTTATTTTACAGGGACAAATATATAATGGCAATAGCAGTTCTACAGCATCCTCCAGCTTTTGACAAAAGCCTAAAAAAATCAAACTATTAGAATCCTTTAAAAGTAGGCCACCAGTTTGTGATAAAAAAAAAAAAAAAAAAAAAAATGATCACGTTTTTCAAACTTTATAGATGAAGTTCTTTTTAATTTCCAAGGCAAGTGAAAAATGTGGTGTGGTGTCCCGGTACCGTATCCTATCCGGTACCTTTTTATTGTGGGCCCCCATAGCCAGAGTCCCTAGGACGTCGGGGTTCCTGTTGTCCTGTCCACCCCTAGTCACCTCTCATCCAGATGGTTATTGCACCAATAATTTACTTAGGAAGCATGTAGATATTATATAAAAGCTCTATAAATAGTTAATTACCTGTCCCATAGCGTAACAGGACCTGCGGGTCACGTGGTTAGGTGAACTCAATGGTATTTCTGCTTGAGGACCTTTGGAGGTCCTTGCGACGTAGTCAATCCCATCACTCATTGTAACAGTGAATGATGGATGTTCGGACCAATCAGATTGGCCCCGCCCCCTGCCCATATAAGGGAGCGGCGGCCATGTTCTTGCTCTCTTGTTCCTGTGCAAGCAAGCAAGAAGCATCTGCGGTGCTGAGATCTGTGAGTCTAGGCCTGATCCTTGCGGCGACGGCCGATAACTTCTAAATTCTGAGTGTATCAATCCCCACGCACTCTGCAAGATCACCGGACCTTATCTATCCCCTAAACCGGACGGATCTGCAATAATTACCCTAAATTCAGAGACTTTAATTTATTTCAAGGTCCGCAACAATTGTCAGTCATTGAGCTATATAGAGACTGTATTCCGGAGACTGTCATTGTTCACTGGATGTACCGCAAGCACTTAAGTAAAGTTACCCAAGTTCAAGTTCAAGTACATTGTGGACCTTCAGTCATTTCCTTATATGCACCGATCGTTTCTGGGAAGGGCGGTGATAGGCCGGAGAATTACCACAGCATTCTAGCCCTCAGCCTAGCGTCACGAACGATAGGGTTAACATTAAGCCATTCTCTACTACAACATCCCAACTACCCTACACCCCCCAAGGCTACCACAGTGGGAATGAGTGATAGGGACAAATCCAGGATAAGCTATAGAAGTCTATAACCTTTCATATTTATTTCACTTTATGTTATGTTCCTTTTTCTCCTCAACAGAGCTGAAATCCACATAAAATCTCCTAAAAGTGTTCCTTGCTGCTCCAAGGCCTCCTGGTTGTACCGCTGGCACAGTGTGCTCTCTCTGGGCTTGAAGGTCTGTTTGTGCTGTCCTGATATGATGATCAGACTGGAGTTTGCTACTTTTTCCAGATATGGGGCTAGTTTGTACTCCCTCTGGTATTGTGTTACATTCTGTGATGTTCTTTTCTCCATTCTGTGATATATTCCTCTTGGCTCTTGTAGTCTGTCTTCTTGATTTCAGCTTTTATGAGATTGTACTGACTGATGTTTTTGGTCAGACTGGGTTTGGGTAAATTGTTCTAAGGTGCCTAGTTGCCTCTGGCCCATAGGTTTAAGGGTAAATGCTGTTGCATTGTGATTGCAGGGTCAGTATAATGGTAAAAATCAGAGTTGAGGTCAGATCCAGGAAGCCAATTTAATAGTAGAGAAGGGTCAGAAGCCAAGCCAGGGGTCAGAAAACCAGGAGGGAACGTCCATACCAGAATTAAGAAACAAAAGGAGATACCAGGTAGACAAGCAGAAAGTCATAGCACAGCAGATGTAGGGAACACTGTAACACAAGTGAGGCCCTAAATTATTACAAATCAGGGGTCTGTGGCCAGCAGATATCCACTTAAATCATCACGCCTCAGGTAGCTTGGGATGTCAATGTTAAGTGTGATTGGCCAAGCTACCCAATAGGCTCAGCAGCCCTGCTGGAAGAAAAGCTAGTAGATACCACAGTTACCATGTGCTGCCATCAGCACCACAGAAGGCATTAAAGTGGTACTACCGTGCTGTCAACTTATCCCCTATCTAAAGGATGGGGGATAAGTTGCCTGATCGCGCAGGGTCCCCCGCTGGGGACCCCCACGATCTCGCACGCAGCACCCCGCTCTCATCAGGCCCCGGAGTGAACATCAATATGTTCTGAATGCTAATTCAATATTTTAGCATCCTCAATGCAAGTCTATGGCAGGGGCGAGACAGCTGTCTCGCCCCCTGCCATAGACTTATATTGAGGGGGCGGAGCGTGACGTCCCACGGGGGCGGAGACGTGACGTCACGATACTCCGGCTCCGTGATCGGCAGTCATCAGACTCGGAGTGATGTTCGCTCCGGGGCCTGATGAGAGCGGGGTGCTGCGTGCGAGATTGCGGGGATTGCGAGAACCTGCGCGATCAGGCAACTTATCCCCTATCCTTTAGGTAGTTGTCAGCATGGTAGTACCCCTTTAAGCCATGATCACCAATAAAGCACGGCAGGGTTAATATGTTACAGGATTGTAACATATATACTAAGATTCTGTGTGTCCAAACACTGTCTGAGGACCTTTGGTGGACTGCAGTATGTTGTGGTGCCACTATTTGTTTTTAGAGTCATCGGGCAGCAGGAAAATTACTTTTTTTTTTTTTGGCTGCCAGCTTGCATGAGGAGGTGTAGGCTGAGGAAAAGCTACAGCATCACAGTATTTAGTAATATTTATATAACTGTGTTATATTTGTTATGTATTGTTCCTTGGCCATGTTGTTTTCTTTGGCCAATCTTTCCTTTGTTGTAAACTTCTCAAAAAAAATCCAATAAAAATTATTTAAACCAGAGAGTGGTTGTTTTCATCATTCTGCAAGAATTAGCAACAGGCACCCTGGTCAGAAAACACTGGTCTACTGCATTGAAGGCAGCACAGGTAATCTCTAGGGCGCGCGTGCACCGGGACTCTTAGATCTAAAGGACCAGTGCACAGGTGATTGGTGCCTGGTCTAAAGTGTTTATTAAGGGTTAAGCTTTGTGAGAGGGAGTGCTGTTTGGACTTAATTAGGCCTCACCTGTGCACTGCCTATAAGTACCATCTCCTCACACAGCCTCCTGCGGGATCTTTGTTGCCTTTGTGCCTGAGAGAATTCCTTGTTCCTGTGTTACCCTGCCTGTTGCCGTTCCTGTTGCTACTGACTTCCGCCTGTGAACCTGAGCCGCCTGCCCTGACCATTTGCTACGTCTGCTTACACCTTTGCCTGATCCTCTTTTACCTTGCCTTATCTCAGCAGCCAGAGAGGTTGAGTCGCTACTGGGTGGAACGACCTGGGGGTTACTTGCCGCAGCAAGTCCATCCCGCTTTGCGGCGGGCTCTGGTGAAAACAAGTAACTCCTTAGACTCCGTTCCCCTGGTACGGCCCTCATCATCACCTCTCTGGCACAGTGGATCCACCACCAGCCTCCGCTACGAGCTACCAGCCCTGATCCTGACAGGTGTGTTTCAATGGGTGGGGTGGTTGATGTGTGGGAGGAAGAAAAATGACCTCACTCTTACAAAGAAGGAACTATGGGATTTGTAGTTTGATAGAATGAGCTCCAATAGTAAATAGCCATTTCACAAAAAGATAGCCACAGCATTATGGTAATCTCACAACACAGCCATTTAGCACCAAGACATGTGCGGATCCTTCCTAAGCATGTCCATTACTGTCTGGCAGGTACGTACTGAAATCATCTTATGGTGGATAACTCCTTAAGTTATTGGTACAGTGGGCACTGAAGGCCAAGCCTACTTCCCATGAACCCATGCCCATTTACAATAAGCTATGGCCACTTGGAAAGCACTGTGTAATATGGTAAAAGATTGTTAATTTACGTGCAAAATGGGCAACTCTTCAGACCCTTTCACTTTTTTACTCTTTGTTTTGTTGTTGCCTTGTGCTAAAATAAAATAAAAATACCCCCCCCCCCCCCCATCATTTTGCACTCAATCTGTCATAAAGTAAACCAGGAGCAGAAATCGGCTGTTGCCAGGTATCCCTCCTGCTTTATGTCTGTATTCCCCCCTGCTGCAAGTCAAGTTGCTATATTGAAGTAATAAAGTCTGAAGCATCCTACTAACGGGTGAGTGCTGCATTTATTTCTATTCTTCAAGACTGCCTGATTGTACTATAGCAGTACTGCGCACCACCATAGTGAGGAGCATAGGTACATACCTGAGCAGGAATCATAGGGCCATGTGCATGATAAGATATTATGAGCAGTGACAGACCCATATTCTTAGAAACCCTAGGAATACATAGTAATAAATATGATAATCCTCCGTTGTAATAATAATAATAATAAAAGAATATGTACCCCGGAAACTGGCTGTTTTTTGTGGAACCAATTATTTGTGGGATAAAATAAAAATACATTGCAGTTCTGCAACTTTTTAGGTAAGGGGGAGTAGTTCACTTTTACACTGTAAAAGTGTTTGAGAGTCAGTACAACTGCAGTTTTTTGTGTTTTACTATACAAAACAACATTTTGTTTCAATTGTTTTGCATCACCGTACTCATACTTTATCTAATATAGTGAACTGTGTAACTGCTAACGTCCTATTGTGGCCTTCAAAGCTGTAGTGAGAGGTGAATCACTAGCTGCCATGACATCTGATTGGCACCCTGCGACTTCTGCGACTTCACTGTGGGGTAGCGACTGGACACATGACAGGACAGGCATGACCATGGCATTTAGGGGGTAGCTCGGAATGATGTCAGTCACTAGTGGTGAGTGTTGGCTGCTGCTTGAGCTGGCTTAGCTAATGACCCACATGCATGTCACCAGGGGGTTAAGGGGAGAGCCAGCAATAGTTCTACTTCTATAGCTACACCTTTATCTATCTATCTATCTATCTATGCACTATCTATCTATTCTATCTATCTTATACCCACCTCAGCCAAGCTAAACATGAATGTGTTCTAAACAGAAGTGGGTAAGTAAGTTACTGCTAGACTCCGCTGGTGCTCCACTTTAGCACAAAGGTCAGACATGCTGATATCCAACTGCCTGATCTTTCTCTCTCCACTGGCAAATGTCATCAGGTGAGAGCTGGGAAGCCCTAATAAACATTAGATAGTCAGCTGGCCCTGCAGAAATAATCAGATTTAACCAACATTAATAGTGTTCAATAGTGTTCATGGCAAGCCTTAGACCTTCAAAATGATCCCTGATCTATGAACCCCTAAACGCTCTGTCTATGTTGCCACTTACACTTCCATATGGTGATTTGGTGGAGGAGCTCAACAACAGGTTTATCTAGAAGCCATCGACAACATGTGATTATGGTTGCCACAGGCCAACAGCCATACCCAAAAATTCTTAAAGAAAGATGAATATGAAAGTGCAGGTGGTAGGGGGCATTTTGTCTTGCTGTCAGAGTTTTTCTTTAAATTCCTTCTTAGTCAATGGCAAAAAGCAAAGTGTCACTTCATAGTATATATCTCATGGAAATGGCTGTGAAAAAGCCCCTTCCCAAAGCTGTAAATCTCCCCTTGTTCTTCTACTTCTGCTCAGAATGGGGCCTTTGGCAAACACTGATCCATTCATAGTGAATACTGGAAACCGCTAGAGAAAAAAATACACACACTATGGAAATAGCAGCTCTAGTCCTGACCAGCACACAGCATGAAAGGGCTGATGGCTTTTCATAGAGCAAAGGCATCTACTGTCCCTAAGTCACAATGGGCCACTCAGCAAGGGGCTACGGTGCTGTGATTAATGACTAGCATTTTTCTTGTAAGATGTAATGTTTGGATTTTAATGTGTTAAATGGCTCCAATACCCAGGAACATAAGTGAATTATCTGTAAGGAGTCGGCCATGGCTCCCCGTATGAATAGTAGAGACTGACTGATATTAATTAGACTATTCAGCGGACTGCAAGGCTGCATTAAGACATCTCTATTCCAAGAACAAAGATAACTTGAGTGTCTTCCCTTGCAAGGCCATACATTCAGCATGAAAGGTTATTACATTTTAAAGGGATACCTTCTTTGTGGTCTTCCTCTATCCACATCTCATATTAGGGGATATAAAAGAAATAAAGATGGTACTCCTGATCTATTAACCAATGTAAATAGTGGCCTCTATGCACTCACAGATGCCTACTAAGTTCGAAAGATGCTTCGTAATGTTTTAGATTTCTACAAGCTTTTACTGTCAAGGATATAACTATAAGGCATTTTAGAGTCTCTCCTGTGCCTTAGGCCATAGGAGATAGTACTGTAAATTATATGTGATAGCTGGGTTAGGTTCTTCTGGTTAGGGAAACATAGGATTGTCCAAAGGAAAAATTATCTCTAACAACCTGAGGATGTTGACACATAGGGTCCTTTTAAAGGGACAAATAAAGTGCCTGTAACAATTTCCATTCAATGATATACACTCAGTAATGTAGTGCAGTTAAAGAGAGGCTAAAAGCTGACCTGTAATATCACAGAAACAAATATTACACACACACACATATATATATATATATATATATATATAAAATTATACTTAACCTGTTCAGAACGCCGGGCGTATGCTTACTCCCTGCATCCCGAGTCCTTAAGGACGTGGGGCGTATGCATACGCCCGTGGGAATTCCGGTCCCCGCCGCTAGCCGGTTGGGGACCGGACCGGAATGTCGCACATCGCCCAGGGGGGTCCTGAGACCCCCCATGTCGGCGATCGCAGAAAATCAGCCCCGATCATCTTGAGGGCTAGGAGTGAGGTCGCAGAGCTGCGATCTCCTCCTATCCCCTGCCATTGGTCAGAACTGATTCTGACCAATGGCAGAGCAGGACAGTTGGTTGCCATGGCAACCCCCCGTTCTGCCCACCCCTGGATGTCGAGGGGATCGTGGGAAGAAATGAGGCCGGTACCTGGAGGAGAAGATGCCTGGAGAGCCCCGATCGTCTCTGGAGACTGCTGGATCCTGGGTCAGGTAAGGAAACTACAGTGGGGGGGGGGGGGGGATTGAAAGTGATAGTAAGTGATCTTTACTGTGGCAACCCCTAGGAAGGCCAAACTGCAACTCCCAGCATGCCCAGACAGCTAAAGGCTGTCTGGGCATGCTGGGAGTTGTAGTTTTGCAACATCTGGAGGGTCACAGTTTGGAGACCACTGTTACAGTGGTGCCCAAATGGTAGCCCTCCAGATGTTGCCAAACTACAACTCTCAGCATGCCTGGACTGCCCAGGCATGCTTGGAGTTGTAGTTCTGTAAGATCTGTCCCTTCAGATTTAGCAATTTTCATGAAATTTTTGAAAATTGCTGCTCTACTTTGAAACCCTCTATTTATTTCAAAAAGTTAAAATATGTCCATTTTATGATGCCAACATAAAGTGGACATATTGTATTTGCGAATAAAAATAACATTTATTGGGAATATCCATTTTCCTTACAAGTAGAGAGCTTCAAAGTTAGAAAAATGCTAAATTTTCAAAATTTTCATGACATTTTGGGATTTTTCATCAAAAAAGGATGCAAGGAACGCCGAAAATTTACCACCAAAATAAAGTAGAATATGTCATGAAAAAACAATCTCAGAATCAGAATATTCGGTAAAAGCGTTTTCGCGTAATTAATTCGTAAAGCGACGGTGGTCAGAATTGCGAAAAAGGGCTCAGTCCTTAAGGTGAAAAAGGGCTGAGTCCTTAAGGGGTTAATATGTTACTCACTAGGTCATGCAGATGCTCAAGATGCCTTTTAATGTGTCTAGCTTCTGTATTTTGCTCCCAAATCCCTCTATTCTGCTGTTCACTTATTCTGAAATCCACTGCTTAGAAAGGGGTGTGTCTGAGGCAAGCACTGAGCCCGCCCTTACTCACCATGCATTCACTTCCTCCCTGAACCTGCTGTCCTGTCCTGAGTCTCTTCATCCAATCAATGCAAGCTGCTCTGTAACCTCCTCCTTTTTTTTATTTAAGACAGGAGTCTGACAGGCAGGACATGAGTAAGCACAGATGAGTGCTAGTCTCACCCTCACTTCCTGGAGTTTGTCCCAGATGTGCTTTAGGCTGGATGGAGATGATGCTGCAGCAGTTCTAGTTGGTATGAAAACCCCTCCGGGACTAGACCCTTTCACTAGGGTTTCCCCTTAAAATATAACTTTTATGTTTATCTCTAAAAAAATAAAAATATTTTTTTTTATAAGGTGCAAATAATACAAAAAGTGTATTAAAAGCACAACATTTGGTTGATTCTGGGTCCCTCTGGACCTGTAATATACTGGAGGACTTATCATAGTGCTTTTTCCCATATCATCATTTCTATAGGTCAACTGTGTAGCACTAGAGCCCCTTTTAGGGCACTTATCACTTCCCCCTCAATCCACCTGGAAGGTTGCTAATTAAAAGTTTAATATAGTGTCCCCCCACGACGTTTCGCCGGAAGGAACCGGTCCCTTCCAGCGAAATGTTGGGGTCACTATATTAAACTTTTAATTAGCAACCTTCCAGGTGGATTGAGGAGGAAGTGATAAGTGCCCTAAAAGGGGCTCTAGTGCTACACAGTTGACCTATAGAAATGATGATATGGGAAAAAGCACTATGATAAGTCCTCCAGTATATTAGAGGTCCAGAGGGACCCAGAATCAACCAAAGGTTGTGTTTTTAATACACTTTTTGTATTATTTGCACCTTATAAAAAAAATATTTTTAGATTATTTTTTACAGATAAAAATAAAAGTTATATTTTAAGGGGAAACCCTAGTGGAAGGGTCTAGTCCCGGAGGGTGAGTAAAAGTAATTGTATATCCTGGATACCCCCAAGGGAGACTTGAAATAACTAGTTGGTATGAAGACCCCTAGTTGTCTTTTTCATAAGCCATGATTTCTCTAAAAGGGAGATAACATTTTTTATGAAGTATATTAGAAAGGTTAATATATTAACAAGATACAGAACATAGACAGTGCCATTTAAATTCCCTTCTTATAGACATCATAGTTTATGCAGAGTACATTTTATTTGTTAGTAGGGGGGCTGTGCCACAAACAGATCAGGATTTTAGTGTCCAGATAAGAGTTACGATCAACTGACAAACAAACTTATGTCAACAGCTTATTCTATTATCCTATTATCCCCATTGAGAATATATGCATACTTTACTGAGCCAAGCGTGCATGTTTTTGAGAGGATAGAGGAACGGCTCTATAGGAGAATACGTCTCACCATCAGTTCCGAAGCCAGATGTCCTCTCTGTCCCCTGCAGTTGTCCACCAGACCTCACAGCTGTATGCCAGAAAAACCCCATTTCCTGCTTACAAGTGATTTTGTATATATTCAGCACCGAGCCTTCTAACAGTGGCCGGCCAGAGAGACACATAAGTGTTGTAAGGTTTACATCCCCCCACACCGACATACTTGTAAGGGGGCACTCCTTTTTCAGAAAAAAGCAGACCTATGCAGTTGAGCAAAATTTGTTTGTGGTCGAGGCCACAACGTGAACAAGCTGTCTGAGACTAATCACTAAAATTACACAAAATAATGGTAATAACTATTAACAGTAATATCGATACGGTGATAATGATAACGGTTATAACGATAACCACAATAACGATGACAGTAATAACTCTGACCATAATAAAGATGACAGTAATAAGAATAACCGTAATAACGATAACTGTAAGAATGATAACAGTAATAATGATAATGACGATAATAATAACACTACAAATTACACCAATAATATAAATATCAACACTGTTGAATATGACAACAACTACAAGAATAATGACAACATACTTACAGCGGTCAGAAATGCGCCCAACACTGCGACCGAGGGCACGCCTATAGAGGCCAAAAAAACAGGCAGTAGTCGAGAACCAATTATCACTTACCTTGTCCAAACAACTGACCTCAAATAATAGTACCGAATACCAGAAACCACATAATGATGTACACCTCGCCTTGAGGTGCCAGGGTGTACAAATGCCCGTGTAACATCTGTTTGAAATACTGAAAATGTTGTATCTCTACCTATATGATTGATGATACTTAGCATGATAGTTAGTAGTGAGCTATAACCGCTTGCAGGGCCCCACCCATAAAGGGCCAAAAACCCAAACAATAACCTTTGACTACCTACCATCACATGCCCTTGTCAGTAACAATAGTTGCACAGTGCTTGACCCTTCAGATGTAACAGGCATAACAGGTATATTGTCTCCTATGAGTTGTGATATTATAGCTCTGAAGATGTGTCAGTAACAATAATTACGCTGTACATCCCCCTGCAGACGTGGCAGGCACAACGGGAATACTGCTGCCTTAAAGCCTTGATATTATTGTTCTGAAATGTGTCAGTAGCCAATACGCAGTGCATCTCCTTGCAGACGTGGCAGGCATAACAGGTATACTGCCGCATAAAAGTCATGATATTATTGCTCTGAAAAGGTGTCAGTTACAATAACTGCGCTGTGCATCCCCCTGCAGACATGGCAGGCATAACAGGTATACTACCGCATAAGGGTCATGATATTGTTGCTTTAAAAATATGTCAGTAACAATAATTGCACAGTGTATCCTCCTGCAGACGTGGCAGGCATCACAGGTATACTACCGCATAAGGGTTGAAAAATTGTTGCTCTGAAAAAGTGTCAGTAACAACAATGCACAGTGCATCCCCATGCAGGCATGGCAGGCATAACAGGTATACTACCGACTATGGGTCGTGATATTATAGCTCTGAATGTGTCATTAACAATAATTACGCAATGCATCCCCCTGTAGATGTGGCAGGCACCATGGGTATAATACCGCATCTGAGACTATTATCGCTCTGAAGACGTGTCAGTAACAATAATTACATAGTGCATCACCCTGCAGACGTGGAGGCCTGACATGTATGCTATCGTCTGTGACCACTTCTGAATATCGCTTAAAGTCATGTTATGCCTTAAATAACAGTTATCCCAACCTAACACGCAACTCTCAGCTATAGTACCATGACCAGAAAATCAGCTTTAATGACCTTAACACCAAAATCCTCTTATGCCGCACAGTAAAATTTACAAACACCCGCACATCCTACGCTATCACTTAAACACTGTATAATACTATAAACGTAAACATGTATAATGCTGATGCAGTGTATCCATAATATAGATAAGATGAAGATATACACGTTATGAATGCTAAGAACATTTGTGATTCTGTGAGTGTTTACATTCCGTACATATTACCAAGAAACGTTCCACACTAACAGTACTATGAACGTGTACCCATTTTAATGCCATGGAATACTTACATATGCTGCTATGACCATAAATATAAAAATGCTGGATGTATCAATATTTAAAAAAAAATATTTTCTTATTTAGCCATGTATGAAATGCTATGTGCGCATGTACAGTATGAATGCTAATGAACTTATTTATAGTATAGCTAAAAAGATGCTATGAGCGTATGTACTGTATGAACCCAACGAGCATATGTGCAGTGTAAATGCTACCGTATGTACCGTATGCTACTAGCTTATGGCCGATGTAAATGTTATGAGCATATGAACAGAATTACTGCTATAAGGGTGTAACCATATAAAGCTATGAATGAACGCCCTGCATAACTGATATGCACCACGCCTATCATAAATGGTATAAGCTATGACCAGTATAAAGCTATGCACTTATGTACATTACCACACTAAGTGCGTGAAACAGCGCAAATGCTGTGGGCGTATGGGCAGTATGAAGGCTGAGAGCATATGTGCAGTATGAGGCTATGAGCATATGTGCCGTATCAAAACTATGAGCGTCCGTACAGTATAATGCTACGAGCGTACGTACAGTACAGAGCTATGAGCGTACATGCAGTATAAATGCTATAAGCGTATGTACGGTAAAATGCTATGTATGAACATAAGTGCATAACAAATGCTATGAGCATATATGCAGTATATATGCTATGAGCCTGAGAACAGTATGAATGCTGTGACCGTACAGTATATGCAGTATAAATGCTATGGGTGTGAATGCAGTATAAATGCTATGAGTGTATGTGCAGTATGAATGCTACAAGCGTAAGTGCAGCATCAATGCTATGAGGGTACTTGCAATATGAATTTTATATCTGTTAGTGCAATATAATTACTATAAGCGTATGCAATATAACTACTACATAGTAACATAGTTCATAAGGTTGAAAAAAGACCAGAGTCCATCAAGTTCAACCTATATCCCTAATGCAGGGGTTCTCAACCAGTGGTGCTTGTACCCCTAGGGGTACGCCACCAGTTGTTCGGGGGTACGCCAATGCGATGACAAATACCGGCCATGCATTGGCCAGTATTTGTCAGTGCATAGCGGAGAATGGCCGCAGCATCTCTCTGTACAGTAGCACGGCCGCAGATGCTGTAAGCCGCGCTACTGTACCCCTTAAACTGATTCCCCCCCTAATACTTTACCACCGTTGGTCAGATCCAGGCCTCCATCATGAAGCAGCTGGTGACAAACAATGCCGTGCCTGTAGTAACTCACCAGGCTCAGAAATGGCGAGGCCTGACCTGTATGCAGGGGGTGTTAAATACTCTCACTCCCCTCCCACAAACACAGCCTTAACAGGCTTACACTTACTCAATAGTAGCATGAGAACTTTTTAAGTTGTCCTTGACTGGGGAATGTGCAATATTTTAATGGTTCCATCAGAGTTGGAATCTGGCCAAAGTAACAGCTTTTTCCTGTCCTGCTGTTGGTTTCCTGAAGACTACTCTCTACCACAGCCTGCCAGCCTAGCAGGGTTGCACTAGTCACTCTGTATGGATGTTGCCTTGCCCCTCTGTGGGTTCTTTTGACAACACTACCAGATTTTACAGATTGCCTGACTATTGGTGGCTGCAAACAAACATGGAACATCTGCACACAATGGGGGAGATTTATCAAAACCTGTGCAAAGTAAACATTGACCAGTTGCTCATAGCAACTAATCAAATTGCTTATTTCATTTTTCAGAGGCCTTTTCAAAAAGGAAAGAAGCTATCTGATTGGTTGATCTGGACCACTGATCAACTTTTCCTCTGCATAGGTTTTGATAAATCTCCCCCAATACACTGTGTGCTCCAAAATGTCCCAAGGCACTGAGAGGATTACATGTTTCCAGACAAAGTCTTTGCAATAGAAGGGGTACCACTTTAAAGAGTAACTCAACTCTAATTTAACTTTTGAAAGAAAATGTTCCCCTACAGTAATTTTTAATTTTTTCCTTTTTTTCCTCCTTTAAATAGCCATAACTATCTACAGGGTCATATGAGGGCTTGTTTTATGTGGAACCAATTGTGATGACATCACTCATTTTGCCACACAATCTATAGTAAATATTACTGTAAAAATGACCTATTGTTCTGTAGGTCAATAAGAATACGATACCCAGTTTGGTTTTATTGTACTACTTTTAATGGAGCACAGGAGAGGAACAGAATCTCTACAGTACACGTCTCTGATCAACGTAACTTTATTGACAGCAAAGTGCAGTGTACAGGAAACAAATGTTTCGCTAATACAGCTTCTTCACAGCCTGTTAAGTTGGATCAGAGACATGTGCTCTATTTGACATGCTTTTATTTTGACATGTGCACTGTTTGGATCCTGGGAGACATGAGCGCGAGTCTGTGTATCATTCTGGATATTGAGTAAGCACAGCAGTGCCAGCGTTTTTACTTTTATGGTACTACTTTTAAACAATCTGAACTTTCTTTTTGATGAAAGTAAGTATTTGGTTGATCAGTTGTCTTCCATGTCAGCTGTATCAGTGGATCCTTCAGTGAACTCAGCTCACCCATTGTAATTGATTCAAGCATGCATAAGGACCCTTTTTCAGCAGCATTAATCCCTTGGATGTTCTCTTGAATTGGGAGATCAGAAAGAGATTGTGGGCTAAGGACGTGGACAAAGAGTGTAGGGCCGAGAAGCCTGTAACTAGTTAGGCGTAGTTTTTGCAAACCAGGGTGTTATACTGGGTAAAAGTTTTCTTTATCTTCATTTGTATCATGGACAAAAAGCATCCTGAGCACTGTTCCAAACTCTTTGTACATAAAGACACGATTTTTATCAAAAGTTTTTAATAAAGGCCTCTGCCATTTTTTGAGGCTTTGTAATTATAAGCATGAGGACTCCACTTGCGGCAGCGCTCACACAGCAGTTAAATGCCCTAACCCCTCCCAAAAGTTATGAGAAGAACCTAAAGGTCAAGGGGAACAGAAACACACCAGTGAGCATGTCCAAGAAGGGTCAGTAACTTCATCCCCCCCAAAAAAAGAATTCATATGTTACTCAGGACCTAATCCGAGATTGTACATCTAATTTTTGTGCCTCTACAACCTATATTTATTATAAAAATACCTCTTTTCACTGTAAGCTATTGAAAAGTTTTTATCTGGTCCTGGGGTCTCAGCAGTCTGAAGCTAGAATTCCACTAAGGTTATTTTTATGCAAAAATGCCCCCCAAAAATTTCCATTCTGCCTGACATTGAGGACATGCTGGGAGTTGTAGTTTTGACTGTATGAAGCATGGAGCGATGCAGAGGCGAACGGGCATAAGGGGCTGTAGGGGTGGGAGGCTGGAGGGAGCAGAGGATAATGTAATGAAAAGGATATGGCCACTTCTATAAATAATTCATATTAGCCAATGAATGCCCTCATCGGTCATCACTGATTGGCCAATGAGGGCTTCTGACGGGCAATATGAACTTATAGTGCTGTAAGTTCATATTTCCCACCACAATCCCTCATTGGTCAATCGGAAGCAACCAATGAGGAGGACTTGTACCAGCAAACAGAATTTACTAGTAGTGATGTTAGCTTAGGACCATCCTCGGCCAGCTCGGGTGCGGAACGGCATGCCGCCCGCTTCCCCGGCTTTTAAGTTATGATGGCTGCGGGTCTCAGGAGTGAGACCCGGTGCCATTGGTCCCTCAGCACCTGTACTACTATTACCATAATGGAATAGTTTGTTCTATGATGGAAATAGTGCAGTGGTGAGGGAAACATAAAATACCTTAAATAAAAAGTAAAAAAGTTAGTAGAATACATACATTATACAGAAAAATAAGTTGCATGTGTGAGGCTGACAAGATTGGCTTAAACACGTCACTCACACTGTCCTGTACCTGTGTTTCTTTGTAGCATTGAATAAAGGAATCAGTCTCTACACGAGCTGCTGTGCTGGATTTTCCTTCTGTGTTCTGGTACAGAAAAATACATACATTACACAAAATAAATGATTAAATTGCACATTCAAAAATCATAATTCACTATTTATGTATTGTCGGCGACTATTAATTACCTGCCCGTTCCCGATAATTGTTCCCTGCTTTTCAATAAAAAAAAGTTTTTTCTAAAAATGACAAAAATTCACTCCCTACAAATTCCTGCATCCCTACTGAATCATTCCTAACTCTAATACGTTAGCCCCACTACAGACCCATTTTCTATATCATTAAATTTTTTCCAAATCCTCTTAAATTTTTTATCTTTCTACAACCCCAAAACATGTGGACCAAATTGGCGTAATCTCCTTTACACCTTGGACATTGCGCATTTTCTCTATACCCATACCTTTTCAAATCTTTAGGAGTTCTATATGTTTTCCACAAAATTTGAAATTGTGTTAGTTTGTTTTCATTGTTTTGGCCAGATCTTTTGTATTTTTAACCATCTGAGACCAAAAACTCAACCCTCTATCCCCTATTTCTTTACTCCAACTATTTTTTAAGATATACATATGCTTGTCATTTAACCGTCTCCCCAAAATGTTGTAAATATTCGCCATATAATTCTTCCCAATTTGTTATATTAACATATAATCTATTAATATGTGATTATCAATCTCAAACACCCCTTTATCTTTTGTACACACAAAAGCATGAAAAATTTGATAAAATTTGTTCTTCTCCCAACCCATAACCTTCTTTAATCTCCTCAAATGGGAGAAATTTGCCCTGTCTAATTACATGTGTTAATTCCATGTGGTACCCAAAACTTTATATCCGGTATACCGTATGTAAAAATTCTTCCAATTTTTTACTCTCCCAAAGGTGAGATATTATTAAACTATTACTTAGGTCACATATTCTTTCTACCTCTTTCCATGCTAAATTCAACAATTTTATAAAAGATAAGTCCTTTCTCCATCCATCTCCTGTTCTACCTGCTTCTATGTTATCAATAAGTGATTCATTACCCAGCACCCCTTGCACATTTATACATCTCATTAATCAACTCTTGTTTTTTTTTATTCTCTCCATTTGTTTTGATAAAAAATAAAGATAAAAATTAGGTAATCCCATCCCTGCTTGTTGATAGCGGCCATATTAGTTGGCACCTAGCTTCGCAAGAAACAGATAACTAAGAAAAGTTTGAACAATTTGTCAGAAGAGAACGTCACAAGTACCTCATCTCTCACAACCGTACACATATGAAACAACATCTAACAGGACCTTTAGGCGATATGGTGTGGATGGTAAGATGGGCTTGCTCAGTGTATTATCAGTAAATAGCCTATTCTGCACTGCAGTGAAGGAGCAGTTATGCCAGTTGTCAATGCACTGGAGTAAAGCGAGGCGTCTGCATGTGGGAACTGTCTGGCCACGAGGTAATGCAGTGGGTACGTTGAAGCAGCTCTGTGTTCAGTAAAGGGCTCCCTTTGAGTTTTGTGATAATATGTGGTTTGTATAAATTCTCCAATCAATAATGACTCTGGGGCTTTCCCCCATGGAATTACAGAGCAAGAGGCTGAGTTGTAGTAGAGCACTTGAGGGTCCTAGTGCTGAGGTTCTCTGACAATGAACGTTATTAACAGCTCACCTTACTGCACTACTATGAACAGAGACCAATGTTAGAGCTCAGCAAGCTTAGGTTGCTGAATTTTGTCCAGATGTAGAAAATTTGTGAATTTGTTCCTGTTAAAGTGGATTTCTTACAACTGTCTTTTTATCTATACATACCACAGGTGATAAGTTTTTGGGGTCTTCTGGGACCCCCACCACTGGAACACCCACAAATCACAAGAATGAGTATCCTGTGTTTTGTGTTTCACCTAACTACATAACCATACTGAGGAAGAAGTTCAATAAAGCGGTAGATGAGCATGTGTGCTGCCTCTTCATGCAAAGTGTATGGGACTGATGTAGATGGCAAAACACCGTACACGACTCGCTTGCTCCAGAAACAGGAGACTCCTATTTTTTACTACTTGGGCTGTAACAAGTGGCAAGTAAGATTGTTTGAGGAAGGCAAGGGGTCCACCTCTCATTGAGGATGTGGGACAGCAAGGAGGGAAGAAAGACACAGCTAAAGTTTATGAATATGCATTATAAAGAAAGTGTGCAAAAGAGCACAGATGGGATAAAAGAGGACTTAAGGTTTGCACTCGTCTTATTGTCATGGTTTGGGTCTTAGTGGTCATGATGGCTGAAGTGCTTGCACCAAGACTCCCACACCCTTTGGGCCATTGCAGTGAAGAGGGGTTTGCGATTATGTGTATACTGGCTGGTAATATTTGGGGTGTCCTTGGTGGTAATGTGCAAAAAATGCCACAATGTCCCACAATGTAGCTCAGAGGCAGCAAAACACATCCGCTTGTTTCACTATGCAGCTGATCTTGTTGCTTGTCTCACTGATACTGCATGGTGTGTGGTGTCAACAGGTGGAATGGGAATTGAATGCACAGTTTGTGATGCCAGGTGTTACGCCGAGCGCTCCGGGTCCCCGCTCCTCCCCGGAGCGCACGCAACATCCTCGCTACTGCAGCGCCCCGGTCAGTTCTACTGACCGGGTGCGCTGCGATACCGCCCCCAGCCGGGATGCGATTCGCGATGCGGGTGGCGCCCGCTCGCGATGCGCACCCCGGCTCCCGTACCTGACTCGCTCTCCGTCGGTCCTGTCCCGGCGCGCGCGGCCCCGCTCCCTAGGGCGCGCGCGCGCCGGGTCTCTGCGATTTAAAGGGCCACTGCGCCACTGATTGGCGCAGTTGGCCTAATTAGTGTGTTCACCTGTGCACTCCCTATGTATACCTCACTTCCCCTGCACTCCCTCGCCGGATCTTGTTGCCATTGTGCCAGTGAAAGCGTTTCCTTGTGTGTTCCTAGCCTGTGTTCCAGACCTCCTGCCGTTGCCCCTGACTACGATCCTTGCTGCCTGCCCCGACCTTCTGCTACGTCCGACCTTGCTCTTGTCTACTCCCTTGTACCGCGCCTATCTTCAGCAGTCAGAGAGGTTGAGCCGTTGCTAGTGGATACGACCTGGTTACTACCGCCGCTGCAAGACCATCCCGCTTTGCGGCGGGCTCTGGTGAATACCAGTAGTAACTTAGAACCGGTCCACTAGCACGGTCCACGCCAATCCCTCTCTGGCACAGAGGATCCACCTCCTGCCAGCCGAATCGTGACAGTAGATCCGGCCATGGATCCCGCTGAAGTTCCACTGCCAGTTGTCGCCGACCTCACCACGGTGGTCGCCCAGCAGTCGCAACAGATAGCGCAACAAGGCCACCAGCTATCTCAACTGACCATGATGCTACAGCAGCTACTACCACAGCTTCAGCAATCATCTCCTCCGCCAGCTCCTGCACCTCCTCCGGCCTACGACTATCCTTGCCGGATAAATTTGATGGGGACTCTAAGTTTTGCCGTGGCTTTCTTTCACAATGTTCCCTGCACTTGGAGATGATGTCGGACCAGTTTCCTACTGAAAGGTCTAAGGTGGCTTTCGTAGTCAGCCTTCTGTCTGGGAAAGCTCTGTCATGGGCCACACCGCTCTGGGACCGCAATGACCCCGTCACTGCCTCTGTACACTCCTTCTTCTCGGTAATTCGAAGTGTCTTTGAGGAACCTGCCCGAGCCTCTTCTGCTGAGACTGCCCTGCTGAACCTGGTCCAGGGTAATTCTTCCGTTGGCGAGTACGCCATCCAATTCCGTACTCTTGCTTCCGAATTATCCTGGAATAATGAGGCCCTCTGCGCGACCTTTAAAAAAGGCCTATCCAGCAACATTAAAGATGTTCTGGCCGCACGAGAAATTCCTGCTAACCTGCATGAACTCATTCATCTAGCCACTCGCATTGACATGCGTTTTTCCGAAAGGCGTCAGGAGCTCCGCCAGGATATGGACTTTGTTCGCACGAGGCGTTTTTTCTCCCCGGCTCCTCTCTCCTCTGGTCCTCTGCAATCCGTTCCTGTGCCTCCCGCCGTGGAGGCTATGCAAGTTGACCGGTCTCGCTTGACACCTCAAGAGAGGACACGACGCCGCATGGAGAATCTTTGCCTGTACTGTGCCGGTACCGAACACTTCCTGAAGGATTGTCCTATCCGTCCTCCCCGCCTGGAAAGACGTACGCTGACTCCGCACAAAGGTGAGACAGTTCTTGATGTCAACTCTGCTTCTCCACGCCTTACTGTGCCTGTGCGGATATCTGCCTCTACCTTCTCCTTCTCTACTATGGCCTTCTTGGATTCCGGATCTGCAGGAAATTTTATTTTGGCCTCTCTAATCAACAGGTTCAACATCCCGGTGACCAGTCTCGCCAGACCCCTCTACATCAATTGTGTTAACAATGAAAGATTGGACTGTACCGTGCGTTACCGCACGGAGCCCCTCCTAATGTGCATCGGACCTCATCACAAAAAAATTTAGTTTTTGGTCCTCTCCAATTGCACTTCCGAAATTCTCCTTGGACTACCGTGGCTTCAACGCCATTCCCCAACCCTTGATTGGTCCACAGGAGAGATCAAGAGCTGGGGTACTTCTTGTTTCAAGGAATGTCTTAAACCGGTTCCCAGTACTCCCTGCTGTGACCCTGTGGTTCCCCCTGTAACCGGTCTCCCTAAGGCTTATATGGACTATGCTGACGTATTTTGCAAAAAGCAAGCTGAGACTTTACCTCCTCACAGGCCTTATGACTGTCCTATTGACCTCCTCCCGGGCACTACTCCACCCCGGGGCAGAATTTATCCTCTGTCCGCCCCAGAGACTCTTGCTATGTCTGAATACATCCAGGAAAATTTAAAAAAGGGGTTTATCCGCAAATCCTCCTCTCCTGCCGGAGCTGGATTTTTCTTTGTGTCCAAAAAAGATGGCTCCCTACGTCCTTGCATTGATTACCGCGGTCTTAATAAAATCACGGTAAAGAACCGCTACCCCCTACCTCTTATCTCAGAACTCTTTGATCGCCTTCAAGGTGCCCACATCTTTACCAAACTGGACTTAAGAGGTGCTTATAATCTCATCCACATCAGGGAGGGGGACGAATGGAAAACTGCATTTAACACCAGAGATGGACACTTTGAGTATCTGGTCATGCCCTTTGGCCTGTGCAACGCCCCTGCCGTCTTCCAAGACTTTGTTAATGAAATTTTTCGTGATCTCTTATATTCCTGTGTTGTTGTGTATCTGGACGATATTCTGATTTTTTCTGCCAACTTAGAAGAACATCGCCAGCATGTCCGCATGGTTCTTCATAGACTTCGAGACAATCAACTTTATGCCAAAATGGAGAAATGTCTGTTTGAATGTCAATCTCTTCCTTTCCTAGGATACTTGGTCTCTGGCCAGGGACTACAAACGGACCCAGATAAACTCTCTGCCGTCTTAGATTGGCCACGCCCCTCCGGACTCCGTGCTATCCAACGTTTTTTGGGGTTCGCCAATTATTACAGACAATTTATTCCACATTTTTCCACTATTGTGGAAAACGGCTCAAGTCTGCCTTTTCTTCTGCTCCCGTGCTCTCCAGACCTGACCCATCTAAACCCTTCCTATTGGAGGTTGATGCCTCCTCAGTGGGAGCTGGAGCTGTCCTTCTACAAAAAAATTCTTCCGGGCATGCTGTTACTTGTGGTTTTTTTTCTAGGACCTTCTCTCCGGCGGAGAGGAACTACTCCATCGGGGATCGAGAACTACTGGCCATTAAATTGGCACTTGAGGAATGGAGGCATCTGCTGGAGGGATCAAAATTTCCAGTTATCATTTACACCGATCACAAGAATCTCTCCTATCTCTAGTCTGCCCAACGGCTGAATCCTCGCCAGGCCAGGTGGTCGTTGTTCTTTGCCCGTTTTAACTTTGAAATTCATTTTCGCCCTGCCGACAAGAACATTAGGGCCGATGCTCTCTCTCGTTCCTCGGATGCCTCGGAAGTAGAGGTCTCTCCGCAACACATCATTCCTCCTGACTGTCTGATCTCCACTTCTCCAGCCTCCATCAGGCAAACTCCTCCAGGGAAGACCTTCGTTTCTCCACGCCAACGCCTCGGGATTCTCAAATGGGGTCACTCCTCCCACCTCGCAGGCCATGCGGGCATCAAAAAGTCCTTGCAACTCATCTCTCGTTTCTATTGGTGGCCGACTCTGGAGACGGATGTTGTCGATTTTGTGCGGGCCTGTACTGTCTGTGCCCGGGATAAGACTCCTCGCCAGAAGCCTGCTGGTCTCCTTCATCCTCTGCCTGTCCCCGAACAGCCTTGGTCTCTGATTGGTATGGACTTTATTACAGACCTACCCCCATCCCGTGGCAACACTGTTGTTTGGGTGGTCGTTGATCGATTTTCCAAGATGGCACATTTTATTCCTCTTCCTGGTCTTCCTTCAGCGCCTCAGTTGGCAAAACAATTTTTTGTACACATTTTTCGTCTTCACGGTTTGCCCACGCAGATCGTCTCGGATAGAGGCGTCCAATTCGTGTCAAAATTCTGGAGGGCTCTCTGTAAACAACTCAAGATTAAATTAAACTTCTCTTCTGCTTATCATCCTCAATCCAATGGGCAAGTAGAAAGAATTAACCAGGTCCTGGGTGACTATTTACGGCATTTTGTTTCCTCCTGCCAGGATGACTGGGCAGATCTTCTACTATGGGCCGAATTCTCGTACAACTTCAGAGTCTCTGAATCTTCTGCTAAATCCCCATTTTTCGTGGTATACGGCCGTCACCCTCTTCCCCCCCTCCCTATTCCCTTGCCCTCTGGTTTGCCCGCTGTGGATGAAGTGACTCGTGATCTTTCCACCATATGGAAAGAGACCCAAAATTCTCTTTTACAGGCTTCATCTCGCATGAAAAGGTTTGCCGATAAGAAAAGAAGAGCTCCCCCCATTTTTGCTCCCGGAGACAAGGTATGGCTCTCCGCTAAATATGTCCGCTTTCGTGTCCCCAGTTACAAACTGGGACCACGCTATCTTGGTCCTTTCAAAGTCTTGTGCCAGATTAATCCTGTCTCTTACAAACTTCTTCTTCCTCCTTCTCTTCGTATTCCCAATGCCTTTCATGTCTCTCTCCTTAAACCACTCATCATCAACCGTTTCTCTCCCAAACTTGTTTCTCCCACTCCTGTTTCCGGTTCTTCTGACATCTTCTCCATGAAGGAGATACTGGCCTCCAAGACGGTCAGAGGAAAAAAAATTTTTTGGGTTGATTGGGAGGGCTGTGGTCCTGAAGAGAGATCCTGGGAACCTGAGGACAACATCCTAGACAAAAGTCTGGTCCTCAGGTTCTCAGGCTCCAAGAAGAGGGGGAGACCCAAGGGGGGGGGGGGTACTGTTACGCCGAGCGCTCCGGGTCCCCGCTCCTCCCCGGAGCGCTCGCAACATCCTCGCTACTGCAGCGCCCCGGTCAGTTCTACTGACCGGGTGCGCTGCGATACCGCCCCCAGCCGGGATGCGATTCGCGATGCGGGTGGCGCCCGCTCGCGATGCGCACCCCGGCTCCCGTACCTGACTCGCTCTCCGTCGGTCCTGTCCCGGCGCGCGCGGCCCCGCTCCCTAGGGCGCGCGCGCGCCGGGTCTCTGCGATTTAAAGGGCCACTGCGCCACTGATTGGCGCAGTTGGCCTAATTAGTGTGTTCACCTGTGCACTCCCTATGTATACCTCACTTCCCCTGCACTCCCTCGCCGGATCTTGTTGCCATTGTGCCAGTGAAAGCGTTTCCTTGTGTGTTCCTAGCCTGTGTTCCAGACCTCCTGCCGTTGCCCCTGACTACGATCCTTGCTGCCTGCCCCGACCTTCTGCTACGTCCGACCTTGCTCTTGTCTACTCCCTTGTACCGCGCCTATCTTCAGCAGTCAGAGAGGTTGAGCCGTTGCTAGTGGATACGACCTGGTTACTACCGCCGCTGCAAGACTATCCCGCTTTGCGGCGGGCTCTGGTGAATACCAGTAGTAACTTAGAACCGGTCCACTAGCACGGTCCACGCCAATCCCTCTCTGGCACAGAGGATCCACCTCCTGCCAGCCGAATCGTGACACCAGGGCAACGTTAACCTCCATGTTTCAAGGTTGAAAGAGTGGGGACAACGATGACCATGATGCCAGGTTATGGAAAACTATCTTTACTGAGGTAGGGATGTGCAGAGTAAGCCCGGGAAGCCATTAGCCTTGCTGGGACTTGTAGTTGCTGAAACCACAGACTTGAGATTAATGACAGCCCACTTGACAAATACTTTATACTGTGTGACTGAAGATTATCTTTCCCCTGGGGCGTTGAGTTTGCCACCAAGCTTGAACTTTACCTGAGCAATAGGGTTTTCTTGATTGCGTGGTTGCAGATTTTAGGTTTCTTCTCCTCAGGCCTCCTCAGACTTCTCCACTCTGTTCCTTAGATCTCCAACTCCTAGACTCGATTCTCCTCTACTCCTCACTCAACACACTCTAACTCGACTGAATAGCTCCTCCCCCTACAATATATAGGAATAATGTTGGGGGGCTCCCATTGGGGCGTCAGGCTCACCTAGATAACTCTGCAATACTTCCTTAAGGGGACAGTAACATAGTTGATTATAACATAGTAGAAAAACACATTACATTACAACAAAACAAGAACACCATACAGTAGTGGGCCCAGAACAGTGACAGCATAGGTGCCTGAGGCAACATTTAACCCACAGGACAACATCCTGTACTGGGACACCACAGGTGCAGATATGTAGGTTTGAAAGCCATGCTGCACTGCTCTTCTGCTGTCCTACTGCAAATCCTAGAGGGAAGCACAGTGTAGAGGACAGAGCCTGCAGACTGGCCGGGCCTTGTGGTTCCAAGGCCTGTCATGGGTCATGGGGGCTTGAGGGCTTCCACAAATTAATTTTTACACTTTGAGGACTGGATCAATATTAAAGGGGTATTCTAGCCAAAGACATCTTATCCCCTATCCAAGCAAGGCTTTAAGGGGTACTCCGGTGAAAACCTTTTTTCTTTTAAATCAACTGGTGGCAGAAAGTTAAACATATTTGTAAATTTCTTTTATTAAAAAAAATCTTAATCCTTCCGGTACTTATTAGTTGCTGAATGCTACAGAGGAAATGCCTTTCTTTTTGGAACACTGATGACATCACGAGCACAGTGCTCTCTGCTGACATCTCTGTCCATTTTAGCAACCATGCATAGCAGATGCAAAGCAGATGCAAAGCAGATGCAAAGCAGATGTATGCTAAGGGCAGCATGGTGGCTCAGTGGTTAGCCCTGCTGCCCTGCAGTGCTGAGGACTTGGGGTCAAATCCCACTAAGGACATCAATAAATAAAGTGTTATTATTATTATGATAACGTCAGCAGAGAGAACTGTGCTCGTGATGTAATCAGAGAGCATTCCAAAAAGAAAATAATTTCCTCTGTAGTATTCAGCAGCTAATAAGTACAGGAAGGATTACGATTTTTTAATAGAAGTAATTTACAAATATGTTTAACTTTCTGCCACCAGTTGATTTAAAAGAAAAAAGGTTTTCACCGGAGTATCCCTTTAAGCAAGGGGGTGGACTGGTATATAGAGCTGAAGGATGGAGTCCCCATATCCTCTACTCTAACCTCTTTAGGTATACCTTTAGTCCAAAAGTCTCTATCGTGGGGGTGTTCACTGGTTGGCTAACAGCAGTTCCCAGATATAGCTGTACTCACAGATGATGGTGACCCTCAATACCTACAGCGGGGTGTGGCTATTCATTTTAGATGGTGACTTGGTAGACACAAGTCCTTGACCTGGTCTAAAGCCCTTATAGGTCCTAGTGCAGCAATTGAGCACTTCATTCTCAATGTCTCTCTATTTTGTTCTCCTTTCTTCCTTTCTCTCTTTCCTCATACGGGCTAGGCGGTACTCACTCGGACAAATCACTTTCTCTGCAGGGGCTGGTATGCTCCAGGTATTCATGGAATTCAAGCACTAACTCTTTGGAGGGAGAGAGCTGGGATGCTCCACTCATTTTGTATCAAGGCTAGAGGAGGCCAACTCCAGTTCTTTAATGCATACAGATCCAAGACTGTATAAACAATTTTCCTTTTCTGGACTATTTGGGAGATTTATCAAAACCTATGTAGAGGAAGAGTGGTGCAGTTGCCCATAACAACCAATCAGTTGGCGTCTTAAATCTTTCTGGTACTTAAGGACCAAGGGTGTACTTGTACGCCCGTGGGTATTCCGGTCCCCGCCGCTCGCCGGGCAGGAACCGAACCGGGATGCCTGCTGAAATCATTCAGCAGGCACCCCATGCAAACCCCTGGGAGGGTCCTGAGACCCCCATGTCTGTGATTGCCGCAAATCGACAATCAATTCAGATCGTCGATTTGAGGCGATTCTGAGTCAATCGGGTTGTGACCCGAAAAAAAAGGGTGATTGATGCAGTCCGAGTCCGCACCAATCACCCTTGCCCAGCACGAGTGTGGTGGCATCGGGTTCGGCGTGATTAGTTGGCCAGACCGGCCAACCAATCACCCATCCTGCTGGGTGGCATCAGTGGGCGATCGGCGGTGGACGGAAGGGGTGATTGGCGGTGGGGAGGTAGCGGCGGTGGTCTCCAGAAACAGTGGTCCCAGCGGTCTGTCTGGGCATGCTGGGAGTTGTAGTTATGAAAAAGTGTGCCTCCAGCTGTTGCATAACTACAACTCCCACCATGCACGGACAGCCAAAGGGCATGCTGGAAGTTGTAGTAGTATGCCTCCAGCTGTTGCATAACTACAATTCCCAGCATGCCCTTTGGCTGTCACTGCATGCTGAGAGTTGTAGTTTTTGCAACAACTGAAGGCACACTGGTTGCAAAACACTGAGAGTTTGTTACCTAACTCAGTGTTTCGCAAACAGTGTGCCTCCAGCTGTTGCAAATGACAACTCCCAGCATGCACTGATAAACTGTACATGCTGGGAGTTGTAGTTTTGCAACAGCTGGAGGCACACTGGTTGCAAAACACTGAGTTAAGTAACAAATTCTCAGTGTTTTGCAACCAGTATGCCTCCAGCTATTGCATAACTACAACCCCCAGCATGCACGGACAGCCAAAGGGCATGCTGGGAGTTGAAGTTTTGCAACAGCTGGAGGTTCCCCCCCCCCCTTGTGAATGTACAGGGTACATTCACATGGGTGGGGGTTTACAGCGAGCTTCTCACAGCAAGTTTGAGATGCAGCAAATTGTCCACTGCAGCTCAAACTCCCAGTGGAAAACTCGCTGTGAACCCCCGCTTGTGTGAATGTACCCTAAAAACACTACACTACACTAAAACAAAATAAAAAGTGAAACACTACATATACACTTATCTCCACACAGTTACATCCTCCCCAATAAAAATGAAAAATCATCTGGTACGGCACTGTTTTCAAAACTGAGCCTCCAGCTGTTGTAAAACAACAACTCCCAGTATTGCTGGACAGCCATTGACTGTCCAGCCATGCTGGGAGTTTTGCAACAGCTGGAGGCACCCTGTTTGGGAAACACTGCCTTAGGGTAATTTTGGTATCGGAGGCAAGTGTAATTCTTGCATCTGGGTCCATCCCTATGCAAATCCCTAATTTAGGCCTAAAATGTGCATGGTGCTCTCTCACTTCGGAGCCCTGTCGTATTTCAAGGCAACAGTTTAGGGCCATATGGGGTAATTGCCTAACAAATTTTGGAGGCTTTTTCTCCTTTTACCCCTTATGAAAAAGTAAAGTCCAGCATGTTATTGTAAAATGTTTTTATTTTTTACACTAACATGCTGGTGTTGCCCCATACTTTTCATTTTTACAAGAGGTAAAAGGAAAAAAAGACACCCAAAATTTGTAACACAATTTCTTCTGAGTACGGAAATATCCCATATGTGGGCGTAAAATGCTCTGCGGGTGCACAACAAGGCTCAGGAGTGAGAGCGCCATGTACATTTGAGGTGATTTGCACAGGGGTGACCGTGATCGTTACGGCGTTTCTGACACACACAAAAAAAAAACACGTGACCCAATTTTGGAAACTACATGTTTGAAGAATTTTCGTTAAAGTTGGACGTGAAAATGAAATTTTTTTTTTTTTTCACTAAAATGCTGGTATTATCCCAAATTTTTCATTTTCACAAGGGGTATTAGGAGAAAATTTCTTCTTCTAAAAATGTCTTCTAAAAGTAAAAACATGTCAACTTTATGATGCAAATATAAAGTAGACATATTGTATATGTGAATCAATATATAATTTATTTGGGATGTCTATTTTCCTTACAAGCAGAGAGCTTCAAAGTTAGAAAAATGCAAAATTTTATTATGGAATTTTTCAAAAAGAAACGATGCAAGTATTGATGAAAATTTACCACTATGTTAAAGTAGAATATGTCACGAAAAAACTATCTTGGAATCAAATTCATCAGTAAAAGCAGTTATTAATGCTTGAAGTGACAGTGGTCACGTGCAAAAAACGCTCTGGTCCTTAAAGGGTAGCTCCCACCATCATGTTTTTTTTCTGTCCCTGCCTATTGCCCTTCTATCCCTAACACCCTCCCTGCCTTTATTTATTTTTATTTTTTTTACTATTTTAAAAATGGCATTTAGTCTGCCTGGGAGTGTGCTCACTACCAGGCAGACTTCCCCAGCAGGCACCACGTCACTGATGCCTGCTGGGGGCCAACTTCCACCCTTAGTTCTCCTAACAGGGTGCCTCCAGCTTTTTCACCACTACAACTCCCAGCATGCCCTGACATCTATTGGCTGTCAGGGCATGCTGGGATTTGTAGTGGTAAAACAACTGGAGGCACCCTGTATTGGAAGGCAACCTCCGTGGCTCTGTACCGGGCGGACAGCAGCGGGGAGCTGGAGCTGAGCCGGAGCCCGGCCATGGAAGGCGGCAGCTACACCGGAGTGGAGCCGGAGGGGCCCCTGTGGTCCCTGGAGCCCCGGACTCCCCTCAGGCAGCTGCTGAAGAAGGACATGCGGACCCCCTTCCAGCTGCACTTCTCCCTGCATCAGGCCCACCTCCCGCCCGGGGCTCTGTTGTTTGCCGCCGCCCAGGACAGGAGCTTCATGGGGGAAGGAGTGAGCCGGGAGCCGATGCTGGAAGGACGGGTGCGGGGGAGCCTCTTCCTGCCCCTTCCCCCCCCCCCCCTGTACCTTGCAGTAGGGCCGTCGGCGAGTGCGGGGAGCCGATGCGCAGCCCTGGATGTTCCTGCGCCTGCGCAAAATTACGACTGATGCCCTGCCGGAATCAGTCGGAATTTTGCAGTGACGTCACTCCACACTGCATTCGGCCACTAGGAGGGCGACCCCTAGTGGCCGAATTTCAAATTGCTTTTAAAATGTTTTAAAAGCATTTTTTTTTATAAAAGTATATTAGAGATATGTTGTAGTACTTAAGTACTACAACATATTAAAAAAAAAATCATGATAGTGCCCATTTAAGGTCATAATGGGCTTGGTCCTTAAAGGGTAGCTCCCACCAAGTACTATATAATCTAATGTGTCCATACCTAGTAGTAATCTAGTCCTGACCCCCTACCTGGCTTCAAGCTGATCAACTTTTCCTCATACATGGTAATAATACCTGATAAAACATGTCTGCTATAGTGCAAGGACACTGAAAAACAAATCCTCAATTGGCTAAGTTTCCACACAGGTTTTTTTCTAGCAGTTTTTTTTTTTGGAAAACTGACACTACAGTTTTTTTGAGTCAAAGTCAGAAGTGGATACAATAGAAAGAAGTATAAGTCCTTCCTTTATATGCTGCTCAAAAAAATAAAGGGTACACTTAAAGGGGTACTCCAGCGCATAGACATCTTATCCCCAATCCAAAGGATAGGGGATAAGATGCCTGATCATGGGGTCCCGCTGCTGGGGACCCCCGTGATCTTGCACGCCGCACCCCGTTAAAATCAGTCCCCGGATCGTGTTTACTCCGGGTCTGATTACTGCCGATCATGGGGCCGGAGTGTTGTGACGTCAAGGCTATGCCCCGTGTGACGTCACGCTCTGCCCCCTAAATGCAAACCTATGGGAGAGGGCGTGACAGCCTTGACGTCACAACGCTCCAGCCCCGTGATCGACAGTAATCAGACCCGGAGCGAACACGCTCCGGGGACTGATTATAACGGGGTGCGGCGTGCACGATCACGGGGGTCCCCAGCAGCGGGACCCCCACGATCAGGCATCTTATCCCCTATCCTTTGGATAGGGGATAAGATGTCTAAGTGCCGGAGTACCCCTTTAAACAACACGATGTAACTCCAAGTCAATCCCACTTCTGTGAAATCACACTGTCCACTCTGGAAGCAACACTGATTGACAATGAATTTCAGATGCTGTTGTGCAAATGGAACAGAAAACAGGTGGAAATGATAGGTAATTAGCAAGACACCCCCAATAAAGGAGTGGTTCTGCAGGTGGTGACCACAGACCACTTCTCAGATCCTATGATTCCTGGCTGATGTTTTGGTCACTTTTGAATGCTGGCGGTGCTTTCACTCAAGTGATAGCATGAGACAGAGTCTACAACCCCCACAAGTGGCTCAGTTAGTGCAGCTTATCCAGGATGGCACATCAATGCGAGCTGTGGCAAGAAGGTTTGCTGTGTCTGTCAGCGTAGTGTCCAGAGCATAGGGGCGCTACCAGGAGACGGGCCAGTACATCAGGAGACGTGGAGGAGGTCATAGGAGGGCAACAACCCAGCAGCAGGACCGCTACCTCCGCTTTTGTGCAAGGAGAAGCCCTGCAAAATGACCTCCAGCAGGCCACAAATGTGCATGTGTCCACTAAAAAGGTGAGAAACAGACTCCATGAGGGTGGTATGAGGGCCCGACATCCACAGGTAGGGGTTGTGCTTACAGCTCAACACCGTGCAAGATGTTTGGCATTTGCCAGAGAACACCAAGATTGGCAAATTCGCCGCTGGTGCCCTGTGCTCTTCACCGATGAAAGTAGGTTCACACTGAGCACGTGACAGACGTGACAGAGTCTGGAGACACCGTGGAGAACGTTCTGCTGCCTACAACATCCTCCAGCATGACTGGTTTGGCGGTGGGTCAGTAATTGTGTGGGGTGGCATTTCTTTGGGGGCCGCACAGCCCACCATGTGCTTGCCAGAGGTAGCCTGACTGCCATTCGGTACCAAGATGAGATCCTCAGACCACTTGTTATGCTGGTGCGGTTGGCCCTGGGTTCCTCCTAATGCAAGACAATGCTAGACCTCATATAGCTGGAGTGTGTAAGCAGTTCCTGCAAGAGGAAGGCATTGATGCTATGGCCTGGCCCGCCCATTCCCCAGACCTGAATCTGATTGAGCACGATTGAGGACATCATGTCTCGCTTCATCCACCAACGCCACGTTGCACCACACACTGTCCAGGAGTTGACGGATGCTTTATTCCAGGTCTGGAAGGACATTCTTCAGGAGACCATCCGCCACCTCATCAGGAGCATGCCCAGGCATTGTAGGGAGGTTATAGGGGCACATGGAGGCCACACACACTACTGAGCCTCATTTTGACTTTTTTTAAGGACACTACATCAAAGTTGGATCAGCCTGTAGTGTGGTTTTCCACTTTGATTTTGAGTGTGACTCCATATCCAGACCTCGATGGGTTGATAAATTTGATTTTCATTGATAATTTTTGTGTGATTTTGGTGTCAGTACATTCAACTATGTAAAGACAAAAGTATTTCATACGATTAGTTCATTCATTCAGATCTAGAATGTGTTATCTTAGTGTTTCCTTTATTTTTTTGAGCAGTGTATTTTCCATTCCTTTTGTATATACTTCTGACTTTGGCTTAAAAACTGCAGTGGCAGTATTCCAGAAAACCCACATTTAAATGACACATTTCAAACTCAGACCAAGTCTTTAAATGCAAGTCTTTTTATCTAAGCTTCTTTTAGCCTCTAGGAATGTCACATGGTGGGAATAGGAAATTTGGGTTAAGTGGAGACACCGCTGAGTTGCTTTTCAATAAAATGAGGGCTAACCTCATACCATACAATATGGGTCTGCATCTTAGCACATGGGGGAGGGGGGCAGGGGTCCTTAGTATCTCCTAGTTTATAGTTCCAGAGGTCTCCATTTGTCAAGTTTTGTGCAGTGAACCGATCCAGAATGATGGAAATTCTTTTTCTTTCTGGTTTTACACCTTAACAATCTAGCTTTTTCCTAAAATTTCTATGAGCCAAACATGCATACAGATATTTCCCTTTTGTGCATAATATTCTAACATAATTCATGTTTGGTTTCTTGTTAACATCAATCACCTAAGGTTTCTACAAAAACATCAGAAAGCAGCCAAGCATGGGGGTTTATGTTTATGTTGTTCTCATAAAACATGACTGGGTTTCTACGTCTCCCTTTCCAAAACCATCTGCTTGACGTTATTGGTTTAATCACTTAGTCAACATGAATATAAATAGTGGCGTCACTTCTCTGGTCAGTGTAGAGTTAATGTGAGGCAATGTTTGCGCTTGGGGTAAGCTTGAAGCCCAGAATCAACAACTCTAGGCTTGGAGGGTTTAATACTTGTTAACCAGCCCCTGTTGCAGGAGAGGCGTCTCTGGTTTCTGTTTTGGAACAAAATCCGTCCCTTGTTCTTTCATTCGTAATTTCCATCTATTCACTGTGATGAAGAAGAGGATGGAAAACCTACAAAGTACAACGCTAAGTGAAGTCATATAAAAATACATATTAACACTATAGTATAATAAAAAAGGTGGTAAACACAAAAATGATCTCTCTCCTAACTATAGCTAATCTATCTCGTATCTACCTTCTTATGTCAATCTTTTTTATTTGTTATCTTTCTATCCATCTCATAGCCATAAGGGTAGCTTTAGGGTACGCAGTTGTAACAATGTCACGGGGGCCAATATAAGATATTTCTGTTTTCAACTTATCATCATAGTATTTGTTGTTCTGTGGAGAACATTATGAGCAGTAACAGATTTGTGCTTAAGAACAGGAAATTATTTTTTGCTCCAGTGAACACTATTTTTAATCGGACATGTGGCGTTCCTGGGCATGCAGTACCAGTGTTAATGTCAATGTAACACCTTGTGCTGAGAGTTCTACTGTCACGTAATTTATTGATCACTCACCAGAATATTGACTATAGGTCACAGTCCATCTTTGTTCCAACCTCACCCAGACACCCTCTGTATGTGTTACCTGGCCCGGTTCTCAGACGCCTCCATCTCACAGTGTCTGTGTGTCTAAACCCAGGCTGAAGTGGAATTCTAATTTCCAGCCATGGAACATATTTCTCCTTCTCCATAAATGCCAGTAAACTGTACATTTCCCTGCAATATTATGAGGTCAGGTTCCTGTTTTGTCCTTTCTTTAATGTGTCCTAGTCTCCAAAACATGATTGTATCATTCAAAAAATATGTGTATTTAGTCCACAAACCTGGCTTTTTTATTTTATATATTTAAAGTGTGCCTGTAATTAACAAAAACTTTTTATAAAATGTAGGAAATAACATTATATGTATTGTAATATACATTGGTTAAAAAATTTGTATATTTTGGTCCCTGCAGCTATTGCCTGTGTGTCTCTGTGAGGAGTCCAAATACAGGAAGCGTGGGTGGGACAAGCAGGGCTCTGTATACTGAGGACAAGTAGGGCTCTGTACACTGAGGACAAACAGGGCTCTGTACACTGAGGATAATTAGGGCTCTGTGCATTGAGGATAAACAGGGCTCTGTGCACTGAGGACAAGCAGGGCTCTGTGCACTGAGGACAAGCAGGGCTCTGTACACTGAGGACAAGTAGGGCTCTGTACACTGAGGACAAGCAGGGCTCTGTACACTGAGGACAAGCAGGGTTCTGTGCAGTGAGGCACTGTGACAAGCCCTTACGGCATTATGATTGACAAGCCAGGAGCCTGCATAGAGCCCTGCTTGTCCCGCTCTCACTTCCTGTATTTGGACTCCTCAAAGAGACACAAAGGCAGTAGCTGCAGGGACAGCATTTTTCACCAAAAAATATACAAATATTTACCCAATGTATATCACAAATATACATATAATGGTATTATCTACATTATATACAAAAGAATCCCTCTCATAAAGACTGCTACTCATAGACCCCCTCACGCATAGACTACTGCTCATGGCACACCCTCTCACATAAGCTCCTGTTCATGGCCTCCCCTCTCATTTAAGCAGCTGCTCATGGCCCTCTCTCTCACATAGATCATTGCACATGCCCCCCTCCTTCTCACATAAGTTGCTCTTCATGGCCTCCCTCTAAGATAAGCTGCTGTTCATGACCCACTTTCTTACATAAATCATTGCACATGGCCCACCCCTGACATAAGTTTCTGTTTATGGTGCCCCTCTCACATAAGTTGCTGCTCACGTTTACCTGCCCTCACATAAGTTGCTGTTCATGGCGCCCTCTCTCACAGAGACTAGCTTTTGCTGAAGGATCTTTGATGACATCAAATATCTTTCTGCTGATGGGCTCTGTAGTTTAGCCACAATTTGCTTAAATTGCAGAAAACATATGGTGCATAAATTTTAATTTCGGTTTCTGCAGAAAGAACAAACATGTCTATTCTTTCTGCGGAATCTGCACAGAATGCATTGACATCTATGAGACGGCGCATTCCTGGGCGGTCCTAAAGCTGGCATGTTATGTCGATGCACCGCATTAAGGGGCAATTTCCACACTGAGATTTTCCATGTGAACATAGCCTCGCTCGTCAATCCCACTATCTTTAGAAAACAGGTAAGAGAGAAAGACTCACTGACCCCTAGGGGCCCGCCAGACCATGGCCCGCTCTTTCTAGGGGCGCGGACCCCTTAAGAGTCACGACAGGGGCGGACAGGCCAGCGGCTGATGGGAGTCGACATGCCCCACGAAGGCACGCACGTCTACTCCAGTCATTTGACCTGTCCCTGCGTGATCTCGAGTCCAGACAATCCTCCCCATGCACAGGAGCAGCAGCAGCCTCCGCTGCACCGATCCCCGGCAGCCAGCAGGGTAGGTGAACTTGCGGGGGGGTTTGCAATGGTGATGAGAGGTGCGGGGGAGAGGTGATGAGAGGTGCAGGGGGGGTGATGAGAGGTGAAGGGGGGTTGATGAGAGGTGCAGGTGGGGGGGTGATGAGAGGTGCAGGTGGGGGGGTGATGAGAGGTGCAGGTGGGGGGTGATGAGAGGTGCAGGTGGGGGGTGATGAGAGGTGAAGGTGGGGGGGTGATGAGAGGTGCAGGTGGGGGGGGGGTGATGAGAGGTGCAGGTGGGGGGGGGGGTGATGAGAGGTGCAAGTGGGGGGGTGATGAGAGGTGCAGGTGGGTGATGAGAGGTGCAGGGGGGGTGATAAGAGGTGCGGGGGGGGGTGATAAGAGGTGCAGGGGGGGTGATGAGAGGTGCAGGGGGGGGTGATGAGAGGTGCAGGTGGGGGGTTGATGAGAGGTGCAGGTGGGGGGTTGATGAGAGGTGCAGGTGGGGGGTTGATGAGAGGTGCAGGTGGGGGGGGGGTGATGAGAGGTGCAAGTGGGGGGTGATGAGAGGTGCAGGGGGGGGTGATGAGAGGTGCAGGTGGGGGGTTGATGAGAGGTGCAGGTGGGGGGTTGATGAGAGGTGCAGGGGGTGGTGATGAGAGGTGCAGGGGGTGGTGATGAGAGGTGCAGGGAGTGGTGATGAGAGGTGCAGGGGGTGGTGATGAGAGGTGCAGGGAGTGGTGATGAGAGGTGCAGGGGGGTGATGAGAGGTACAGGGGGGAGTGATGAGAGGTGCAGTGCAGGAGGGGGGTGATGAGAGGTGCAAGGGGGGTGATGAGAGGTGCAAGGGGGGGTGATGAGAGGTGCGGGGGGGTGATGAGAGGTGCAAGGGGGGGTGATGAGAGGTGCAGTGCAGGGGGGGTGATGAGAGGTGCAGGGGGGCGATAAGAGGTGCAGGGGGGAGTGATGAGAGGTGCAGAGGGGTATGGGGGTGATGAGAGGTGCAGGGGGTGTTATGGGGGTGATGAGAGGTGCAGGGAGGTGTTATGGGGGTCATGAGAAGTGCAGGGGGGGTTATGGGTGTGATGAGAGGTGTAGAGGGGTGTTATGGGGGTGATGAGGAGAGGTGTGGGGGGTTATAGTAATGATGAGGAGAGGTTTGGCGGGGTGATGAGGAGTGATGAGGACACAGAGGATAAGAGGGGGTGTATATGTATATATGATGTATATGCATGTATGGCAATTTAATATTCAGGGTACAGTGTATGGCAGTATTATATTCGGTGAATACAGTGTGGGGCAGGATTATATTTAGTGGGTACAGTGTATAGCAGTATTATATTCAGGGTACAGTGTGTGGCAGGATTATATTTAGTGGGTACAGTGTGTGGCAATATTATATTTAGTGGGTACAGTGTATAGCAGTATTATATTCAGGGTACAGTGTGTGGCAGGATTAAATTTAGTGGGTACAGTGTGTGGCAATATTATATTTAATGGGTAGAGTGTAACGCAGTATTATATTCAGGGTACAGTGTGGGGCAGTATTATATTCAGGGTACAGTGTGGGGCAGTATTTTATTTAGGGTACAGTGTGTGGCAGTAGCATATTTAGTGGGTACAGTGTGGGGCAGAATTATATTCAGGGTACAGTGTGGGGCAGTATTATATTCAGGGTACAGTGTGGGGCAGTATTATATCCAGGGTACACTTTCTGGCAAGGTTATAATGATAGCTGTCTTCATGCAGAGGATGAGGATCTGCTGACAAAGTGAGGAGCCAATGATGTCTGGATGTCAGACTCTGCAGAGAAGATGGAGCTGGAGGAAGACCTGGTCTCTGGACCAGATGAAGAAGAAAAGATAACAGAGAAGACATCACTCAAGTCAGAAGACGTCACTCAGGTCACTGATATCATTGTGTATAGCCCTGACTGTCCCATCAGAGCTGTAGTCACTTGTAAGTTCTGCAGTATTGATGGGTAAAACTGTGTCCAATCTGTGTCTCTCCAGCTGTTACAAAACTACAACTCCCATAATTCCTGAGGCCTCCAGATATGATGGGAGTTTTAGCTTTCCAACAGCTGGAGAGCCACTTCAACTGAGGTGGTCGGTGGGGGTCTCAGCAGTCGGACCCCCACCAAAAAAAATGGGCTGCTTATTCTTAAATACCCGTGCGGTGCTGTATAACACTGTGCTAATAAAGGAGTTTTCTGGTAAAAAAAATAACTTATCCCCCTATCCAAGGATAGGGGATAAGTTATAGATCGCAGGGGAGTCGAAGCGCTGGGACCCTCTGCGATCTCCTGCACGGGCCCCGGCAGTTTGCTGGAAGCTGACGTTTGTACCCCCCAGGAAACCGCGGCTGGCACACCCCCCTCCATGTGTCTCTAAGGGGTACATGGAGGGGCGTGTCGGCCGTTGCTCCGTGCAAGTTTGGCACGCCCCCCTTCCAACCCAATGCTCTGACCCCGCGCGATCTATAACTTATCGCCTATCCTTGGATAGAGGATAAGTTATTTTTTACCAGGCAACTCCTTTAATAGCACAGTGTTATACAGCACCGCACACTGCTCTGATCTAATTAGAAATATATATGTCTAGAAAATAAAATAAAAATGGCAGGCAGGCCCTGGGAGAGGAGGGGGGGGGGGGTTGCCCAGGCCTCGAGCAGTGTAAGGGGCCCCGAAATTTCTGACGGCAGCCCTGGGAATTTGAAAGCTCTTCTTATCTGTCTAGGTTCCAGCTTAGATCGGTTTAATGATGCAAAATGGGACCAGCAGGGGCCCTGTTTTAGTTTCTGAAACCCCTTTACTTATGTATACCACTGCAACCATTCCATACAGTTTGTAGCACATGAAGGGTTGGGTCACATGTGCCGTATTTTGCTTCATTTTCTGATTTTGCAACCTATTGACTTCAATGATTAGAAAATACACAACAGGAAATACAGAGCAAAATACGGCATGTGTGACCCTACCTTTAACCCCTTAACCTGTTAAGGACCCAGGGCGTACCTGTACGCCCTGAGTCCGCTCCCGATCATAGCGTGTTGGGCCCGGCCTATTATTATAAAAATTATAAAAATATATAATTAATTAAACCGCACGGTCAATGGCATGCGCGAAAAAAAATTCCAAAGTCCAAAATAGTGCATTTTTGGTCACTTTTTATATCATGATAAAATGAATAAAAAGCGATCAATAAGTCCTATCAATGCAAAAATGGTACCGCTAAAAACTTCAAATCACGGCGCAAAAAATGAGCCCTCATACCGCCCCATAAGCGGAAAAAATAAAAAAAGTTATAGGGGTCAGAAGATGACAATTTTAAACGTATAAATTTTCCTGCATGTAGTTATGATTTTTTTCAGAAGTACGACAAAATCAAACCTATATAAGTAGGGTATCATTTTAACCGTATGGACCTACAGAATAAAAAGGTGTAATTTTTACCGAAAAATTTACTGTGCAGAAACGGAAGCCCCCAAAAGTTATAAAATTGTGTTTTTTTTTTCAATTTTGTCTCACATTGATTTTTTTTTCCGTTTCGCCGTAGATTTTTGGGTAAAATGACTGACGTCATTACAAAGTAAAATTGGTGGCGCAAAAAATAAGCCATCATATGGATTTTTAGGTAAAGATTGAAAGAGTTATGATTTTTTAAAGGTAAGGAGGAAAAAACGAAAATGCAAAAACGGAAAAAACCCGGGTCCTTTAGAGGTTAAGGACCACATATTTTTCTGTATTTGCACTTTCATTTTTTCCTCATCACCTTCTAAAAATCATAACGCTTTCAATTTTGCACCTACTGACTCATATGAGGGCCTATTTCTTACGCCACCAATTGTACTTTGTAATGAAATCAATCATTTCACCACAAAATGTACAGCAAACCCAGAATAAGCATATTTGTGGGACAAAATTGAAGAAAAAAACCCGCCATTTTGTAACTTTTGGGGGCCTCTGATTCTACGCAGTGCACTTTTAGGTCTATATGGTTACAATGATACCCGATTTATATAGGATTCCCTTTATTTTACTACTTTAAAAAAAATTATAACTACATGCACCAAAATTAAGATATTTAAAATTGTACTCTTCTGATCCCTATAACTTTTTTATTTTTCCATATACGGGGTGCTATGAGGGCTCAGTTTTTTGCGGCATGATCTGAAGTTCTCATTGGTACCATTTTTGTTTTGTTGCAACTTTTTGATCGATTTTTATAAATGTTTTCATTAAGTGACCAAAATTAGCAATTTTGGACTTTTTTAATGTATACGCCATTGACCGAGCGGTTTCATTAACATTATATTTTTATAGTTCGGACATTTATGCATAAGGCGATACCATATATGTTTATTTTTATTATGTTTTTATATTCTTTATATGGAATTTGGGAAAAGGGGGGTGTTAAACTTTTCATAAAGAAGGGGTTAATGTGAGTTTTTAAAACTTTTATTAAACTTTTTTTTTATACACTTTTAGGAGGAAGCATTAGATTCCTCATACAGATCAATGTGGTTCCATAGAATCACATTGATCTGTGTGATCTGCACTCCATAGAATCACGTTGATCTGTGTGGTTTTGTTTGATCTGTGTGGTCTGGGTTTGTTTGCAGGGTTCTTTAGAGGCTGCTGTCAGCTTTGACAGCGGCAATCTAAAGGATTAATAGATAGTGATGTCGCGAACATAAAACCGGGCGAACCGCCATTGACTTCAATGGGCAGGCGAATTTTAAAACCCACAGGGACTCTTTCTGGGCACAATAGTGATTTGAAAGTTGTTTCAAGGGGACTAACACCTGGACTGTGGCGTGCCGGAGGGGGATCCATGGCAAAACTCCCATGGAAAATTACATAGTTGATGCAGAGTCTGGTTTTAATCCATAAAGGGCATAAATCACCTAACATTCCTAAATGGTTTGGAATAACGTGCTTTAGCCCCCTTTAGGCAACACATAGAGCCCCCCTTTAGGCATCACATAGTTAGATCCCCCCTTTAGGCAGCAAATAGTTAGATCCCCCCTTTAGGCAGCACATAAGATTCCCACAAATTAGGCAGCACATAGTTAGAGCCCCCCTTTGGGCAGCACATAGATTCCCCCATGTTAGGCAGAACATAGTTAGAGCTCCCCTTTAGGCAGCACATAAGATTCCCCATATTAGGCATCAGATAGTTAGAGCCCCCCTTGAGGCAGCACATAGTGGGATATGACCCCAAGGCCCCAGCGCTGCAAGGCAGCAGTGCTAACCTCTGAGCCACCATGCTACCCTTAGCATACATCTAATATCCACGGTTGCTAAAATGGACAGAGATGTCAGCAGAGAGTCAGCAGCTGTAGCAGCGGCCAGAAAAATTGCAGCACCATAACAAATGCAGCAGCAAAGGCCAGAAAAATTAGGCATGTACACATGGAAGAAAAATTGGGTATTGTCGCAGACGCATCTGTAGCAGCGGCCAGAAAAATTTCAGCACCAGAAAAAGTGCAGCAGCAGAGGCCAGAAAAATTACAGGTCGTTCTCCTTCATCCTTTTTATACGAGGGTCCCTCAACAGGCACAACAGCATGAAAGACCCCATTTTCACAAGGACGGATGCCGAGCTACTCATGTCCCCTTCCTCGTTCTCACTGATGTCAGGGAAGGTATAATCTTCTTCCCCCCAGCCATGTACAACACCACGGGAACCACATAGGTGACAAGGAGTGTTACGCCGAGCGCTCCGGGTCCCCGCTCCTCCCCGGAGTGCTCACGGCGTTCTCCTGTTCGCAGCGCCCCTGTCAGACCCGCTGACCGGGTGCGCTGCGATTATGTCCCCAGCCGGGATGCGATTCGCAATGCGGGACGCGCCCGCTCGCGGTGCGCATCCCGACCCGCTTACCAGACTCGTTCCCCGTCTGTGCTGTCCTGGCGCGCGCGCCCCCGCTCCCTAGGGCGCGCGCGCGCGCCGGGTCTTTGCGATTTAAAGGGCCGGTGCGCCACTGATTGGTGCATGGGTTTTAATCAGTATCTTCACCTGTGCACTTCCCTATAATACCTCACTTCCCATGCAATTCCTTGCCGGATCTTGTTGCCATTGTGCCAGTGAAAGCGTTTCCTTGTGTGTTCCTAGCCTGTGTTCCAGACCTCCTGCCGTTGCCCCTGACTACGATCCTTGCTGCCTGCCCTGACCTTCTGCTACGTTCAACTCTGCTCTACTCCAACTCTGCTCTACTCCCTTGTACCGCGCATATCTCAGCAGTCAGAGAGGTTGAGCCGTTGCCGGTGGATACGACCTGGTTGCTACCGCCCCTGCAAGTCCATCCCGCTTTGCGGCGGGCTCTGGCGAAAACCAGTAGCAACTTAGAACTGGTCCACCGACACGGTCCACGCCAATCCCTCTCTGACACAGAGGATCCACCTCCAGCCTGCCGAATCCTGACAGTAGATCCGGCCATGGATCCCGCTGAGGTCCTGCTGCCAGTTGTCGCTGACCTTACCACGGTGGTCACCCAGCAGTCGCAACAGATAGCTCAACAAGGCCACCAGCTGTCTCAACTGACTGTGATGCTACAGCAGCTTCTACCACAGCTTCAGCAACCATCTCCTCCGCCAGCTCCTGCACCTCCTCCGCAGCGAGTGGCCGCATCCAGCCTCCGTTTATCATTGCCGGACAAGTTTGATGGGGACTCTAAACTTGGCCGTGGTTTTCTCTCGCAATGTTCCCTGCATTTGGAGATGATGTCGGACCAGTTTCCAACTGAAAGGTCAAAGGTGGCTTTCGTGGTCAGCCTTTTGTCTGGGAAAGCCCTGTCATGGGCCACACCGCTCTGGGACCGCAATGATCCTGTCACTGCCTCAGTACACTCCTTCTTCACGGAGATTCGAAGTGTCTTTGAGGAACCAGCCCGAGCCTCTTCTGCCGAGACTGCCCTGCTGAACCTGGTCCAGGGTAATTCTTCTGTTGGCGAGTACGCCATCCAATTCCGTACTCTCGCCTCCGAATTATCCTGGAATAACGAGGCCCTCTGCGCGACCTTCAAAAAAGGCCTATCCAGTAACATCAAAGATGTGCTGGCCGCACGAGAAATCCCTGCTAACCTGCATGAACTTATTCATCTGGCCACCCGCATTGACATGCGTTTTTCCGAAAGGCGTCAGGAGCTCCGCCAGGATATGGACTTTGTTCGCACAAGGCGGTTTCTCTCCCCGGCTCCTCTCTTCTCTGGTCTGCTGCAATCCATTCCTGTGCCTTCCGCCGTGGAGGCTATGCAAGTAGACCGGTCTCGCCTGACACCTCAAGAGAGGACACGCCGCCGCATTGAGAACCTATGCCTGTACTGTGCCAGTACCGAACACTTCTTGATGGATTGTCCTATCCGACCTCCACGTCAGGAAAGACGCACTCCGACTCCGCACAAAGGTTAGACAGCTCTAGTTGTGAACTCTGCTTCTCCACGTCTTACTGTGCCTGTGCGGATTTCTTCTTCTACCTTCTCCTTCTCAGCTGTGGCCTTCTTGGATTCCGGATCTGCAGGAAATTTTATTTTGGCCTCTTTCGTTAACAGGTTCAACATCTCAGTGACCAGCCTCGCCAGACCCCTCTACATCGCCTCTGTTAATGGTGAAAGATTGGACTGTACTGTGCGTTACCACACGGAACCCCTCTTAATGTGCATTGGACCCCATCATGAAAAAATTTAATTTCTGGTCCTCTCTAACTGCACTTCTGAAATTCTTCTTGGACTACCTTGGCTGCAACGCCATTCCCCTACCCTCGATTGGACCACCGGGGAAATCAAGAACTTGCCACAAAAAGTGTCTTATGTCTGCTCCCAGTCAAAACCCTGTGGCTCCTCCGATACCAGGTCTCCCCAAGGCCTATCTGGACTATGCTGATGTGTTTTGCAAAAAACAAGCTGAGACTTTGCCTCCTCACAGGCCTTATGACTGTCCTATTGATCTTCTCCCGGGTACTACTCCACCCCAGGGCAGAATCTATCCCCTGTCTGCTCCAGAAACACAAGCTATGACGGAGTACATCCAAGAAAATTTAAAAAGGTAATTTATCTGCAAGTCTTCCTCCCCTGCTGGAGCTGGATTCTAGCTCTTTACGACCATCCATTGATTACCGCGGTCTTAATAAAATCACTATAAAAAAACGCTATCCCCTACCTCTTATCTCGTAACTCTTTGACCGCCTACGCGGCGCTAACATCTTTACTAAATTGGATTTAAGAGGTGCATATAATCTCATCCGCATCAGGGAGGGGGACGAGTGGAAGACTGCATTTAACACCAGAGATGGACACTGAATATTTGGTTATGCCTTTTTGGCTTTGCAACGCCCCTGCCATCTTCCAGGACTTTGTAAATTAAATTTTTTGTGATTTATTATATATCTGTGTTGTGGTCTACCTGGACGATATTTTGATTTTTTCTAGAAGAACACCGCCGGCATGTCGGGACAATCAGTTATATGCCAAAATGGAAAAATGACTCTTTGAATGTCAATCTCTCCCCTTCCTAGGATATTTAGTCTCTGGCCAGGGACTCCAAATGGACCCGGACAAACTATCAGCCGTATTGGATTGGCCACGCCCCTCCGGACTCCGAGCTATACAATGTTTCTTGGGGTTTGCCAATTACTACAGACAGTTTATTCCACATTTTTCCACTATTGTGGCCCCAATTGTGGCTCTAACCAAGAAAAACGCCAACCCTAAGTCCTGGCCTCCGCAAGCGGCAGAGGCGTTCAACCATCTTAAAACTGCCTTTTCTTCTGCTCCCGTACTCTCCAGACCTGATCCATCTAAACCCTTCTCACTGGAGGTAGACGCCTCCTCGTCGGAGCTGGAGCTGTACTCCTACAGAAAAATTCCGGACATGCTGTTACTTTTGGTTTCTTTTCTAGGACCTTCTCTCCGGCAGAGAAAAACTACTCCATTGGTGATCGAGAACTACTGGCCATAAAACTGTCTCTCGAGGAATGGAGGCACCTGCTGGAGGGCTCCAAATACCCAGTTATTATATACACCGATCACAAGAATCTCTCTTATCTTCAGTTTGCCCAACGGCTGAACCCTCGCCAGGCTAGGTGGTCGTGGTTCTTTGCCCGTTTTAACTTTGAGATTCATTTTTGTCCTGCTGACAAGAACATTAGGGCTGACGCTCTCTCTCGTTCCTCGGATGCCTCTGAAATGGAAGCCTCCCCGCAACACATTATTCCTCCTGACTGTCTGATCTCCGCTTCTCCAGCCTCCATCAGACAAACTCCTCCAGGAAAGACCTTCGTTCCTCCACGTCAGCGCCCCAGGATTCTCAGGTGGGGACACTCCTCTCACCTCGCCGGCCATGCTGGTATCAAGAAATCTGTCCTGCTTATCTCTCATTTTTATTGGCGGCCTACCCTGGAAACAGATATCGCTGATTTTGTCGGGCTTGTACAGTCTGTGCCCGGGACAAGACTCCTCGCCAGAAGCCTGCCTGTCTCCTCCATCCTCTGCCTGTTCCTGAGCGACCATGGTCGCAGATTGCTATGGACTTTATTACAGACTTACCTTTATCCCATGGCAACTCAGCTATTTGGGTGGTCGTTGATCGTTTTTCTAAGATGGCACATTTTATTCCTCTCCCAGGTCTTCCTTCTGCGCCTCAGCTGGCGAAACAATTTTTTGTACACATTTTTCGCCTTCACGGGCTTCCTACGCATATCGTCTTGGATAGAGACGTTCAATTTGTGTCGAAATTCTGGAGGGCCCTCTGTAATCAGCTTAAAATCTAATTAAACTTCTCATCTTCTTATCATCCCCAATCCAATGGGCAAGTGTAAAGAGTTAACAGGTTCTTGGTGACTATTTGCAACATTTTGTTTCATCACGCCGGGATGACTGGTCCGATCTCCTACCATGGGCCGAATTCTCGTACAACTTCAAAGTCTCTTAGTCTTCCGCTAAATCCCCATTCTTCGTGGTGTACGGCCGTCACCCTCTTCCCCCCCTCCCCACTCCCATGCCTTCTGGTTTGCCCGCTGTTGATGAGGTGACTCGGGACTTCTCCACCATCTGGAAAGAGACTAAAAAATCTCTCCTACAGGCCTCATCCCGGATGAAGAAACACGCAGACAATAAAAAGAACTCCTCCTGTCTTTTTTCCTGGAGACAAAGTGTGGCTCTCCGCCAAGTAGGTCCGCTTCCGTGTCCCCAGTTATAAACTGGGACCACGTTATCTTGGTCCTTTTAAAGTCAAATGCCAAATCAACCCTGTCTCCTACAAACTCCTTCTTCCTTCTTCTCTCCGTATTCCTAATGCTTTCCATGTCCCTCTCCTTAAACCACTCATCCGCTGCAAGTCCATCCTGCTTTGCGGCGGGCTCTGGCGAAAACCAGTAGCAACTTAGAACCGGTCCACCGACACGGTCCACACCAATCCCTCTCTGACACAGAGGATCCACCTCCAGCCTACTGAATCCTGACAAGGAGCACCCTGGGATGCCTGCTGTGGTTGGTCTTCCTCCTCCTCTTCGAAGCAACATTCCTCCTCTGACTCCTCTTCCTCATAATCCTCTTCCAGCGTTGCCGCAGGTCCAGCAAGCGATGCTGATAAGGCTGTTTCTGGTGGTGATGTTGTCCACAACTCTTCCTCTTCATGCTCATCTACTGCCTGATCCAGCACTCTTCGCAGGGCACGCTCCAGGAAGAAAACAAACGGTATGATGTCACTGATGCTGCCTTCTGTGCGACTGACCAGGTTTGTCACCTCCTCAAAAGGACGCATGAGCCTACAAGCATTGCTCATGAGCCTCCAATAACGTGGCAAAAAAATTCCCAGCTCCGCAGATGATGTCCTAGCACCCCGGTCATACAAATATTCGTTGACAGCTTTTTTTTGTTGGAGCAGGCGGTCGAACATTAGGAGTGTTGAATTCCAATGTGTCGGGCTGTCGCACATCAAGCGCCTCACTGGCATGTTGTTTCGGCGCTGGATATCTGACAAGTGCGCCATGGCCATGTAGGAACGCCTGAAATGGCCACACACCTTGCTGGACTGCTTCAGGATATCCTGTAAGCCTGGGTACTTGAGCACAAAGCATTGTACAATCAGATTACACACGTGTGCCATGCACGGCACATTTGTCAACTTGCCCAACCTCAATGCCGCCAACAAATTTGCTCAGTTGTCACAAACCACGTCGCCGATCTTCAGTTGGTGCGGAGTCAGCCACTGGTCCACCTGTGCGTTCAGGGCCGACAGGAGCGCTGGTGCAGTGTAACTCTCCGCTTTGAGGCAAGTCAACCCCAAGATGGTGTGACACTGCCGTATCCGGGATGTGGAATAGCATCTGGGGAGCTGGGGGGGGGGGGTGCCGGTGAGGTGGAGCAAGATGCAGCAGTGGAAGAGGACTCGACCGAGGATGTTATGGAAGAGGATGGAGTAGGAGGAGTAGAGGAGGTGGCAGCAGGCCTGCCTGCAAGTCGTGGCGGTGTCACCAACTCCTCTGCAGAGCCACACATTCCATGCTTGGTTGCCGTCACCAGGTTTACCCAATGCGCAGTGTAGGGGATATACCTGCCCTGACCATGATTTGCAGACCAGGTATCAGTGGTCAGATGGACCCTTGCCCCTACACTGTGTGCCAGAAGAGCCATAATTTCCTTTTGCACAATGGAGTAAAGGTTGGGGATCGCCTTTTGTGCAAAAAAATTTCAGCCGGGTACCTTCCACTGCGGTGTCCCAATGGCTACACATTTTTTAAAGGCCCCAGACTCCACCAGCTTGTATGGTAAAAGTTGGCGGGCTAGCAGTTCCGACAAGCCAGCTGTCAGACGCCGAGCTAGGGGGTGACTTTGAGACATTGGCTTCTTGTGCTCAAACATCTCCTTGACAGACACCTGACTGTGGGCAGATGAGCAGGAACTACTCAAGGCGAGAGACGGAGGGGCGGATGGTTGAGAGGGGCAAGGAGGGCAGCAGTGGTTGACCTGGCTGAAGATGCTGGACCAGGAGGAGGATGGCGGCTTTGACTTTGTGTGCTGCTTGTACTGACGTGTTGATCCCATAGGCGTTTGTGATGTGACAGCATGTGCCTTCGCAAAGCAGTTGTGCCTAGGTGGGTGTTGGACTTCCCACGACTCAGTTTCTTCTGGCACAGGTTGCAAATTGCCTCGCTGTTGACACACAAAAAAAATGCCACACTGCTGAGCTCTGTTATGATGGCATTCTGGTGGTGGCAACAGCATACATTGATTGGCGTCCTGTCTGGCTGACCCCAGGGGCCGATGCATGCTGTCTGACTGTGCCACTAGCTCCTTACGACGACCTCCCCCTGCTTCCAACTCGTCTCCTCCTCCTCTCTGTCTCCCCATCTGAACTTTCCCCCTCTACTTCTCTTCTAGTGAGCACCCACGTGGCATCCACGGGCACATCGTCATCATCAGCACCTTCACCGCTATCTGACACCTCAAGAAAGGAAGCAGCAGCGGGTGCAAAATCATCATCACACCGTACGTCCATGTGTGTAATGCTGCCTGACTGAGACATATCCCTGTTAACTACATCCTCTAACAATAATGGTTGCGCATCACTCATGTCTTCAAACTGATGTGTAAATAACTCCTCTGACGGATCAAGTAAAGCTGCTGTGGTGCTAGTGTTGGTGGTGGCGGCAGGCGGGCAAGTGGTAACATGAGAGGTGCCCGAAGCTAAGCTAGAGGAGGAGAAGGATGGTGCGTCAAGGTTCCAAGCGGAAGCTGTAGTAGATTTGGTGTCTTGTGATAGCCAGTCAACAAAGTCCTCAGAACTTTGGGGGTTCAGGGTACGTGGCCTCTGAACACTGGCCATTCTAGGGCCAAAGGGAATCCCAGCACCACGACGGCCTCTGTGGGGTGGCTTTCCTCTGCCTGTCATTTTTTTGGTTAAATTTGCACAAGTGTCACACCAAATGTGATTTGCACTAGGGTGGCACAATTTGCCCTGCAGGCAAAAAAACTGGCAACTGTGACGTGAACTGACAGTGACTGGTTTTATTTAACAGCCAAAAAAGGTATTTTTTTTTTAATTTGCACAACTGTCACACCAAATGTGATTTGCACTAGTGTGACAATGAGCAAAAAAGCTTGCCAGCAGAGTTCCCCTTTTAAGCAGTGGTCCCCAACCAGGGTGCCTCCAGCTGTTGCAAAATACACAGACTGATATCTTTCAGCCCTTTGAATACTGTATTAGTTAGTTGCTTGAAGGAACTTAAGTTTTATTCTGGAGTACCCCTTTTAACCAGCGGTTCCCTCCCAACTAGGGTGCCTACAGCTGTTGTAAGACACACGGACTGATATCTTTCAGCCCTTTGAATACTGTAGTAGTTAGTTGCTTGAAGGAACTTAAGTTTTATTCTGGAGTACCCCTTTTAACCAGCGGTTCCCTCCCAACCAGGGTGCCTCCAGCTGTTGCAAGACACACAGACTGATATATGAGCCCTAAAAAGGGCTTTTTTGGGTGCTGTCCTTAAAGCAGATGTTACACTAGTGCTTTAGGAGTAAATTGGACCCTGAATACACCACCTAGCAGCAACCTAGCTATCACTTTCCCTATACAGCAGGAGCAGCTTCTCTGACCCTCCACTTCCTAAGCCTGCAGCATGCCGAATGAGGGTAAAATGGCATCCGTGCAAGAGGTAGGCGGGTCTGGAAGGGAGGGACTGCTGCTGATTGGCTGTAATGTGTCTGCTGACTCTCACTCACAGGGTCAAAGTTTACTGCAATGTTAAAGTATAGGGGACGGATCGAACTTCACATATGTTCGCCCGGTGAGGCGAACGCCAACATGCTTAATTCGCCGGGAACTGTTCGCCGGCAAACAATTCGCTACATCTCTATTAATAGACGACCGCGGTATGTCGGCTATTAATGCCGGCCCTCAGCTATTGCAATCACTGCCGCAGAGTGTCTGGATGTGGCAGCAGGGAGACCATATGTCATCAAAATTTAAGAGAATAAAAATATATTTTATGTAATTTTTATTTTATTTAATTTGAATGTATTTACATTTTTAGAATACCCATTCTGGTAAGCATCGAGCTGGTGGTCTGCCGCAAGGCAAGCTACCACCTGTTCCAGCCCGTGCCTTTCATCGAACCTGCCCCCTCCCACTGTCATACTCATTGTGGAAAAGCAATTGTTTCATTTAATGAGTTAAGGCTCATTGTTATCGGTCCAACCGGTTTAATTGGATTCTTGTGGTAATTCCACAGCTAATATATGACACCGGCGATCATAGGGCCTCAGTCTTCAAAAGATTACATCGATTTTTTGAATTTACATTTAAGATTTTGAAATTAACATTTAAGATTTTAAAATTCAATTTAATATTACACTCCCAAGTTTAATGTCCCGGGCCCCGGCATTTGCTTAATAAATAGTGTGGTTACAAAATACCAAATCTAACAAGGAGTCACGTGTCACATGGAAGCACAATGACAGAGCCTGGAGGTGGCATCAGTATGAGAAGACCATACAGTGGCTGAATGAAACAGCATAGAGGTGGCGGCAGCATGAGGAGACCATATAGTGGCTGAATGAGACAGCCTGGAGTTGGCATCAGCATGAGGAGACCACATAGCTGCTGAATGACACAGCCTGGAGTGGGTGGCAGCATAAGGAAACCATATAGTGGCTGAATGACACAGCCTGGAGGTGGCGACAGCATGAGGAGACCATATAGTGGCTGAATGACACAGTGTGGAGGTTGCGGCAGCATGAGTAGAACATAGAGTGGCTGAATGACAAAGCATGGAGTTGGCGGCAGCATGAGGAGACCACAAAGTGGCTGAATGACACAGCCTGGAGTATGCGGCAGCATGAGGAGAACATATAGTGGCTGAATGACACAGCCTGGAGTTGGCAGCAGCATGAGGAGACCATATAGTGGCTGAATGACACAGGCTGGAGTTTGCGGCAGCATGAGGAGACCATAGAGTAGCTGAATGACACAGCACGGAGGTTGCGGCAGCATGCGGAGAACATATAGTGGCTGAATGACACAGCCTGGAGTTGGCGGCAGCATGAGGAGACCATATAGTGGCTCAATGACACAGCATGGAGGTGGCGGCAGCATGAGGAGACCATATAGTGCCTGAATGACACAGCGTGAGTAACACTTGCAAAGAAGGTAATTAATAATGCGAAAGTAGGGCCTTACAGGGGAAGTTTTTACTCCCACCGGTTACAATGGACCATACGTTGTTCCCTGGCAGGAAATCCTGGCAGATCCATGCCTGATTCATCTTCACAAAGGTCAGTCTCTCCACATTTTTCGTGGACAGACAAGTTCTTCTTGGGGTTACTATGGCCCCCACCGCATTAAACACCCGCTCTGATGGCACACTACTGGTCGGGCAGCTTTTCCAGAGAAAACTCTGCTAGTTGCGGCCACAAATCAAGTTTGGCTGCCCAGAAGTCCAATGGATCTTCAAGGTGTGTTGGCATGGTCATGTTAAGGTATGCCATCACCTGCCGGTCCAGGTCCTGCTCCAGGTCTACCTGCTGCTGATGAGTTGCTTGACTATGTTGGTGAAGAAAGCTACTCATCAATGACTGTAGACTCAGGCTGCTGCTGATGGAGCTGGTACTGCTCCAGCCACCCCTCTCCAGCAGCCATGGCAGTGGAAGGTGAGCGCAGAGGGCCCCCTGTGTCAGACCTGCGAGAGGATGGACGATGGCGTAGATAGGCATCGGCCAACTGACTACATAGGATGTCTCTGTAGTAGGTCAGTTTGTCCTCCCTCTCAGTGGGTGTAAAAAAGGCCCCCGTTTTGTGCCTGTAGCGAGAGTCCAATACGGTGGGGAGCCAGAAGTCATTCCGCTGCCAAATGGAAACAATTCAAGCAAGTGAGCATGCATTGTGCCATTTGTGCAAGTGACTTGGAGGGACTCCCTGCCTCCATCTCCCCTGCATATTGCCACGGTGTGTCTGGGTCGTCTGTCTCGCCTTCCTCATAACCCTCTCTCTCCTCTAGCTGCTCCTGCTCCTCCTCTCCTGGCCATCTTGCGGAACCTAAACTGTGCTCCACTGTGCCCCTCCCCCTCCTCCTCCTCTTCCAGTTCAGCCTGCACAGGGCTCATGTGGCCGTGAGATGTAGATGTCTTGTCTCAAGTGCCCTTACCAGCCATCATTTTCAACACCTGTTGTAGTAGGTGAAGCAGTGGCATGACATTGTTCAGCCCATAATCCTGTCAACTGCCACTGGTTGATATTGAATTTACACAGGGGATTCCCCCCTATCCGCTTGGATCATCAAGAAATCAGTGATGGCTTCTCTCTGTTCGTTTAGTCGGTCCAAAATATGGAGGGTGGTATTCCAATGTGTGGAAACATCGCAAATCAGACTATGTTGGGGGATGCCGTTCAGACGCTTCAGCTCAAGGAGGGTGTGCTTTGCGGTTTACGAGTGGCTGAAGTGCATGCAAAGGATTTCTTGCAGATTGGGGGAACACTTCAGGAACCGCTTGACAACCAGATTGAACTTGTGTGTCATGCAGGGCGCATGTCTCAGGCTTCCTTTTCGCAGCGCAAACAAGATGTTCTTCCCATTGTTGGTCACCATTGTTCCCATTTCCAGTTTTCGTGGTGTAAGCCATGATTCGATTTCTACATGAATGATTTTTAGCAGTTCTTCCCCTGTGTTACTCCGTTCGCCAAGGCAAACCATGTGAAGAACAGCGTGACACTGCAGTGCTCTGCACACATGGTATGCTGAAGGGGCACTGAAACTTTTCCGTGCAGTGGAGGCTGAGGACACGGTGGAAGAAGGCAGAGGCGCACTCTGTCTCAGGACCAATGGCCTGAGAGCATGGAGGCAGAAGCGGCGTGACCTGTCCAAATTGCTGCTGTGGCTGTGCAGGAACCACATTCACCCAATTACAGTAGTTACAGTTCCACATGTCGGCACTGCCGTGCACTTTAGTACACACCAACAGGCTCAAGGACTGGCCTACCTTCAGTTCCACAAAATTGTGCATGGATGGTATTGCCTTCTTCGCAAAGAAATGATGGCTTGGTACTCTCCACCTCGGCTTGGCACAAGACATCCGTTCTCTGAAGGTGAGGTGCAGAGTCGATCACTTGAAAATGGAGGGACTGCAGCACCAGCAGCTTGGACAGGAGCACATTCAGCTTCTGCACCGTTATATGAGTGGGCACATATTGTTGTCTCTTAGACATGGCTTTGCCGATGGATTGCTGGTGGAATGACTGACTCGAAGTAGGAGGAGCAGGAGCATCTGGAGCGACATAAGATGGGTATGACACACAGCTCCCTTTGGCTGAGGTGGTAGAGCCTTGGCTGGCTGAAACAGGGAGCTACTCATCACTACTTGCCTGCCTAGCGTAGGAAGCGGCGGATGTCTCCCCCAATTCTTGGCTGGGCAGTAGCTGCTGACTGTTCTCTAGATCGTCCTCACTAAGTAGTGGAGCTGAACCCATAGCATAAGATACTACTTTAGGGGAGGGAACAGCATAGGATGGAGGCCATGGGAGGACAGGGACTGCTCCCGGGCCATGCCAACTGAGGGTTGTGTCTGAGGAACCCACTGGCTGTTGACTGGGGGTGTCAGATGTCACTTGTGATGAAGTGGATCACTGTGTTAACCAATCAATGACAGCAGGTGGGTTGCTGGTCGAGACATGACCTCTAGCTGATACAGGTAGCTCAGGCCTCTCACTGCAACTCCTGCTGCTACTCACCCCTAGTCTACTGCGACCTCTGCCTGATGAATTTAGGCCTCTGCCACTCCTCTGTGCACATCCTGGCACTTCTCTGCCTGACATACTTAGTGCATATATGAGGGGAGTACAATACGCTCCACTATGCTTAAAAAAGTATTTGTGTACAACACCAGCCGGTGAGCATTTTTGCCTGGCCTTTCACAGTATCTAGGCCATTGAGACTTTAACAGATACAAAATAGTACACCACTTAGATGTACGTATGTGATATGCACTTACGAGGGGAGAAAAATGCGCTACAGTACGCTTAAAAAAGCATCTGTGAACAACACCAGCAGTACACACCAGTGCTGCTGCACACAGTCGCTCTGTACTACACCCAAAATTGCACTTTCTCTCTCAATCTCACTCCCTTCCCTATCAGTGCTTCTAGGCAGGAGCTGAATCGCTGCTGTTCTGTGCAACACACTGCGCTATGTCCCTCTCTGTAATAGAACGCTGTAGACAATGACTGGGAGGTGAATCGCTGCAGTAAGAATGCTTTTCTGTGCAACACACACTGTCCCTCTCTCTGTGCAACAGAACACTGACTTGACAAGGAGGTGAATCTCTGCTGGAAAAAACTTTTCTGTGCAACACACAGCACTGTCTGTCCCTATCTATCTCCCTGCAGTAAAAGGCTGAAGTGACTGGCCGCAATATGGCTGCCGATTATATAGGGCTGTGACATCACAGGGGTGACTGGCTGCTGATAGGCTGCATGCTGCATGTGATTCAGGGTCATCCCGCCTACCCTTGTTCCCGCCTTCCCAGGATTCTTTGCCCCATGTCCTCACATGTGGATCCGCCATTTTAGATGCCCTGGAGCCTGGACCGCACTAAATGGAGTTTAATTAATGGATTTGTGCAATCGAATCGCGGCGATATTCGCCTTCTTTGCGATTTAAATTTTTCCTGAAATTCATAACAAATTCGGATTCGTCAGATTCGATTCACTCGTCCTTAGTGTTCGGCATGCAAGTATAATTTATTCCTTCAGTGCTCTGGGCACCATTGACAGAGTGAGCAAGTGTTATCAAATGATTGCACATTGAGTTCGCTTTTAAAAAAAATAACCCTTCAGACACCTCCTGCGTTCCCGTGATGCCTCCGGTGTTCTGCTTCAGTCCCCTGATGTGATTGTATTTCTGAGCTGTTGCAGCGTGACTGTCGGGCCCCAAAAGGACCCAGACGCAATGTGTCATAGTGCTGCTCAGTGAATCGCTGGCCAAGATGGTAGCAGCAGTATGACACATTGGGCCCAGGTTATTTTCGGGTTCGACACATCACACTGCAGTTCAGAAAGACAATCACGCTGGGAGACCAGAGCAGGACACCAGAGCACTTGAGGTGAGCAAAGCTTTATTTATTTTTTATCCCATTAAATGGGCATAGTTTTGAACCCTCCCCCCCCCCCCCACCGCTGCTGAATAACCCCTCTAAATCCCCCCTCCATCTATACAGACTTCTGATTGCATGGTAATCTCTGCTATCATTGAACACACAGGACACATCATCTGTAAGATCTCATAGGTTATTTGGGGCAAGATACTAGCTTCTGACACAATGCGCCTTTATTGCAGGTTATAATTATACGTTCTGTTTATTAGTGGCCTGTGGAGCTCTGTGCCAGTATTTTTTTTCTTATTTATTTACTCAATGGGTCATCTGTGTGTCCCAAAAAAATAGTGCTCCCCCCGGGGATCTGCTTATGTTCCTGGATTTTCAGTTTATAAATATAAATATACATCAATAGACGTAGATTAACAACCCAACCAGAATATTCCTGTGACCACCAGAGCAAACTAACTGGACAGCCACAGATGAATGCAAGGTCTTCTTCTAAGAATACATTGCAGCCCTTTCTAAGAAACGTCTGTTGTAGCAAAGGTTGCAGCAGGTAAAGCCGGGTTATTTGCGCCAGTTAAGAGATCGTATTAACAAACATGGTGAATTCCTAGGAGAGTCTTTTCTCATTACTTAGGTAAGAAATTTATATTTAGTATTAATGGCCTTTACGGATTTGGATTTTTCCCCTAACTTTAGTACAGATTGAAAATAAACAAATTTTTTGCGTAGCACAATTTGCCAAAAGTCTTACTTTTATGGGATTTTGAAGATGAAGATTTTATGAAGCGGTAGTGAATGTGAATTTTTATGGATATTCTGAATCAAAATCTGCTTGAAATACACAATGTGAAGAAGGTAGGACCATCTACCATTTAAGTGACTATTCAGATAACCAGTCCAGAATCCAATACATAGTAGGAATATGTTTATATAAATAAGGAATTATTATTAAGATCGCCTTTCCATTATTTCTCTTTGTAGATAAGACTTGTCAATTGTAGCAAACATCTCTCACAGATTACAAAATCGTGCCTAGCACTGACACAGCAAAGGAAATATCCAAAGGAATATGTACCGCGGATATAAGTAATATGGACCATCCTGCATTTTCTCACACTCACGCAGTGTCCAGCTCACCACTCCTCGTCTCAGTGCGCGGAAACGTGTGGACTCCACGTATAATTGCAAACTTGACAAGAAAAGGAAAGTCCAGCACTGCAGGTCCAAAGCAAGAAAGCCGTTTAATTGTATGAGAACACACGGACACCAAACGTGGATCACAAGTGACGCGTTTCGGCGAGCTCTAACGCCTTAGTCGACTAAGGCGATAGAGCTCGCCGAAACGCGTCACTTGTGATCCACGTTTGGTGTCCGTGTGTTCTTATACAATTAAACGGCTTCCTTGCTTTGGTCCTGCAGTGCTGGACTTTCCTTTTCTTGTCAATCCTGCATTTTCTGGTATATAATTATATATGAACAGCTGGTATAAGTTATATATCTTCTTGTATATAGTGATATGGACCATGCTGGTATAACCTGGGTATCTACTGTATATAATTATATATGAACAGCTGGTATAAGTTATATATCTTCTTGTATATAGTGATATGGACAATGCTGGTATAACCTGGTTAAATACTGTATATAATTATATATGTATAGCTGGTATAAGTTATATATCTTCTTGTATATAGTGATATGGACCATGCTGGTATAACCTGGGTATATACTGTATATAATTAAATATGTATAGCTGGTATAAGTTATATATCTTCTTGTATATGGTGATATGGATCATGCTGGTATAACCTGGGTATATACTGTAAATAATTATACATGTACAGCTGGTATAAGTTATACATCTTCTTGTATACAGTGATATGGACCATGCTGGTATAACCTGGGTATATACTGTATATATAGATATATGTACAGCTGGTATAAGTTATATATCTTCTTGTATATAGTGATATGGACCATGCTGGTATAACCTGGGTTTATACTGTATATAATTATATATGTACAGCTGGTATAAGTTATATATCTTCTTGTATATAGTGATATGGACCATGCTGGTATAACCTGGGTATATACTGTATATAATTATATATGTACAGCTGGTATAAGTTATATATCTTCTTGTATATAGTGATATGGACCATGCTGGTATAACCTGAGCATATACTCAGGGGCGGACTGACAACATTCAGGGCCCCCGGACCAAAAAAATGCAAGAGCCCCTGCTAGTCTCTGCAGCTCGTCAATCTTCTGCCACGCCCCTATTCCACCTAAACCCCACACACAATAAACTAAAGTGTATAAATGTAAGAAACACTTTAACGTAGGTAAATTTCCATGACCAATAATACTGGTATACAAGGTGTAAATATATACCACCACACAATAACTGGATGATACCGCCATACTGTACTGAATAAAACCACTATACACCAGTATACTATACAGGATCTGTATACAATATAAGTGATTATATACAGGACCATATGGCGGTAGATATCAGCTGAACACCGGATGTGTACACCATATAAGTGATAACAGTTACATTTTGGGACTCACAATTACGTCTTTTCTGATCAGCGGCGTCCTCTTTCCTTTTTTTCCCCGTCCGGAACAGACCACCATGTGGATCTCTTAACATCTGCAGGACAAACATGTCAGACTTTACATTTTTCCAGTGCCCTCCCCTCCTCTACAAAATCTGCCCATCTATAGGCCCACAAATTGTAATAATGCCCTCCTTGGTGTCCTGCACAGTAAAATGGCAGGTAGGTAGGTAGCCAGGTAAATAGGTAACTAGGTAGATAGATCAGGATGCCAGATATGTAGGTAGGTGACAACCCAGGTAGGTAGGGGGCTAGCTAGGTAGTTAGGCAGCCATGTATGAAGGCCAGGTATGTACATAGTTAGGTAGCTGGGTATGTAGGTAGAACAAACGAATACAGGTGGACTTTTTGTTACGTTTTCCTTTGTTCTGCATTTAAAGACTGTTTGCTGTGTGACAAGTGTGAATAAAACACTGAACTTTGATTTGGAAAATACTGCTTCCTTGCCTCTATACTGCAACCGCACCTATTTGCAAGAGCGAGTCATCACATTTGGTGGAGGATGCGGGCAATGCAGTGAGGGCTGAAGTTGAATTGCAGTACGCGGTTGCCAAGCCGGGAAGAACCCGTTGGAGTTGTTGCTAGGGGCAGCGAACCACCGATAAGTGACTGTCCAGCGTCTGCAGTGATCCAGTGTTTGCAGTGTTGCCAAAATGGAGGCTGTGGTGAAAGCGCTCATGGAGGCCAACTTGCAAAAGCGGGAGACCAACAGGCACCAGCAGGAGGCCAGAAAGCACCAGCAGGAGACAAACCAGCTATTACTACAGCAGGTGATGGCGCTTCAAGCTGCAGCGACGACACGGACCACCCCTGACGCCCGGAAAGCTGTTCGGATGGTGATGCCAAAGATGACCCCTGCGGATGATGTCGAGACCTGCCTGGCAGTCTTTGAAAAAATGGCCGTGAGGGAGAGGTTACCCCGGGACCAGTGGGCAGAGGTCATCGCTTCGTTCCTGACATCTGGACCCCAGCAGGCATATTTTGACTTACCCGATGACCAGGCAGAGATCTTGGCAAGACTGGGGGTAAATGTGTGGGTCCAGGCCCAGAGAGTAAGGCAGTGGGAATATAAGCCGGCTGAGCCTACCCGGCTGCAATATTATTACTTGTTGCAGCGGCTGCAGAAGTGGCTGCAGCCGGAGGTCCTGAGTCCCACTGCCATGCTGGACCGTCTCCTGGCCGATATGTTCTGGAAGGCTCTGTCTTTTACCCTCCAGAGCTGGATTGGCCAGCCATCCCCTAGCAACGAACTGGGTATGGTTGACCTCGTAGAGAGGTTTGAGTCCACAGTAAAACTGCGGGAGGGGGCGGTTAAACCCAGGATGTCCCCACCTTTGCCCAGGTGCCTGGAAAGCACTAAAATCCCCACCCCGTTGCTATGTTGGGATTGTCACGAACTGGGACATGTAAGGGCTAATTGTCCCCAGCGGCAGGAACCAATGGACACAAACTATGCACTCCGGCCATCCCGGTATGCCCAGAAACTGAGTGCCACCGGTATCCCCAGGGCAGGAGACTCAGGTCACCTCCGTCAGGTGAAGGTGGCAGGTTGTGTTGTGGAGGCGTTGTTGGACTCGGGGACAATGGTGACCCTAGTGAGGTCCAACCTTGTGCTGCACACGGACTACACGGGATGACAGGCTGGGGTATTGTGTATCCACGGTGACCTAAAAGACTATCCCACCGCCCTGGTGACCGTGCCAATCCCAAATGACCGATGGACTCATGAGGTGGCCTTGGCTACAAAGTTACCACAGAAACTGATTATTGGGAGAGACCTTCCAGGGTTTGTGGCTTTGTGGCCCCAGATAAGAGCTCCCCAGACCTGTGAGGCAGGGATGTCCCCAATAGACTGGCCTTACTCAGGGGTGACCCCGGAACCCTGGGAACCTGAGTTGGAAGCAACCACAGTTGGGGTGACCACTCCTATGGTGGAAGAGATGGAGACGTCTCGACTGCGTGTAATGGTAGGAGATGTAGAGAATCTGCCTTCAGGTCCCAAGTTGCCAAACCTCAATGTCTCCGGAGAAAATTTCGGTACAGCACAGCATCAAGACCTGACATTATCTCAAGCCTGGGAGAATGTCTTAATTGTAGAAGGTGCACCACAACAACCGGGGGCCAAGACTGTGGGATGTTATACTGGGTAAATCAGGTGCGGGGTGAGAATGTGGAACAATTGGCGGTACCTTAAGCATATCGGAGACTGGTGTTAGAGTTAGCCCATCAACATGTTATAGGGGGACACCTGAGCCAGCAGAAGACGCAGTACCGAATTTTGCAGCATTTTTTCTGGCCCAGTGTGTATAAAGAGGTCGAGAGGTATTGTGAATCTTGCCCAACATGCCAAATAACTAGCCCCCAGCCACATTACCATCATCCCCTGGTTCCGCTCCCAATTATCGAGGTCCCATTTGAATGGATTGCTATGGATCTGGTAGGCCCGTTGCAAAAATCCGCTAGGGGGGCACCAACACATCCTGGTAGTCCTGGACTATGCGATTAGGTATCCCGAGGTGCTGCCTCTGCAACATACCTCGGCCATACTCATAGCTAAGGAGCTAATGGAGATGTTTTCCCGAGTGGGCTTACCTAAAGAGGTATTGACTGACCAGGGCACCCAGTTTATGTCAAAAGTAATAAAAGAGCTCAGTAAGTTACTGCAGGTAAAACAGCTACGGACCTCCATGTATCACGCGCAATCGGATTGCCTGGTAGAATGGTTTAACCAAACATTAAAAAAATATGTTGAAGCGGGTGGTGGCTAGAGATGGAAAAAATTGGGATCTTTTATTGCCCTATCTCATGTTCGAAGTGCAAGAAGTGCCCCCGGCCTCTACTGGGTTCTCGCCTTTCGAACTGCTATACAGCAGACATCCACGTGGCCTGTTAGACATAGCTAAAGAGGTGTGGGAACAACAGCCCACGCCGCATAAAAGTGTAATTGAATATGTCACTCAATTGCAAGAACGGATGGAAACAGTGTTGCCCCTGGTGAAGGAAAATATGGAGGCAGCTCAGCGAGCTCAGAGCAGAGTTTATAATCGCCAGGCTCGGGTTCGGAATTATACCCAGTAAATTTCTGGCCAGGTGGCAGGGTCCCTACGAAGTGATCAAAAAGGTAGGGGAGGTGACGTACAGGGTACACCAGCCCGGCCAAAGAAAGCCAGAGCTAGATAGGGAGACTAGGATGATAGCCCCTGGCCAGGTTTGTTAGGGGTGGAGTTTCCCATCCCTCAGTCTGGTGCGAGGGAAGCAGTTGCCACAGCCTTTCCCCTGCACAGGCTCAGGAAGCCAGGGAGTTCGTCAGTAGGAACACCAACCTGCTCTCAGACCTTCTTGGGCATACTTCTGTCATCCACCATGACATTGTCACTGAACCCCAGGTAAAAATACGGTTGAAATCATACCGAGTACCTGAGTCGAGGCGACAAGCCATCTCGGTAGAAGTACAGCAGATGTTAAAATTAGATGTCATCGAGGAATCAAAGAGTGATTGGGCCAGTCCGATAGTCTTAATACCCAAGCCAGATGGTACTGTAACGACTTCCGCAAACTTAATGAGGTGTCCAAGTTTGATGCATGCCCCACGCCCCGAGTTGATGAGCTTATTGAAAGGTTAGGACAGGCTCTGTATTTTTCTGTTTTGGACCTCACCAAAGGGTACTGGCAGGTGCCCTTGACGGAGGCTGCCAAAGAGAAAACAGCCTTTATCACACCAGAAGGTTTGTTAGAGTACAAGGTATTCCCCTTTGGTTTACATGGCACTCCCGCTATGTTTCAAAGGCTAATGGATATTGTACTTTGGCCACATCGTCGGTATGCTTCAGCTTATCTGGACAATATCATCATTCACAGTACAGACTGGGAGAGTCACCTTCCAAAAGTACAGGCAGTGATAGACTCCCTTAGGAAGGCCGGGTTAACTGCTAACCCCAAAAAGTGTGCCATAGGGTTGGAAGAGACCAAATACCTGGGGTATGTCATTGGGCGTGGAATTATCAAACCCCAGGTAAACAAAATATAGACCATTCGGAATTGGCCACGACCTGTCACTATCTAACAGTTGAAGTCGTTCTTAGGAATGGTGGGTTACTATATGAGGTTTATCCCCCATTTTGCGATGGTGGCCACGCCCTTAACAAACCTCCTGACCCCGGCCAAGACCAGGTATAGTATAGTGGAGAGTGCCTGTCCATTAAGTGGGCACTTTAGTCTCTCCGCTATTATCTGTTGGGCAGAAAATTTTGTCTCGTCAGGGATCATTCCCCCCTTAAGTGAATGTGTCAAGCCAAGGACAAAAATGCCAGGGTCACTAGGTGGTTTCTGTCATTACAGAACTTCAAGTTTAGGGTTCAACACAGAGCGGGTCGTTTGCTAGGCAAAGCCGATTCCCTATCACTCACGAGTCCACTGTTGTACAAGTGTTCACCCCCTCAGGCTTGAACAAAGGGGGGGTTGTGAGAAGGTGAAAGGTATCGTGGTGGATGGCGATATGTGTCACCAAGGCTCCTGGCTTTGGTGAAGTAAGAGCCGGTATTCCATCAGTGTCTGTGCTGCGATGCAGACTGACACTATGGCCGTAGTATGGCCTGAAGGCCAATCCAGGACGGCTCTTACTGGGAATGACCAATTGTAGGGTGGTGGTAATTCCCCACAATCCAGGCCGCCTTTTGTTGGCCTTAAAGGCAGCCTGTTTCACCAGCTGAGGGGGATTTGCTAGTTGCAGCTCACACTGCCAGAGAGAGCTGAGAGTGGAGTTCTTCCCTACGTTTGCTCCAAGGTTGGAAGCTGGTGAGCAGCCTACCTGGAGACCTGGAAGAGACTTGCTTGATGCCACATGGCATGGTCTGAGGTGTGAACAAACACTTAAGGAATACAGGTGTACCTTTGTTACGTTTTCCTTTGTTCTGCATTTAAAGACTGTTTGCTGTGTGACAAGTGTGAATAAAACACTGAACTTTGATTTGTAAAATATTGCTTCATTTCCTCTATACTGCAACCGCACCTATTTGCAAGAGCGAGTCATCCCACCTGGGTATATACTGTATATAATTATATATGTACAGCTGGTATACATTATACATCTTCTTGTATATAGGGATATGGACCATACTGGTATAACCTGGGTATATACTGTATATAATTATATATGTACAGCTGGTATAAGTTATATATCTTCTTGTATATAGTGACATGCTATGCAGGTATAACTTGCGTATATTCTGTATATAATTATATATGTACAGCTGGTATAGGTTATACATCTTCTTGTATATAGTGATATGGACCATGCTGGTATAACCTGGGTATATTCTGGATATACTTATATATGTACAGCTGGTATAAGTTATACATCTTCTTGTATATAGTGATAAGGACCATGCTGGTATAACCTGGGTATATACTGTATATAATTATATATGTACAGCTGGTATAAGTTATACATCTTCTTGTATGTTTTAATATGGGTCATTTTGGTATATCCTGGGTATCTCCTGTAACAGATAGTACTGTTATTTTACGTATACCACACATTGTGCTTTTATGAAAATGCTTAGTTCAGGCAGAAATAAGTCTAAAATTCTGTCATTGTTTGACTAGTACATGAAGCTTTCTGCTGACTCCAGAAATGTTTAAACAAGGTATCATAATGAAGGACTGACCCGCTCATTGTAGAAGGGAAAAACTCCTACACCAGTTGGTCTTAAATGGGCACTCTCATTAAAACTTATTTTGGCTATTGCACTACTTATTGTAAATCTTTCTAATGTACTTTGTTAAAAAAAAAAAAAGTTTTCTATGTTTTATTTGTGTTTAAAAATCTGCCACTAGGTATCTCCCTACTTGTCCAGAGCACATTTCCCCCCATCTTTTTCACAGACTTTTGACTCCTGCTGGCCTGGCAGAAGTCCAAATACAGAAAATGCTGAGTTCACACAGAACTGCTATTGGCTGCGTGTTGCAGAGTGAGGGAGGAAGTTCTCCCCTGTATGGCTTCAGATGATGTCATGCCTGCTGGGTAACGCCCCTTCCCAGTCTGTGAATCTGGCTGAGACTGAGCAGAAAATACAGAGCAATATCAAGGTAGAAATCTAAAAAATAATAAAAATAAAGGCAGAAGGTGGTTTATCATGATGAGGGCAGTGAACTGGGAGGATTATAAAATGTAACAAGTTCATGACAGGTACTCTTTAACTTTTTTATGTCAAGTACTGCAATCTATTTCAGTCAGAAATAAAACTACAACTCCCAGCATGTTCTGCCAAACAAGGGCTGTACCAAAGCTGGCCAAAAAAATAAGGTCCTGGTAGAGGAAAGAGATAGCACCTGGCACCGCTTACTTGTATTGTAGAGTATTTATGAATATATTGGGTCTCGCTGACAGCACACCTGTGTGCATGCGGGGTGGTGGTGCTCACGCTCAGACAAAAAGCTATGTGCAAAAATGATAGTGTGTAAAAATAAAGCACGGATCACTCACCACTGTTGCGATGCTTCTTTATTCTGTGTAGATAGATTGTGATGCACTATACGTGTAGCAGTTGTTGTGGCATGACAGAATGAACAGGGAGCACCGTCCAGAGCACCGCCCGCAGGGCGTTTCTTCATGCGAATTGACGTTATGCCACAGGTAAAGCCTCTTTAAATAGTACATGCGAGGTCATCATACAGGTAGTATTAAAAACTCCATAAACCTTCAATGTATAATCCACAGTACATGATACTTGGTTAAAAATAATAGACTATACCTAGAACCTAAAGAAAAGCTGAAAACTCATTGCGTTCATTAAGTCCGAACGCACCTGTAGCATCCAACTGAGCAATCCAGGGGGCCTCTCTCTGCAATAGTGCATGATGTCTGTCACCTCCCCATTCCAAAGGATCCACACGCTCTATACCCGCAAACCTAATTGACCTCATATCTCCTCCATGAGTCTCATCACCATGAGTCTCCTACATATCGCCTGTGCAGACGATTCAGCTGGGGCCCAGCATGTGAGGGGACCCGCCACTCTTTCATACTAGTGAGCGCAGAGGCTGCACTTTACTACAGTGCACAGACAGAGCCCTGAAGAACCTGGTGCTGAGCAGCAGCAGCAGTGAGGAGGAGGAACAACAGGGGCAGAAGTAAGAGTAAGACTTGCCCGGCCTTGCATTCTAGGATTCGCAGTATTACTTTAATTATGCTGTATATCCTCCACAGAGCTCCGTCCTGCTGTCGGGTCCTGAAGGAGGGGAAGGATTCTCCGAGCACACAGCCTGCTGACATCACACAGCAGGTGAAGAGTAGGAAACGACCTGCAGAGCTGTCTTTGCCCCCTCCTCGACATGACTCAGCAACAGAGGTCCTGAGCACTGCCATCCAAGGATGGGAGAAGCCATTTGAGGATCATGTCTGTGTCACAGAAAGTTAGTATAGCTAGTGTATGTATATTTGTGTAAAGGGAATTGTGCGTCTTGTGTATAGGTGTGTGTGTATCTTGTGTATAGGTGTGTGTATCTTGTGTATAGGTGTGTGTGTCTTGTGTATAGGGGTGTGTATGTATCTTGTGTATAGGTGTGTGTATCTTGTGTATAGGTGTGTGTATCTTGTGTATAGGTATGTGTGTATCTTGTGTATTGGTGTGTGTGTGTATCTTGTGTATTGGTGTGTGTATCTTGTGTATTGGTGTGTGTGTATCTTGCGTATAGGTGTGTGTAATTAGCGTATAGGTGTGTGTGTTTATCTTGTGTATAGGTGTGTGTATATCTTGTGTATAGGTATGTGTGTATCTTGTGTATAGGTATGTGTGTATCTTGTGTATTGGTGTGTGTGTATCTTGTGTATTGGTGTGTGTGTATCTTGCGTATAGGTGTGTGTGTTTTGTGTATAGGTGTGTGTGTTTATCTTGTGTATAGGTGTGTGCATATCTTTTGTATAGGTGTGTGTATCTTGTGTATAGGTATGTGTGTATCTTGTGTATTGGTGTGTGTGTATCTTGTGTATTGGTGTGTGTGTATCTTGCGTATAGGTGTGTGTTTTGTGTATAGGTGTGTGTGTTTATCTTGTGTATAGGTGTGTGTGTTTATCTTGTGTATAGGTGTGTGTATCTTGTGTATAGGTGTGTGTATCTTGTGTATAGGTATGTGTGTATCTTGTGTATTGGTGTGTGTGTATCTTGTGTATTGGTGTGTGTGTGTATCTTGCGTATAGGTGTGTGTGTTTTGTGTATAGGTGTGTGTATATCTTGTGTATAGGTGTGTATCTTGTGTATAGGTGTGTGTGTTTATCTTGTGTATAGGTGTGTGTATATCTTGTGTATAGGTGTGCATCTTGCGTATAGGTGTGTTTATCTATATATATGTATATTTGCATACATACACATGGATGTGTGTCTTTTTGAGAAAGCTTGTAATTGTTTTTTGAACATCCATGGTACTATAATTGCAAGGCTGGGTTCACACTTGCATCAAGTGCCTCCATCACTGGATCCGTCAAAGTGTTTACCAACCAGGGTGCCTCAAGCTGTTGCAGGCATGCTGAGACTTGTCGTTTTGCAACAGCTGGAGGCACCCTGCTTGAGAAAAACTAATGAGATCTGCATGTGGGATATTGGTCTGTGCACAGTGGCTTTATTTAGTATCCATATGTTAGTATTATCCTATCATTAGGTGATTGTAGTGGTCATAGTGTGGCACAATTATTTGTTCTTTGGATAGTGGTAAAGTTGCGATCTAGGTCTGTGTAAAGTGGTTCTTGTTGTCCTGTTATGGAGGAATTAATTTATGCTAATAAATCCCAATCCCTGAGAAAATCCCTTTGCATCATACCTGTTGAGTGGCAATGCATACACTGAATGCATCACCGTTATCTTACATTCACTACCTCTGATTTGGATTTAAAAAAAAAAATGTGGGCTGAAAACTAATTTTGTGCTCCGATGGCTCTCACTTGGTGCTTAGGTGTGGCGTATTAAAATAATGCAAACTGCTGTGTAGACAAAAATCCGGCCCTGCATCAGCCCCTCTGGTGGTAATGATATTGGTCATGGTGTGGTGAAATTATTTGTCCCTTGTATAGTGGTGATAATGTCTCTGTATAGTAATTTTATTCAGTATCAGTATGGTGATATTATCTCGTCATTATATGGTGGTAATGGTAGTGGTCATAGTGTTGCAGTATTATCTGACCCTTGTATAGTGGTGGTAATGTCTCTGTATAGTAATTTTATTAAGTATCACTATGGTAATATTATCTCGTCATTAGATGGTGGTAATGGTAGTGGTCATAGTGTTGCAGTATTCTGTCCCTTGTATAGTGGTGTAACTGTGTGACTGCATGTGCTGCTGCTGAATGTCGCATGAGGCGCTAGGCCTCTTTTTTATTGCTACCACCTGCCAGTGCCACCATATAGGTATCTAAATAGCAAAAAGTGGAAAACGTAGGATCTCCACAGAACAGCTACCTACCTACCTTCCCCCACTCCCCGCAATTTTCTGGGCTTGTCTCTGATGCAAAAGGAACTAACTACAGCTCTGAGAAGCGCTACTTACCCCTCTGGCCTTCCCTTCCTCCATGGTCTCCTCCAGACTGACTGCATACAGCACGCACTATGACCTGACGCTGTACGCAGTGCGGGCTGTTGGAGACCAGCAGGGAAGGGACATTCCGGGGGACATGGAGAGCAGCAGAGCAGGAGAGGTAAGTTTGCCCGGTTTTTCCTTCCTAATCCTTGTCGTGAGGAAAATCAACAAAGGAGGAAGCTTTTGACTACATATCCCATCCTCATATATTGCTGTCATATCCCGACCTCATATCCTGTCCTCATATGCCAACCTCATATCCCTTCCTCATATCCCACCCTCATATCCCATCCTCATATTCCAACCTCCTATCTTGACCTCATATCCCGTCTTGATATCCCGCCCTCATATCCAGTTCTCATATCCCGACCTCCTATCCCCTCCTATCTTGACCTCATATCCCTTTTTCATATCTCGTCCTCATGTCCCGTCCTCATATCCCGACCTCATGTCCCGTCCTCATATCCCGACCTCATATCCCGTCCTCATATCCCGTCCTCATATCCCGTCCTCATATCCCATCCTCATATCCCGTCCTCATATCTCATTCTCATATCCCGTCCTCATATCTCGTCCTCATATCTCGTCCTCATATCCCGTCCTCATATCCTGTCTTCATTTCCTGACCTCATATCCCATCCTCATATCCTGACCTTATATCCCGTCCTCATATCCCGTCCTCATATGTTGTCCTCATATCCCGTCCTTATATCCCATCCTCATATCCTGGGAATGATTTGTGATGAAGATATTGTAAGCTGAAAACAGAAGGGGAAGTGGCTTTGTGGGACTAGGCATAATTTGCAAGCCAGACCGATGGACAAAAAGGGTAGATAATAAAAGGGTGCGGCTTAAACAGTGGGTGTGTCTTTGTGAGGTGGGGTGTGGCTTGCAAGCCGGACTGACACATTCACCAGGAGATGCAGAGCGGAGCTTGCGGGGTAAGGTAACGGAAGTCCCATATACTTGCATGGGACTTGAAACAAAAGCCCATCTTTTATATAAGGGTGTAGGTAAGGGTTAATTTAACTATCATATATTTTTATTTGACATATAAGTAATATGTGTACCAGGTATTGTTGAAATATCTCCAGCCGTACGGAAGTTATGTGGGAACATACATTTCCCATTGATTTGCATGGGACTTTAAACAAAAACCCTGACCCTCACAAATGGGGGTGGGTAAGGGTTAAATTACCTATCCTATGTTTGTTGTTGACATATGAGTAAGGGTGGGTTCACACTACGTTTTCTCCCATACGGGAGCGCATACGGCATGGGGGAGCTAAAATCTCGCGCTCCCGTATGTCACCGTATGCGCTCCCGTATGTCATTCATTTCAATGAGCCGGCCGGAGTGAAACGTTCGGTCCGGTCGGCTCATTTTTGCGCCGTATGCGCTTTTACAACCGGACCTAAAACTGTGGTCAACCACGGTTTTAGGTCCGGTTGTAAAAGCGCATACGGAGCAAAAATGAGCCGACCGGACCGAACGTTTCACTCCGGCCGGCTCATTGAAATGAATGACATACGGGAGCGCATACGGTGACATACGGGAGCGCGAGATTTTAGCTCCCCCCTGCCGTATGCGCTCCCGTATGGGAGAAAACGTAGTGTGAACCCAGCCTAACATGTGTGCCAAGTTTTATGTTAATATCTTCAGCCGCTTGAACGTGATGCTGGAACATACACACAAACATACACACACACACACACACATTGAGTTTTATATACCGTAAATAGATTTTTGTCTGATCTGAGGTCTGATGGGACTGTCTGTCACTGTCTCAGAGCATTGATATGGGGGGCCTGAATGAGCATATGGGGGGGGGTCTAAATTATTAACAACTGATATTAGGGGGGCCCCCCTGAGCAAGTGACATATGGGGGTCCACCTGAGTATGTGACATATGAAGGGGGGGCTCCTGAACAATTCCCGTTTTGGGCGGGGGGGGGGGGGGGCAGGCACATTCTTTGCACAGGGGCCCTCTGCTGTGTCCGCCCTTTAGTCTCATTTACATGTGTAATGAACCTATTCGCACCGTGCCCTGTTCTAATGGACCTTGCATATTCTCTTATTCTTTCAAACAGCCTGTGTTTTGTCTTCCCTACATAATAATAGCCACACGGGCATAGTAGACAATATACTACAAAAGTAGATTTGCATGTAATAAACTGTTTTACAATAATCATTTTCGGTTCAGAGTCTTAATGATTAATGTAAGAAATGCTATCCTATGCCATCTCATAGTGCAGTCTGTAAAGTGCTTGTGAGAAGACCCCATAAAACTTAGTTAATCCCCTTCATTGTGGAATTTACTACCTTTGGGTGCAGTCTCACTAGCCAGCCTCCTTTTTAGAAGAGGGCAGGTATCTGATTTAGACCAGTTTAATCTGGCTTAACCAGAGGCAGTGGGCGTTGTGTGTTGTACACGTGTCTAGCTTAGTAGCCACTATATTACAGCGGACCATAATCCTACACACTGTCTTGGAGTGTAAAGAGATATATATCATGGACTTCTGCAAAGTCCCTAAATATCATAGAAATCAATCCAGTTCTAGCTGAGGGAATATCACCAAGAAGGAATGATTGACTTTTCCACCTCCAACATGGAGTGAATAAAGTCAGGAAGGAGACGCTTAACAAGAGCCTCTTTGCCCTTCTGGTACCTTGTACGGGACCTAGGCTGTGACCAGAGCCTCATGGCTGGTACAGACTGCATCCTGCTATAGGACACTGCTGCTCAAGATTGGGTGGTGCCGGGCCAATTAGGACTAGGGGCCATTGACTGTGGGCATAGGTTCAGGCAGAGAAGGGTTAAAGGTTCTTTCCTCCCCCCCCCCTCTCGGTTGCTCCCAGGGCTGGTTAGCCAGTTAGATTAGGGGTAAGGGTCACATGGGAGAAAGGGGTTGGGCTGTCCTTCTAGTGTTATAAGCGAAAGCAGGAAAGCAGGAAAGGTCTGTGCTCTGGCTGCTGTCATGTCGTAGGAGCTCTTTCAATTGCTCTGGGAGAGGGCGCGGGCTGATGGGGGCTTCCTGGCTCGCATTGCTGCTAAGCTGGGAGCGCCGCTCCTGCCCCCCTCGCCGGGTTCTGTGGCGGTGCCGCAGCCTGCTGCGGCCTGGCGTTCTGTCCACCGCAACACTTGTCCTCCTGCTCGTCTCAGCCCCAGTCCCCCTGGGGGTTCCCAGCGGTGGGGCCGCTTTGTGGTAAGCGAGGCTGGGAGGGGTGGGGGGAGGGGGTCCCGGCATTCGCGCACACGGAGAGTGGTGTGGCTCCACCCCCTTCTTCCTACCCTCCTCGTGTACGGGGACCTCATTCTGCCTTTTTGGCCCCTGGCAAAAAGGTTCTTCCTCCCTCTACTGCTGATCCCTCTGCCATGGGGAATAATGTGGGTGCCTCTGACTCCTCTGCTGCAGGGGATTCTGAGCCTGCAGCTGCTGCCCTCTCTCCTCCAGAGGGGGTTCAGCCTGTTAGTCAGCCCTCTCCCCCTCCTGACCCTGTAGTGACCCTTGGCCCCCTGGTGCAAGATAGTGAGGGGGGGTCAGTATTCCTCCCTCGGCCCATGTAGTTGTGCCCCGGAGCCCCTGTCCCGCGGCGGTGGTCGCTAGCGCACTCGCTCCCATAGGAGAGGCGGCCATTCCTGTTCCCACTCCTTGTCCGTTAGTTCGGATAGATATTACCGTAGTAGGACTGTTGTTTCCGGCGATAGCAGGAGCTGTCGGCACGGGTCATCAAGGCGACACTACTGTTCCAGGCGTTCCAGATCCTCCCACTGGAGGTCGCCCTCTTCCTCCAGCTGCCGCTCCTGGAGCCCTCGGGGCCGGGAGAGTCGCTCTGGGGCTCATAGGAGATCGTCCCGGTCCTCCAGAAGGCCTTCCCGAGTGGACAGTCGGTCCGGCACGGCCCCCTCTTCCGGTGTAGCGGCTGCTGCGGCCGGGCCTGCAGCGATCATTCCGGTTCCTGTGCTGCTGTCAACCACTGGTGTGAGGCCTCCTCCTTCAGCCTCGGCGACTGGTGAGTCTAATCTTGCTGGGGCTTGGGGATGGCGGGTGGTCCACGGGTTCTGATTCAGGCCCTTAAGGCATTACTGGCGTAGCTGGAGCCTGGTTCACCGGGAGGAGTGGTTACTCCCCCGGGCCATGAGGGCCTCATCTCCGCCTAGGGCTGGGGTTCACAAGGAGTCATTCTTTTGTAAGATTAGCCCCCTGGGATAGCATGTCAGCGAGGAGACCAAGCAAAAAATATGGGATAATCAGTATATTGACATTTGGGCCCTAGTGTCAGTAGATCAGCATACTATTGATAGGGAGCGCAAGCCGCCCACTGACAGGGGTTTTGAGCGTAGGCCCCGAGTCTATCAGTAATTGGCTACAGACCTTTTCTGTTTTGGGTTACATTATGGACGAAAAGCACCCCGAGCGCTGTTCGGAACTCTTCATATACATGGATTCCGTGTATAATTCCTTCAAGTTTCACGGAGGTCAGGCGTGGTGGAAGTATGATGAGGAGTTTCGACGGCCTGGAGTGGGTTGGGGTTGTAAGGCCACAGATGTATGGCTTAGGTTGATGATGGCGCAGAAGCCATTCCCCTTTTCAGGAGGGGCCGCTGTCCCACAGTACAGCCAACAGGGGGCAGTGGCCATTGTAAGTTCCACGGCCTGTGCAAATTCAAGCATGGATGCTCCTCTTGTGGGGGAGCTCATGCCGCAGTCCGTTGTCCCCGACCTGCAAGGCCAGCATCTAAGGGCACAGCGCACGCTGATGGGAAAGACGCCAGTGAGCGTGGGCGGGATGTTGCCCTGGCTAGGGCTTTACCCCAACTGGTCTGAAGCTGAGCAGTTACGTATTGGATTTTTGTTTGTTTTTTTTTCATTCCTTTTATCCCTTCTGTTTTACCTCAGTTGTCTGACAATTTGCATTGCGCCACGCTTTATTCGCAGGCTCTCCGTGACAAGGTTAGTAAGGAGGTGAATCTGGGCCTTATGCCTCACTCCCTTTTGCAAATTTGCATGTTTCCCCTCTGGGTGTTGTGCCCAAGAAGGAAAGCGTTAAATTCCGCTTGATTCATCACTTTTCCTATCCCAAGGGCTCATCAGTCAACGACGGGATCTCCAAAGAAGAGGCGTCGGTCTCCTATGTGGCCTTTGATAGGGCGGTGTTTTTGGTCAGAAAAGCGGGCCGTGGCGCCCTTATGGCGAAGTAAGACATCGAATCCACTTTTCGGCTGTTGCCGGTACACTTGGATTGTTATCACCTTCTGGGTTGCTGTGTGGACGGCCTGTACTATTATGACACCTGTTTGCCGATGGGTTGTTCCATTTTGTGCCAATATTTTGAGATGTTCAGTACATTCTTGGAATGGGTGGTGCGATATGAAACGGGCTGTCAATCAATCATTCATTATTTGGATGATTTTTAGTTTGTTGGTCCGGGTGCGTCCCCCTGCTGTCAGTTTTTGTTGGATTCTTTCTGTTCCCTGATGAGTGGTTTTGGTGTCCCGCTCTCTGCTGAAAAGACGGAGGGTCCGGCCACCACACTTTCTTTTCTGGGAATTGAAATCGATTTGGTAGGGATGGTGTTTTGTTTGCCAGCTGATAAATTGGGTAAGTTGTTGGAGTTGTTGGAGGGTTTCTGTGCGGTTTCCAAGGTTACCCTTCGGCAGCGCCAATCTCTTCTAGGTTTGTTAGATTTTCCCTGTCGAATTATGCCTACGGGGCGGGTTTTTTCACGGCGGCTCTCTCTGGCCACAAAAGGGGCCAGAAGACCTGATCACCGCTTTCGTTTAACGTTTTCCCTTAAGGCAGATTTGTTGGTGTGGCGCGAGTTTTTGCGCCGCTGCAACGGTCGGACCTGTTTTCAGTCCCCCGAAGTTAGCAATACGGAACTCTGTCTCTGTTCACTGATGCTGCGGGTTCTATTGGTTATGGTGCCATTTTCGGTACGGAATGGAATGACGAGTCATGACTGGGTGGAGGAGGGTTTATGTTGGAATCTCACCCTCCTTGAGCTTTTCCCTATTGTGGTTGCTGTGGAGCTTTGGGGGCCCAGGCTCAGGAACAGTAAGGTGTGTTTTTGGACAGACAACATTAGTGTGGTTCACTGTATTAATGGTCTTTAGTGTTGAGCGGCATAGGCCATATTCGAATTCGCGAATATTCGCGAATATATGGACGAATATTCGTCATATATTCGCGTATATTCGCATATTCGTTATATTCTCGTTTTATTTTCGCATACGCGAAAATTCGCGTATGCGAAAATTAACATATGTGAAAATTAGCATATGCGAAATTAGCATACGCGAAAATTCGTATATGCGAAAATTAGCATATGCGAATTTTCGCGCGCCAGTCTCACACAGTAGTATTAGAACCTTCTTTACACCACACAAGTTGGAAGCAGAGAGGGATGATCACTGTGATGTGTATTGTGAAGAAAAAAACAAAAAAAAAAACGAATATTCGTAATTACGAATATATAGCGCTATATTCGCGAAATTCGCGAATTCGCGAATATGCGATATTCGCGAATAATATTCGAATTGCGAATATTCGCGAGCAACACTAATGGTCTTTCCTCCTCTTCCATCCCTGTGTTGGCCCTGCTGCGGCATTTAGTTTTACGTTGTTTAGAGTACAACATCTGGTTTAGGTCTCGCCATGTTCCTGGAGTCGAAAATGTTCATGCTGACCTTTTATCTCGATTCCGTTTTCAGGAATTTCGCAACCTGTTTCCGGGGGCGGCCCAGGAGGGCCTGCCCTGCTCGCCGCTCCTGTGGACCCTGGTATCCTGAGCTTGATGCCCTTGATTGCCTCCTTCTTGGCTCCGTCTACGTGGTCTGGTCACGGTAAGGCTTGGGATGGTTGGTTGTTGGTAGCTGGTGAGAGGGATTTTGCTGTTAGCGAGAATGTTCGTTTTTCCATTATGGTGGATTACCTGCTGGGTTTACAGCGTGCGGACTGTTCGTCGGCCGTTGCCAGGCGCCGTTTGAGGGGAGTGGGTTTCCATTTAAAGTGACGGGGTTGGTTAGATTGCACTAGGCATTTTGGGCTTCAGCAGGCATTGAAAGGGTGGCAAAGGAAGCAGGTTCGTAGGGATTGCAGGCGACCGGTGTCTTTCCAGTTGCTGGAGGTTTTGGTGCGCGTTACTAGCGACGTTTGTTCCTCTCCCTATGAGAGGCTTTTGTTTTCCACTGCTTTTTTCTTGGCTTTTTCAGGGCATTGAGGGTGGGTGAACTGGTCCCCTCTTCGGCCAGGGCTCCTGGGGGACTTTTGTGGGACGATGTGCTCTTGGCTAATGGCGTAGTTCAGTTGCGTATTAGGAGGTCCAAGACGGATCAGGACCGGGTGGGGTGTTGGTTGAGTTTGGGAACAGTGGAGGAGAGGGGGGCGGACGCAGTGTAAAACTGTTCTAGCAGTTTCTGAGTTTTTGAATGTTAGGCCCCCAGGGGAGAAGTTTTTGGTTCACCCGTCAGGCGCCCCTCTTACGCGGTATCAGTTTAGTTCTATTTTTAAGAAGTGTTTGGTGTTGTCGGGATATGTTCGGATGTTATGCGGGATATGTTCATCCTGAATTGCTCCTCTAACATGTTTTTCTTTTCTAGGTTCTCGTTCTCCTGTTGTTCACATTGTGGGGCATTCGTATATTCACCAGGCTGCTCAACGGGCTGTCTGCCGGCCAAGTGGTAGGTGTTTGGGATTCCAAGTCGAGGTTCATTGGAGTGGGATCGGGCGTCTCCCTTGGTCTCGGATTCTTATGGAATCTATTCAAATTGCTGGTATGTCTAGGTCACCTGTCATTTTGGTTATCCATGCCGGGGGTAATGCCGGGGGTAATGACGTACCTCTGTCCAGCAGAGAAAGGTCCCCGCCCTCCCTCCCTCTTTTCGATTGTTGTACAGGGTTTTTCCCCCTGTTTGAATGTTGTACCCCCTTTATATATATATATATATAAAAATAATAATAATAAATATGTAAAAAAAAAAAAAAAGACAATATATATATAAAAAAGGTGGAGGTGTCTTACCTTCTGTTCTTTTCATCTTGGATGGAATGTTTATCATTGGTTGTATTATGTTAAGTCACAGCTGGCGGTAAAGGAGAGAAATCCATGGAGAAGCGGAGGGGGAAGGCTCTTAGGCCCGGCGGCTGAGGCCGGCAGCTGTCTGTGGGGCTCCCCCTGGTTGGGCGACCTCATGGAGGTTGAACGGTTTGGTTACTATGTAATAGTGTTATGACTAAATAAAAGCTGTGGCCGACCCCCCCACGTCCACCAAAAGTTAATAAGTTGTCGTAGTGTTATTTTATATACAAGGTATACATGGCGGGGAGGGGGGGGGGAGAATTAAAGAGGTAAGATGAAGTAGGTCATTGAACACAGTCTATAGGGAATTGCCTAAAGAGGGCTATGCAAGCAAGGCATTCTGCCGAGGAAATTCTGCCACGGAAAACCTGCCACGAAACTTGCAAAAAATCTACCCATGTATACTGAGTGCATATTTGATGCAATTGTAACATATTTTGATTGGTGAGCACATGGCAGTCCAACAGCCAAAACAGAAAACATGTTAAAACACAATAAAAAAAAAATACTAAATGAGAACATAGTCTGATGTTATGCAAATCCTGTTTTTCAGATTCCAGACATGGCATGATGTATTTTTTTTCCTGCTATTCTCCCTGTGTTCCCTGACATCCGTCGCACTGCCGTGTCACAACATCAGGGTGGAAGAAGCCTAACAGACAATTAATTATTTGTGTGTTGTTAGTTTAGACAGGTTGTATTTATCTATAATTGTGACTAAAAAATTTAGTAATACTCAATGCATAAATCCAGGTAATTTTAAAGGGTTTACTTCCTTTTTTTGCATCTTTAATTTGCTAAGTTGCATCATTAACAGATCTGCAGAGTATTTTTTACATTCATAATAAAATGTAAGACTTTTTTTTTTTTTTTTACATATCTAGTGATCAGCTAGAGTGGAACATGGCAAAATGCCTAGAACTCTGGTGTGCCAGGATAACCACAGCTAATGCTAAATAGATTAAACAGACCACAAAGGTCACAATGAATACTGTCATGTGTAATTCCTGAGAAGAGATAAAGGGGTACTCCGGTGGAATATATATATATATATATATATATATATATATATATATTTTTTTTTTTTTCATATCAACTGGCTCCATAAAGTTGAACAGATTTGTAAATTACTTCTATTAAAAAATCTTAACCCTTCCAGTACTTTTCAGCTGCTGAATGCTCCAGAGAAATTTGTGTTGTTCTTTTCTGTAGGACCATAGTGCCCCATAGCAAACCTTTTCTGGTCCGGACAGTTCCTGACATGGACAGAGGTGTCAGCAGAGAGCACTGTGGTCAGACAGAAAGGAAATTCAAAAAGAAAAGATCTTCCTCTGTAGTATACAGCAGCTGATAAGTACTGGAAGGATTAAGATTTTTTTAATAGAAGTAATGTACAAATCTGTATAACTTTCTGGCACCAGTTAATTTAAAAAAAATTGGAGTACCCCTTTAAGCAAACTTTTCAAAAGTTTGGCACGGCGGGCTCACCACATTTTTCGACAAAGAACCAGCAATGAAATATGCCTCAAAACACATGTAGAACATTGCCTAAGAGCTCTAAATTTATGTATAACACTGCTAGGGTCACATTGGCATGTATTCAAGTAGTTTTAATATAATTTTATGGGTAAGTTAAAGGGGTATTTCATGATTTTTTTTTATTTGACTATGCTATTGGGCTGTAAAGTTAGTGTAGTTCATAATATGGTGTCTGTATCTGTGCTTTATGGTAGTCTCGCAATTCTTCTGTGATTTTTTCCCCAATGTTTATTTTGAACATCATACAAAATGAGTGTCGTCTCAGGTTTTCCCAGGTTGCAGTGTGACCTAAGACATTACATCACTAGTCAGGTGATCAGAGGGAGCCTGTTTTGTTTTAATGGGTGGGCGAGCGCTGTGTGGGAGGAAGGTCATTCTGCAGTGAAATTTAGGTTAACAACAGCTGGAGGCCCCTTGGTTAGAAAACACTGGACTATTGCATTGAAGGGAGCACAGGTGTATTTAACCCCTTAACCTCTTAAGGACCAAGGACATATCGGTACATCCTGAGTCCTTTCCCTTTCTATAGCGGCTCAGGCCCGGCCTTTAACAACGGCCGGGACCCGTGGCTAATAGCGCACAGCACAGCACCGATCGCGGTGCCGCACGCTTTTAACCCTTTAGACGCGGCGTTCAAAGTTGAACGCCGCATCTAAAGTGAAAGTAAATCACTGCCGGTTAGCTCAGGGGGCTGTTTGGGATGTCCACTGCGAAATTGCGGCATCCCGATCAGCTCTGGGACACGAGGAGGGTCTCCTACCTTGCCTCCTGGTGTCCGATCGCCGAATGTCTGCTCAGAGATCCAGGCATGAGCAGTCAAGTGGCAGAATCATTGATCAATGGTTTCCTATGGTTTCCTATGAGAAACCATTGAACAATGTAAGAGATCAGTGTGTGCAGTGTTATAGCCCACTATGGGAGCTATAACACTGCAAAAAAAAAGTGAACAAAAAAAAAAAAGTGAATTAACCCCTTCATGACCCAGCCCATTTTCACCTTCATGACCTGGGCATTTTTTGAAAATCTGACCACTGTCACTTTAAACATTAATAACTTTGGAATGCTTTTACTTATCATTCTGATTCCAAGATAGTTTTTTCGTGACATATTCTACTTTATGTTATTGGTAAAATTTCACTGATATTTGCATCCTTTCTTGGTAAAAAATCTAAAAATTTCATGAAAATTTTGAAAATGTAGCATTTTTCTAACTTTGAAAGTCTCTGCTTGAAAGGAAAATGGATATTCCAAATAAATTACATATTGATTCACATATACAATATGTCTACTTTGTGTTTGCATAAAAAATTGACAAGTTTTTACTTTTGAAAGATACCAGAGGGCTTCAAAGTTCCGCAGCAATTTTCCAATTTTTCTCAAGATTTTCAAAATCGTAATTTTTCAGGGCCCAGTTCAGGTTGGAAGTGGATTTGAAGGGTCTTCATATTAGAAATACCCCATAAATGACCCCATTATAAAAACTGCACCCCCCAAAGTATTCAAAATGACATTCAGTAAGTGTTTTAACCCTTTAGGTGTTTCACAGGAATAGCAGCAAAGTGAAGGAGAAAATTCTAAATCTTAATTTTTTACACTCGCATTTTCTTGTAGACCCAATTTTTGAATTTTTACAAGGGGTAAAAGGAAAAAAATCACCCTGAAATTTGTAACCCAATTTCTCTTGAGTAAGGAAATACCTCATATGCGTATGTAAAGTGTTTGGCGGGCGCAGTAGAGGGCTCAGAAGGGAAGGAGCGACAATGGGATTTTGGAGAGTGAGTTTTTCTGAAAGGGTTTTTGGGGGACATGTCCCATTTAGGAAGCCCCTGTGGTGCCAGAACAGAGGACCCCCCCCACATGTGACCCCATTTTGGAAACTATACCCCTCATGGAATTTAATAAGGGGTGCAGTGAGCATTTACACCCCACTGGCGTTTGACAGATATTTGAAACAGTGGACTGTGCAAATCAAAAATTTTATTTTTCATTTTCACAGACCACTGTTCCAAAAATCTGTCATACACCAGTGGGGTGTAAATGCTCACTGCACCCCTTATTACATTCCATGAGGGGTGTAGTTTCCAAAATGGGGTCACATATGGATATTTATTGTTTTGCGTTTGTCAGAACTGCTGTAACAATCAGCCACCCCTGTGCAAATCGCCTCAAATGTACATGGTGCACTCTCCCTTCTGAGCCTTGTTGTGCGCCCCCAGAGCACTTTGCGCCCACATATGGGGTATCTCCATACTCACGAGAAATTGCGTTACAAATTTAGAGGGTCTTTTTTCCCTTTTACCTCTTGTGAAAATGAAAAGTATAGGGCAACACCAGCATGTCAGTGTAAAAAATTTATTTTTTTACACTAACATGCTGGTGTAGACCCCAACTTCACCTTTTCATAAGGGGTTAAAGAAGAAAAAGCCCCCCAAAATTTGTAAGGCAATTTCTCCCGAGTACGGCGATACCCCATATGTGTCCCAAAACTGTTGCCCTGAAATACGACAGGGCTCCAAAGTGAGAGAGCGCCATGCGCATTTGAGGCCTGAATTAGGGATTTGCATAGGGGTGGACATAGGGGTATTCTATGCCAATGATTCCCAAACAGGGTGCCTCCAGCTTTTGCAAAACTTCCTGCATGCCTGGACAGTCAATGGCTGTCCGGCAATACTGGGAGCTATTATTTAGCAACAGCTGCAGGCTCCGTTTTGGAAACAGTAGCGTACCAGACGTTATTCATTTTTTGGGGGGAGGGGGGCTGTGTAGGGGTATGTGTATATGTAGGGTTTTTTACTTTTTATTTTAGGTTAGTGTTAGTGTAGTGTAGTGTTTTTAGGGTACAGTCACATGGGCAGAGGTTCACAGCAAGTTTGCCGCTGGAAGTTTGAGCTGCAGCGCAAAATTTGCGCCATCTCAAACTTGCAGCACTCACTGTAAACCTCCGCCCATGTGAGTGTACCCTGTACATTCACATTGGGGGGAGGGGGCAAACATCCAGCTGTTGCAAACTCCGAGCATGGAAGTTGTAGTTCGGCAATATCTGAAGGATCTGAAGGATCAAATGTTGCCGAACTACTGAGCATGCTGAGATTTGTAGTTTTGCAACATCTGGAAGAGCACAGATTGGAGACCATTATACAGTGGTCTCCAAACTGAGGACCTCCAGATGTTGCAAAACTACAACTCCCAGCATGCCCAGAAAGCCAAAGGCTGTCTGGGCATGCTGGGAGTTGCAGTTTTGAAACTCTCAGAGGCAGCAGTGAGATTGCTTTACGGCGATCTCACTGCTGCCAATGAAGATGCCGCACTGCTGCTGCAAACTCACCGCCGGGACGCAGCGCAGCCGGGACCGCATGGAGGACGCCGGGACCGCCGGGACCGATCGGGACACCGCTTGGACGGGTAAGTGACGCCGGGGGACGGATCAGGGACACTTAGCAGAGCGGTGTGTGTCCCGATCCCCGTGATCGGGACTCACACACCGCGCTGCTAAGTATTTTCATAGCGAAACGCTGCTATCAGCTAGTCAGATTTGACCAGCTGATAGCAGCGATCGCTGGGGGGGGGGGATGAAACCCACCGTGGTCGCATGGTAAGATGGCTGGCTATCAGTGATAGCCACCATCTTTCCGGGCGCTGCGGGATGCCGTGAGTAGCGGCAGTAATGTTCATGACGTACCTGTATGTCATGGGTCGGGAACACCTTGCCACCCATGACGTACAGGTATGTCATAGGTCGGGAAGGGGTTAAGATAATTTAACCCCTCCCCAATAAAAGTTTGAATCAACCCCCTTTTCCCAATTAAAAAAAAACTGTGTAAATATATATAATTAATATATATTAATTAATATAATTAATTAAACCGCACGATCAATGGCGTACGCGCAAAAAAAAATCCAATACCAAAATAGTGTATTTTTGGTGACTTTTTATATCATGAAAAAATGAATAAAAAGTGATCAATAAGTCCAATCAATACAAAAATGGTACTGCTAAAAACTGCAGACCATGGTGCAAAAAATTAGCCCTCATACTGACCCATATGCGGAAAATTCAAAAAGTTGTAGGGGTCAGAGGATGACAATTTTAAACATATACATTTTCATGCATGTAGTTATGATTTTTAGTACGGCAAAATCAAACCTACATAAGTAGGGTATCATTTTAATTGTATGGACCTACAGAATAAAGAGAAGGTGTCATTGTAACCGAAAAGTGTATGGCGTAGAAACAGAAGCCCCCAAAAATTACAAAATGGTGTTTTTTTTCTCCAATTTTATCTCTCAATAATTTTTTTTTCCATTTTGCGGTAGCTTTTTGGGTAAAATGACTGATGTCATTACAAAGTAGAATTGGTGGCGCAAAAGATAAGCCATCATATGGATTTTTAGGTGCAAAATTGAAAGAGTTATGATTTTTTAAAGGTAAGAAGGAAAAAATGAAAGTACAAAAACGGAAAAAACCCTGGTCCTTAGGGGGTTAACAACCCGGGGGTTTTCCGTTTTGCATTTTTGTTTTTTCCTCCTTACATTTAAAAAATCATAACTCTTTCAATTTTGCACCTAAAAATCCATCTGATGGCTTATTTGTTGCGCCACCAATTCTACTGTGTAATGACGTCAGTCATTTTACCCAAAAATGAACAGCGAAACGGAAAATAAAATCATTTGGGGAGATTTATCAAAACCTGTGCAGAGGAAAAGTTGCCCAGTTGCCCATAGCAACCAATCAACTTGCTTCTTTCATTTTTAACAAGGCCTCTGCAAAATGAATGAAGTGATCTGATTGGTTGCTATGGGCAACTGGGCAACTTTCCTTTACACAGGTTTTGATAAATCTCCCCCATTGTGAGACAAAATAGAAAAAAAACACCATTTTGTCATTTTGGGGGCTCCCGTTTCTACACAGTACATTTTTTGGTAAACATGACACCTTCTCTTTATTCTGTAGGTCCATACTATTAAAATGATACCCTACTTATATAGGTTTGATTTTGTCGTATTTCTGGAAAAAATCATAACTACATGCAGGAAAATGTATACGTTTAAAATTGTCATCTTCTGACCCCTATAACTTTTTATTTTTCCGCGTATGGGGCAGTATGAGGGCTCATTTTATGCATCATAATCTGAAGTTTTTAGCGGTACCATTTTTGCACTGATAGGACTTATTGATCACTTTTATTCATTATTTCATGATATAAAAAGTGTCCAAAAATGCACTATTTTGGACCTTGGAATTTCTTTGTTCGTTTGCCATTGACCGTGAGCTTTAATTAATGATATATTTTAATAAATCGGGCATTTCCACACGCGGCGATACCACATATGTTTATTTTTATTTACACCGTTTTTTTTTTTAAATGGGAAAAGGGGGGTGATTCAAACTTTTATTAGGGAAGCGGTTAAATGATCTTTATTCACTTTTTTTTTCACTTTTTTTTCTGCAATGTTATAGCTCCCATAGGGAGCTATAACACTGCACACACTGACCTTTTACATTGATCAGTGGTTTCTCATAGGAAACCACTGATCGATGATTCTGCCGCTTGATTGCTCATGCCTGGATCTCAGGCACTGAGCAGTCATTCGGTGATCGGACAGCATCGAGGCCGGTAGGGACCCTCCGGCTGTCCTGTAAGTTGTTCGGGATGCCGTGATTTCATTGCGGCGATCCCGAACAGCTCCCTGAGCTAACCGGCATTGTTTCACTTTCACTTTAGACGCGGCGTTCAACTTTGAACGCCGCGTCTAAAGGGTTAATAGCACGCTGCACCGCGATCAGTGCCGCGCGCTATTAGCCACGGGTCCCGGCCATTGTTAGACAGCAACGGCCAGGTCTGAACCGCTATGATGCAGGGCAACGCAGTGGCCCCGCATTATAGAACGGGAGCGGACTCATGAACCGATATGTCATGGGTCCTTAAAGGGTTAATGGGTGGCGTTGCTGATGTGTGGAAGCGCGAAAATTAACCTCACACTTACAAACAAGGAATTATGGGACTTGTAGTTCGAGAGAGTGAACTTCAACAGCCACAGCGTTATGGTTAACTCAGAACATATCCATTTTGCTCCAAGACAAGCATGTCCATTATTGGCAGCTACGTACTAAAATCACCTTAATGTCAAAGTTATGAACACATGTGGTAATCCATATATCAGCTTGTTTAAAAACACACTGCACTAGAGGATTTTGTATGTTTTTTTACATTAAAATAAAGCTGCACAATGTATTCCTAGTTGTTGATAACGGCTGCTGCTTATAGAATACACACAGCGGTATCGGAAGTCGCAATGGCTTTTTCCAATCATTCCAAAAATTATTCCTTTTTTGGAGTAGCAACAGGTTTTTATTCTGGCAAGTGAAGAAGATGCAATGGTGTTTTCTAAGCATTAAAAAAATTATTAGCAACAGGATTGGTGTCCCAAAATAGTGAAGAAGAAATAGCTTTTGTATAAAAACAAAAAAAGTTATCCCTTTTCTGAGGCTCATAGGGTGTGTATGTGTAGGCAAGGGTGATGGTGGATTGGTGGTAGTTGTAGTGGCCAGCAAATAGGACAGAAGGTAGTGGTAGACTGTTTGGAGTTGCTAGCGAACAGCAGGCAGTGGTGGACTGGTGGGGGTGTAGTAGACAACAGGCAGTGGTGGACTGGTGGGGGTGTAGTAGCCATCGGACAGCAGGCAGTGATGGACTGTTGGGAGTTGTAGGAGCCAGCGAACAACAGGCATTGGTGGACAGGAGGGTGTAGTAGTATCCATCCAGCAGACAGCAGGCAGCAATGGACTGGTGAGAGTTTTTGAAGCCAGGGAACATCAAGGGCGGTTGTAGTACTGTCAGATCAGTGGCATCTGGTACAGAAGTTTTAAATTCCCCACTTATCCATGCCAGATTTTCTTAATCAAATGTGAGTTAGGGTTGATGATGCCTCGTGCTGCACTGAATGCTCTCTATGATGCTACACTGGAGGGTGGACAAGACAGAACACCCATGGCAAATTAGGCAAGTTCCAACCAATGGTATAATCCAGTGACCCAGAAGTCCATGGGGTCTGGGCTTATGGTGTCTGTCAGAGAAAGAGCACATCTTAGGTATGTCACATTCTGGTTGTTTAGGTGGGGGTATACATCCCTTTGGTGACAATTTATGTCAGCATGGAATACCAGATGTAAAAACTTTGTCATCATGTACTCCAACATAAAGATGATGAAAATCCAATTTAGCCTCCGTTTAAGAAGGTGATAAATATTCCCCCATCCTGGCTTTATCCCAAGGGTCTAAGAGTGTGGCTATCCAGTACTCATCTCTTTCCTTCAAGTGCTTAATATGCTGTTAAGTGCATAAGCAAGAAAACATACAGCTCTCTATCCTTTATAGCTTTTTCAATACCCCAGCTTGTTCCACCTCTGTCACATATTGTCGAGGTTGGTCATCATGGTCCTCATGGTCATCATCACCATCACTATCACCTTGTGTAGGTGTCCTATCCCTTTAACAAATTCCATCTCCAAATCCTCCTCCTCCTCCTCAGGTTCCACTTTCTCATACTTCTCCTTAAAGGGATACTCCAGTGGAAAGCATTTTTTTTTGATCAACTCATGTCAGGAAGTTAAACACATTTGTAAATTACTTCTATTTAAAAATCCTAATCCTTACACTACTTATCAGATGCTGCATGCTCCGCAGGAAGTTCTTTTTGTTTTTAATTTCTTTACTGTCTGACCACAGTGCTCTCTGCTGACACCTCTGTCCATGTCAGGAACTGTCCAGAGCAGGATAGGTTTGCTATGGGGATTTGCTCCTGCTCTGGACAGTTCCTGATACAGACAGAGGTGTCATCAGAGAGCACTGTGGTCAGACAGAAAATAAATTCAAAAAGATAAGAACTTCATGTGGAGCATACAGCAGCTGATAAGTACTAGAAGGATTAAGATTTTTAAATAGAAGTTATATACAAATCTGTTTAACTTTCTGGCACCAGTTGATTTAAAAACATATATGGACATTTATCAATGGGTTTAGTTTTCGTGCAACACGATTTTTCGTGCAACATTTTGACTGGAAAGCGAGAAAAGCAAGTTTTCCAAAAATTAACTACGTAGTAATAATTTTAAAAATTAGAATTAGAAAAACAGGGATAATTTCTTTCCAAAACAGCTCCCTGTCTGTCTCCAGGTTGAATGTGGTCCTGCAGATCAGTTTCATTGAAGTTAGTAGAGCCAAGTTGTAATACCACACACAACCTGGGTACAGATGTGGAGCTATTTTTGAAAGAAATTTGCTCTGGTTTTCTGTTCCTGGATAACCCCTTTCTGCTTCCAGCCAAACGAGAACCTCTGCTGAAAATCCCACTGGTTCCATAAACTGTCTGTCTACTGTCACCACTTTGCGCTTTTGGTACAGGCGGTTCAAAATGTGCAAGTTTGAGTTACACCATTTTAGAGCATGGCAAATGAGGCAGTGTTGAGGAAGAACATTTGGCACTGTAGGTCAAGAAGGGCACTGTCCAGGGCTTCGGACAGTTCCTGACATGGACAGAGGTGTCAGCAGAGAGCATGTGGTCAGACAGAAAATAATTACTCAACTTCCTCTGGAGCATACAGAAGCGTGGAAGGTGTGACGGATCCTAGAGTCACCCTACCTACTTGGATGGACTTTAGGACATCACTATTTGTACCCCTAAGTTGATGTTGTTTAGTGACATAAAGCTCAGAGTTAAAATACTTTTATTTACTGTTTTCATACACTTTCTGCACACGGTCCACTTTCTGTGCACAATACACCTTTTTGCACATGGTCTACCTTTTGCACACAGTTGACCTTTTGCACACTGTCCACCTCCTTTACACAATACACCTTTTGCACATGGTTCACATTTTGCACATGGTCCACTTTTGCACACAGTTCACCTTTTGTACAATACACTAATTCTACACATGCTTCTCCTTTTTGCACACAGTCCGACTTCTGCACACCTCCACCTTTTGCACTCAAGGCAGTGTATAGGGAGAGCTAATCACCTTTATTGGATTATCTCCCAGACTCACTGTCACCTGTATTGTCTTTACTGACCCTTCCTCCTGTGATGTCCTTCCTATAAAAGAACACACTTGTTCCACAATAGAGGGTTCTGATTTTACACCTGAAGACTGGTGTTGCCTGTTTTTTTGGGTACAAGGATGCAATAATCTCTAGTTCGGCCTGGGGATATTGCCTGTGATATGCTGGGGCTTGTCATTCGGAAGGAGAAGTCACTTTTGGCGGAGTCAGTCCGACACAATTGGTGGCAGCGGTGGGATCTGACTTCTCCAGGATCGACACTGAGACCAGCCCAGCTGGGGGAGATACAGCCGCTGGCTTGACCCCAGTCTCAGCAACTTACCCTGGCGAGGAAGAGCCTGTAAGGATGAAGGATTTCCGAAGAGAGGTGAAATTGTTCCTGGGTCTCTTCAAAGATCCTCCACGGGAGAGTGTGAACAGGGTCCTTACACAGCTGACACAACTCCGTATAGTGAAGCTGCAGTATGCCATGGAAGAGATGTCTATGCAAGAGAGAGCCTTAATTCACTTGCAGATTTGGGAAGTTGTTCTTGAGGAGTCGGTGACAAGCAGAGCACAAGTCCTGCCCACCCCAGAACAGCGCTTCAGGGAACAGGTCCACTTGTGGCTTCACTACCTCAGAGAGCAACCCATGGGCAGCGAAATGGTTGAGTTGCACAGATTGGTGCAGAAAGAAATGGAGCTTGAGGCTCATTACCGTGCCCTGTACTGGTGGGCGAGCTGCAGGCAGTCGGAGTCAAACACAGCCTGTTCTCCGGAAGGGACAGACTTCGGCTGTGGGATGCATTGTGGGATGCATTCGAGGAGCAGTATGACTTTGGCCGTACCGAGGCATACAGACTCTCGGACATCCAGGACAAGCGGAGAGAGATGCTGCCGCAGCCGGAGGTGCCAGACCTGGAACCGGATCTATCTTGGCTGACGTATCAGGAATGGTACCTCGAGGAAGACTACCTGTCCTTGTTTGAGTGAGATTTCTACGGTCACGAGCCATGTACAACAGAGGAAACCAGCACAGATGAGACGTCTGGTCTCTGTCTTCCCTTTCCCCTGGATTGCACACCAGACCATGACGCTCTAGCAGTATCCGGTCAGGACACCAGGGTGGAAGTGTCGGCATTAGGGCTGAGTTCTGCTACACCCTGTCCAGCATCAGACACCAGTGCCAGCTCTACAGCTACAGAGGGGTCAGTGACCCCTGTACCAGTCCACCCTGGATCGCAGGCAGTTGGCCTGGATCCACAGAGACTGTTTAACAGCACAGGAGCAAGCACAGACAGTACGGCTCCCCAGATGGAGAATTTTACGCCGGGAGATGGAGCGGTCGGCTCATCTCCCCAGCGCAAGAGGTTGCAACCGGATGAGGAGGCAGTTGACCTCCCTCTCCAACTACTGAGCACAGCCCCAGCTGAAGCGCCGGCTTCAGGGCAGAGTCCTACTATAATCTGCTCAACAACGAATACTGCAGCTACAGAGGGAACCGTGATCCCTACACTGGTACAGCCAGGATTGCAGGCAGTCGGCCTGGATCCCCAGCGGCTGTTTAACAGTAGTGGTGAAAGCACAGTTGGTGCAGCTTCCCCGCTGCAGAATTCCATATTGGGAGATGGAGACAGACATTGCAAACAGGTGAGAAGGTAGTCGACCTTCCTCTCCACCTAGTGATCCCTTTTCCGGCTGAAGTGCCGGCATCAGGGCAGAGTTTTGCTACAATCTGCCTAGCACTGAAGACTGCCGGCAGGTCTGCAGTTACAGATGCGACTGTGGTCCCTGCATCGGTCCGGTCAGGATCCCAGACGGTTGAGTTGGATCCCCAGTGCGGCTCCTCAGTGGCAGATATTGCAACCGAGTGAAGAAGCAGTCGGCCCCCTGCCCCTTCAACTGGTGACAGATGAAGTTTTCCTTTGGGAAATGTTGCTTGGGAGGGGCTCGGAAGCTAGCCTCCTTCCCACAGACTACGGGCCAGGCCAGGCCTTCCCCCTCCCCGGGCCGGGGAGGGGAAGAAAAGCAGTATTTTTTTTGAGGGGAGCCCCAGTAAGCTTCATACAGGGTTTGCTGGTATTGGATTAAATTGTTGCCCACACCCCAACCAAGAGGAGGACCAGGACAACTGCGTCTGGTGGTTGAAGCCCTGACAGCCCCAAGTGGATCCGTTGGGATCGCACCGGGTCTGCCGTTTTATTAGGGGGAGCACTGTGATGGATCCTAGAGTCACCCTACCTACTTGGATGGACTTTAGGACATCACTATTTGTACCCCTCAGTTGATGCTGTCCAGTGGTATAAAGCTCAGAGTTAAAATACTTTTATTTACTGTTTTCAGACACTTTCTGCACATGGTCCACTTTCTGTGCACAATACACCTTTATGCACATGGTCTACCTTTTGCACACTGTCCACCTCCTTTACACAATGCATCTTTTGCACATGGTTCACATTTTGCACATGGTCCACTTTTGCACACAGTTCACCATTTGTACAATACACTAATTCTACACATGCTTCTCCTTTTTGCACACAGTCCGACTTCTGCACACCTCCACCTTTTGCATTCAAGGCACTGTATAGGGGGAGCTAATCACCTTTATTGGATTATCTCCCAGATTAACTGTCACCTGTATTGTCTTTACTGACCCTTCCCCCTGTGATGTCCTTCCTATAAAAGAAAACACTTATTCCACAATAGAAGGTTCTGATTTTATACCTGAAGACTGGTGTTGCCTGGTTCTTTGGGTACAAGGATGCAATAATCTCTAGTTCTGCCTGTGGATATTGCCTGTGATATGCTGTGGCTTGTCATTCGGAAGGAGAAGTCACTTTTGGCGGAGTCAGTCCATCACAGAAGGATTAAGATTTTTTAACAGAAGTAATTTACAAATTTGCTTAACTTTCTGTCGCCCGTTGAATTTTTGTCCACCGGAGTACCCCTTTAACATTGTGGAGGATCTGTACTGTCCCACGTGGTCTTTTGATGCCACTCCATGTGCCTATGTAGAGAGTGGGTTCCTATACTCATACCATGGCCACGGCTTCCTTTTTGTTTGAAGAGAAGGCACAGTGCAAGTTTTCTGCATCAGATTCAGATTTTATCATATATCAAGCATGACAACGCATTATATATCGTAAAATCTTCTTCCTCACCATAACATGAGATGTTCCTGCCCGCAAGGAAATGAGGATATGAAGTTAGAAAGTGTTTCCTGCCGATTCATCTGGGAGGGGACATATAATCACCTAGTCCTGTCTTCTCTGGTTGTAATTACACCCACTCAATATGATTGACAGCTTGGCCACTGCCCACGTCATCGCTGTGCTCTGTCAGCATAGAGATTACTGTGGTGATGTGGGCTGTCAATCACGCTGAGGATGTGTGTTTGCAGCTGGAGCACCGGGACTAGGTAAGTATAGTTCCTTGCCCAGGGGACTACTTACAGGGCTGGCAGGGAACACTTTTTAACATCATATCCTCATTATTTCTGGGGGCAGGAATGTTTCCCGGGGATGGTGAGGAAAAAGATTTTACCATATATAACGTAATATAAGACACGAAATTTGGCATAAAATGGGTTTTCCACATTCCATTTACACACAATTAATGCATATTTATGTTAAAATACAGGTCAGCCCAATACTTTGCTCAGCTTGCTTTCTATTGAATAAAGGCTTTCTGAGATCAGTAGTTCCTGTGCACTGTCTTCTCTCTCTCAGCTATCTCTCCAAGATGGCGGCCGCAATTCAGTGCATAAGGTTTTCACAGCCTCTTAAAGGGCTTGAAGCTTGAAAATGGCTCCATAGGAGCAGAAACGTTGCTTGTACTGATGTGACAGAAATAAATCCACAGTTTTTTTCATCACTTTTTGAGTGCTGCGTTATCGCTGGATTTTATCTAGTAGTGCTGCAATATTTTTTGGTTTATATTATATATATAACCCTTTTTATGATGCAATACATTTAGATTTTTTCCTTGTGATCTTTTAAAAGCCATTACAATTCTTCATGTACATGACAATATGAAGGCCTTTTTTTTTCTTTTCGTTTTTTTAATTTATTTATTTTTATTTTCTTATACTACAAAAAGACATACAAAAAGAAGTATATTGTTATATACCAAACAAATGAACAACCCACTATATTAAAACCTTTTTTTCCGTCTTATCAACCCTAAACACATTCCTTATTTTCTAACCCTTCCCCTTTACACAATATCACATCCTTTACCTGGGGCCTACAACCCCTCCAATGTCTCCCTCTTTAACTTGTTCATCTAATTATGTTTAATAATGCATAATTTTAAACTTATATATCCCGTCTTCTTTATTGTGGGAAAAAAAAATCCGGGCTGAGAAGGTCAAGCAGAGAATGGGAGGCATAGAGCGGGAAAAAGAAAAAAAAAAAAAAAAACACAACCTCATACCTTTCATATGTTCACTTTTTCCTTATTGCCTCACCCCGACTTGCCAGCCCTAGATTGTCCCTTTTGAGGTTCCATGATCCTTGATGGCTTGTTTTATGCAGAACCAATTGTACTTTGTATTTGTAATGACATCACTCCTTTTACCACACCGATCAGTTAAAATGGTGCTTTGCTAGTACAGTCTGCATAAGGCAGGCTGTATTAGCAGAACCAATATGGTCTTTAGAATGCCTCCTTGTGCCATATTAACTGATCACCATCTGATGATCGCATTGCTGGGGTACAGACCAGACATCCAGTTCCACCAGCACCTGTTACTTTTACCTTTAAATGTTGCAATTGCTGTTGTTGGTGGCATTTAAAGGGTAATGTTCGTCACCATTGTGATCTCTGATGTTGGTCATTAATAGCAGCTAAAACTCCCTAGCTGTGAAGCAATGATGAAAATATACGTCATGTAGGAGTAAAAGAAGGGTAGATAGTCCAGGAAACCTTCCATCATGCAGATGACCATCTAGAGAGCCAGTCCCAACCAAATTGCAAATACATTGAAAGTCACAGCATGAAATATTTATTTATGCTGTGTTCTTTATTTGTTCTTCTTAAAGTGCAAGATTTTGGCAAAAAGGGGAGCAAGTAAGGAACACAATGTGGATATTACTCTTAGCCTGCTTGCCTGCTGTGGCCTTGTATTTGTGGTGAAGGGGTTTATTTTTCGCCTTCAACTTGTCACATTTTAAAAGGCAGGTTTTTAAGCTTTGTTTCTCTCATCTCAACTGCCTGGAATAACTACAGTAACCCCCCGACATGCGATGGCCACGACATATGATCAAATCGACATACGATGGCCTCTCAGAGGCCATCGCAAGTCGATGTCAGCATCGACATACGATGCTTTTATATGTTGGGGCCATCGCATTAACTGCTATCCGATGTGATCAAAATGCTTAAGCTGCTGTCGGATAGCAGTTTAAGCATCCCGGGCAGGTTCACTTACCTATCCCCGCTGCTCCGGGTCCACTTCGCGATTCTTCTGCATCTTGTCCAGGGTCCAGGCCTTGCTTTCCAGCGTCGTTATTACGTCGCTACGCACGCCGTGCCGGTGCAGCAGCGTAATACCGTCACCAAAAAGCGAGGCCCGGACCCTGGAGAAGATGCGGAAGACACCGGAGGATCCCGAAGAAGACACCGGAGCAGCGGGACCGCATCGGGGGCCCCTGGGACAGCATCGGGAGCGGTGAGGGCGCGGTCCGGAGCGGCGGGGACAGGTGAGTATAACTTCCTATACTTTACATTGCACCAATCCCTCAACATACGATGGATTCGACATCCGGTGGGTCGTTTGGAACAAATTACCATCGTATGTTGAGGGACCACTGTATTATGAGACAGAAAGGAAAGTTTTACACTATACAACCAGACTGCTGTAGGGACACTCTAGAAAACACAGCCAGACTGCTGTTATAAGGGGCACTCTAGAAAACACAACCAGACTGCTGTTATAAGGAGCACATTAGAAAACACAACCAGACTGCTGTTATAAGGGGCACTCTAAAAAACACAACCAGACTGCTGTTATAAGGGGCACTCTAAAAAACACAACCAGACTGCTGTTATAAGGGGCACTCTAGAAAACACAACCAGACTGCTGTTATAAGGGGCACTCTAGAAAACACAGCCAGACTGCTGTTATAAGGGGCACTCTAGTAAACACAGCCAGATTGCTGTTATAAGGGGCACTCTAGAAAACACAGCCAGACTGCTGTTATAAGGGGCACTCTAGAAAACACAGCCAGACTGCTGTTATAAGGGGCACTCTAGAAAACACAACCAGACTGCTGTTATAAGGGGCACTCTAGAAAACACAGCCAGACTGCTGTTATAAGGGGCACTCTAGAAAACACAACCAGACTGCTGTTATAAGGAGCACATTAGAAAACACAACAGACTGCTGTTATCAGGGGCACTCTAGAAAACACAACCAGACTGCTGTTATAAGGGGCACTCTAGAAAACACAGCCAGACTGCTGTTATAAGGGGCACTCTAGTAAACACAGCCAGATAGCTGTTATAAGGGGCACTCTAGAAAACACAGCCAGACTGCTGTTATAAGGGGCACTCTAGAAAACACAGCCAGACTCCTGTTATAAGGGGCACTCTAGAAAACACAGCCAGACTGCTGTTATAAGGGGAACTCTAGAAAACACAACCAGACTGCTGTTATAAGGGGCACTCTAGAAAACACAGCCAGACTGCTGTTATAAGGGGAACTCTAGAAAACACAACCAGACTGCTGTTATAAGGGGCACTCTAGAAAACACAGCCAGACTGCTGTTATAAGGGGCACTCTAGAAAACACAGCCAGACTGCTGTTATAAGGGGCACTCTAGAAAACACAACCAGACTGCTGTTATAAGGGGCACTCTAGAAAACACAGCCAGACTGCTGTTATAAGGGGCACTCTAGAAAACACAGCCAGACTGCTGTTATAAGGGGCACTCTAGAAAACACAGCCAGACTGCTGTTATAAGGGGCACTCTAGAAAACACAGCCAGATTGCTGTTATAAGGGGCACTCTAGAAAACACAGCCAGACTGCTGTTATAAGGGGCACTCTAGAAAACACAGCCAGACTCCTGTTATAAGGGGCACTCTAGAAAACACAGCCAGACTGCTGTTATAAGGGGAACTCTAGAAAACACAACCAGACTGCTGTTATAAGGGGCACTCTAGAAAACACAGCCAGACTGCTGTTATAAGGGGAACTCTAGAAAACACAACCAGACTGCTGTTATAAGGGGCACTCTAGAAAACACAGCCAGACTGCTGTTATAAGGGGCACTCTAGAAAACACAGCCAGACTGCTGTTATACGGGGCACTCTAGAAAACACAGCCAGACTGCTGTTATAAGGGGCACTCTAGAAAACACAACCAGACTGCTGTTATAAGGAGCACATTAGAAAACACAACCAGACTGCTGTTATAAGGGGCACTCTAAAAAACACAACCAGACTGCTGTTATAAGGGGCACTCTAGAAAACACAGCCAGACTGCTGTTATAAGGGGCACTCTAGAAAACACAACCAGACTGCTGTTATAAGGGGCACTCTAGAAAACACAGCCAGACTGCTGTTATAAGGGGCACTCTAGAAAACACAACCAGACTGCTGTTATAAGGGGCACTCTAGAAAACACAGCCAGACTGCTGTTATAAGGGGCACTCTAGAAAACACAGCCAGACTGCTGTTATAAGGGGCACTCTAGAAAACACAACCAGACTGCTGTTATAAGGAGCACATTAGAAAACACAACCAGACTGCTGTTATAAGGGGCACTCTAGAAAACACAACCAGACTGCTGTTATAAGGGGCACTCTAGAAAACACAACCAGACTGCTGTTATAAGGGGCACTCTAGAAAACACAGCCAGACTGCTGTTATAAGGGGCACTCTAGAAAACACAGCCAGACTCCTGTTATAAGGGGCACTCTAGAAAACACAACCAGACTGCTGTTATAAGGGGCACTCTAGAAAACACAGCCAGACTGCTGTTATAAGGGGCACTCTAGAAAACACAGCCAGACTCCTGTTATAAGGGGCACTCTAGAAAACACAGCCAGACTGCTGTTATAAGGGGAACTCTAGAAAACACAACCAGACTGCTGTTATAAGGGGCACTCTAGAAAACACAGCCAGACTGCTGTTATAAGGGGAACTCTAGAAAACACAACCAGACTGCTGTTATAAGGGGCACTCTAGAAAACACAGCCAGACTGCTGTTATAAGGGGCACTCTAGAAAACACAGCCAGGCTGCTGTTATAAGGGGCACTCTAGAAAACACAGCCAGATTGCTGTTATAAGGGGCACTCTAGAAAACACAGCCAGACTGCTGTTATAAGGGGAACTCTAGAAAACACAACCAGACTGCTGTTATAAGGGGCACTCTAGAAAACACAGCCAGACTGCTGTTATAAGGGGCACTCTAGAAAACACAGCCAGATTGCTGTTATAAGGGGTACTCTAGAAAACACAGCCAGATTGCTGTTACAAGGGGCACGCTAGAAAACACAGCCAGACTCCTGTTATAAGGGGCACTCTAGAAAACACAGCCAGACTGCTGTTATAAGGGGAACTCTAGAAAACACAACCAGACTGCTGTTATAAGGAGCACATTAGAAAACACAACCAGACTGCTGTTATAAGGGGCACTCTAGAAAACACAACCAGACTGCTGTTATAAGGGGCACTCTAGAAAACACAGCCAGACTGCTGTTATAAGGGGCACTCTTACAAACACAACCAGACTGCTGTTATAAGGGGCACTCTAGAAAACACAGCCAGACTGCTGTTATAAGGGGCACTCTAGAAAACACAACCAAACTGCTGTTATAAGGAGCAAATTAGAAAACACAACCAGACTGCTGTTATAAGGGGCACTCTAGAAAAACGCAACCAGACTGCTGTTATAAAGGGCACTCTAGAAAACACAGCCAGACTGCTGTTATAAGGGGCACTCTAGAAAACACAGCCAGACTGCTGTTATAAGGGGAACTCTAGAAAACACAACCATACTGCTGTTATAAGGGGCACTCTAGAAAACACAGCCAGACTGCTGTTATAAGGGGCACTATAGAAAACACAGCCAGATTGCTGTTATAAGGGGCACTCTAGAAAACACAGCCAGACTGCTGTTATGAGGGGCACTCTAGAAAACACAGCCAGACTCCTGTTATAAGGGGCACTCTAGAAAACACAGCCAGACTGCTGTTATAAGGGGCACTCTAGAAAACACAACCAGACTGCTGTTATAAGGGGCACTCTAGAAAACACAACCAGACTGCTGTTATAAGGGGCACTCTTGAAAACACAGCCAGACTGCTGTTATAAGGGGCACTCTAGAAAACACAGCCAGACTGCTGTTATAAGGGGCACTCTAGAAAACACAACCAGACTGCTGTTATAAGGAGCACATTAGAAAACACAACCAGACTGCTGTTATAAGGGGCACTCTAGAAAACACAACCAGACTGCTGTTATAAGGGGCACTCTAGAAAACACAACCAGACTGCTGTTATAAGGGGCACTCTAGAAAACACAACCAGACTGCTGTTATAAGGGGCACTCTAGAAAACACAGCCAGACTGCTGTTATAAGGGGTACTCTAGAAAACACAGCCAGACTCCTGTTATAAGGGGCACTCTAGAAAACACAGCCAGACTGCTGTTATGAGGGGCACTCTAGAAAACACAGCCAGACTCCTGTTATAAGGGGCACTCTAGAAAACACAGCCAGACTGCTGTTATAAGGGGCACTCTAGAAAACACAACCAGACTGCTGTTATAAGGGGCACTCTAGAAAACACAACCAGACTGCTGTTATAAGGGGCACTCTTGAAAACACAGCCAGACTGCTGTTATAAGGGGCACTCTAGAAAACACAGCCAGACTGCTGTTATAAGGGGCACTCTAGAAAACACAACCAGACTGCTGTTATAAGGAGCACATTAGAAAACACAACCAGACTGCTGTTATAAGGGGCACTCTAGAAAACACAACCAGACTGCTGTTATAAGGGGCACTCTAGAAAACACAACCAGACTGCTGTTATAAGGGGCACTCTAGAAAACACAACCAGACTGCTGTTATAAGGGGCACTCTAGAAAACACAGCCAGACTGCTGTTATAAGGGGTACTCTAGAAAACACAGCCAGACTCCTGTTATAAGGGGCACTCTAGAAAACACAGCCAGACTGCTGTTATAAGGGGAACTCTAGAAAACACAACCAGACTGCTGTTATAAGGGGCATTCTAGAAAACACAGCCAGACTGCTGTTATAAGGGGAACTCTAGAAAACACAACCAGACTGCTGTTATAAGGGGCCCTCTAGAAAACACAGCCAGACTGCTGTTATAAGGGGCACTCTAGAAAACACAGCCAGACTGCTGTTAAAAGGGGCACTCTAGAAAACACAGCCAGACTGCTGTTATAAGGGGCACTCTAGAAAACACAACCAAACTGCTGTTATAAGAAGCAAATTAGAAAACACAACCAGACTGCTGTTATAAAGGGCACTCTAGAAAAACGCAACCAGACTGCTGTTATAAGGGGCACTCTAGAAAACACAGCCAGACTGCTGTTATAAGGGGCACTCTAGAAAACACAGCCAGACTGCTGTTATGAGGGGCACTCTAGAAAACACAGCCAGACTCCTGTTATAAGGGGCACTCTAGAAAACACAGCCAGACTGCTGTTATAAGGGGACCTCTAGAAAACACAACCAGACTGCTGTTATAAGGGGCATTCTAGAAAACACAGCCAGACTGCTGTTATAAGGGGCACTCTAGAAAACACAACCAGACTGCTGTTATAAGGGGCACTCTAGAAAACACAGCCAGACTGCTGTTATAAGGGGCACTCTAGAAAACACAACCAGACTGCTGTTATAAGGGGCACTCTAGAAAACACAGCCAGACTGCTGTTATAAGGGGCACTCTAGAAAACACAACCAGACTGCTGTTATAAGGAGCACATTAGAAAACACAACCAGACTGCTGTTATAAGGGGCACTCTAGAAAACACAACCAGACTGCTGTTATAAGGGGCACTCTAGAAAACACAGCCAGACTGCTGTTATAAGGGGCACTCTAGAAAACACAACCAGACTGCTGTTATAAGGGGCACTCTAGAAAACACAACCAGACTGCTGTTATAAGGGGCACTCTTGAAAACACAGCCAGACTGCTGTTATAAGGGGCACTCTAGAAAACACAGCCAGACTGCTGTTATAAGGGGCACTCTAGAAAACACAACCAGACTGCTGTTATAAGGAGCACATTAGAAAACACAACCAGACTGCTGTTATAAGGGGCACTCTAGAAAACACAACCAGACTGCTGTTATAAGGGGCACTCTAGAAAACACAACCAGACTGCTGTTATAAGGGGCACTCTAGAAAACACAACCAGACTGCTGTTATAAGGGGCACTCTAGAAAACACAGCCAGACTGCTGTTGTAAGGGGCACTCTAGAAAACACAGCCAGACTCCTGTTATAAGGGGCACTCTAGAAAACACAGCCAGACTGCTGTTATAAGGGGAACTCTAGAAAACACAACCAGACTGCTGTTATAAGGGGCATTCTAGAAAACACAGCCAGACTGCTGTTATAAGGGGAACTCTAGAAAACACAACCAGACTGCTGTTATAAGGGGCACTCTTGAAAACACAGCCAGACTGCTGTTATAAGGGGCACTCTAGAAAACACAGCCAGACTGCTGTTATAAGGGGCACTCTAGAAAACACAACCAGACTGCTGTTATAAGGGGCACTCTTGAAAACACAGCCAGACTGCTGTTATAAGGGGCACTCTAGAAAACACAGCCAGACTGCTGTTATAAGGGGCACTCTAGAAAACACAACCAGACTGCTGTTATAAGGAGCACATTAGAAAACACAACCAGACTGCTGTTATAAGGGGCACTCTAGAAAACACAACCAGACTGCTGTTATAAGGGGCACTCTAGAAAACACAACCAGACTGCTGTTATAAGGGGCACTCTAGAAAACACAACCAGACTGCTGTTATAAGGGGCACTCTAGAAAACACAGCCAGACTGCTGTTGTAAGGGGCACTCTAGAAAACACAGCCAGACTCCTGTTATAAGGGGCACTCTAGAAAACACAGCCAGACTGCTGTTATAAGGGGAACTCTAGAAAACACAACCAGACTGCTGTTATAAGGGGCATTCTAGAAAACACAGCCAGACTGCTGTTATAAGGGGAACTCTAGAAAACACAACCAGACTGCTGTTATAAGGGGCCCTCTAGAAAACACAGCCAGACTGCTGTTATAAGGGGCACTCTAGAAAACACAGCCAGACTGCTGTTATAAGGGGCACTCTAGAAAACACAGCCAGACTGCTGTTATAAGGGGCACTCTAGAAAACACAGCCAGACTGCTGTTATAAGGGGAACTCTAGAAAACACAACCAGACTGCTGTTATAAGGGGCACTCTAGAAAACACAGCCAGACTGCTGTTATAAGGGGCACTCTAGAAAACACAGCCAGACTACTGTTACAGAGGAAGCTCAAGAGAACTAGACTGCTGTTATAGGATACAAACTCTAAAATAAAAAAATAAAACAGAGCTCTTCCCGTTTTATACTGGCAAACAAACATTCAGATACAAAGTGCTACACTTAAAACATCTTGACAAAGAAGGAAAAGAATTATCTAAATGTCTCCAATCCCAAACTATCAATTTAATAACAGCTGCCAAAGGTCCATAAGGATCTGTCTAATCCCTTTAAGATGGCCCATAAACCTGAGGATCAATTTATCAACATGTAATTCTGCAGCACAAATAAGAAGGATTCCATGTTATAATGCTTTGACCTCAAATTTTTTTTATTATAACCGAACAGATAGTCTGACATTTTGGTCCAGAAAGAGAAAAGACCTTTGGCAAGGTGTCTTTAGAGAGGGAGCAGGAAGAGAGGTCTGTAGCTGCCCGGTAGTATGTGGTATTGCGAGGTTCAGCAATATTACACAGACTTCTCAATATTATTTGAGCTGTGGAATAAATTATTGATAGTTGGACCTATGGCATAATTTCCATTGTGCATATACCGCCATGCAGAGTGCCTCACTAACTATCTCTTCTCTTTTTATATTAACATTCTTCAGTGTATTTTTCGATTGTCTGGAAAAACATGAATTAATGCTATCCAGTGTAATTCATTTTAGAGAGCAATAAGTTTATTTTCAAATTTGTCGCCATTACATACTGAATACATGGTATTTTTGTTCTTGTTAAAATAGTGTATGTATAACTTCTTTATTTACAATAAACTTTGATCTGTTTAATCTAGAAAAAAAATATATATATAGACAAAGAATAAGTCAGTCAGCACTTTAGTTGATACCAAACTATTATATGGACCTGGCCTACAGGTGCACGCTACTAGGCTAGATATACAGCAACAGAAGAATATAGCAGCACACTGCCAGCACAAGGATATAGGTGAAACATGAATATGCAGTTAAAACATGGAGAGCTATACAGCTATGGTGTAATAGATGCAAATGTGAAACTATGAAATAGTGAGGCACTTAGCTCGCAAATTTGTCCCCGCCGGCGGTCAAATAGCTTGGACCGTCCCACCGCCGGCGGGGACAAATTTGCGAGCTAAGTGCCTCACTATTTCATAGTTTCACATTTGCATCTATTACACCATAGCTGTATAGCTCTCCATGTTTTAACTGCATATTCATGTTTCAGAAGAATATAGCAGCACACTGCCAGCACAAAGATATAGATCTTTGTGCTGGCAGTGTGCTGCTATATTCTTCTGTTGCTGTATATCTAGCCTAGTAGCGTGCACCTGTAGGCCAGTCCATATAATAGTTTGGTATCAACTAAAGTGCTGGCTGACTTATTCTTTGTCTGTATTACACATACGGGGGAGTGGCTACCTCCATGTTGGCCTTGCACCCCACCCACCTCTATCAGGTGTGTATATAAGGTGTCTTGGATGTTCCAGACCCTGCCATGCTTACTGAACTGTTGACACAGAGGCATATTCAAAGTTTAGGGTCCGTCCCAATGAGGCCACCTTATCGCGGTGGGACGGTCCAAGCTATTTGACCGCCGGCGGGGACAAATGTGCGAGCTAAGTGCCTCACTATTTCATAGTTTCACATTTGCATCTATTACACCATAGCTGTATAGCTCTCCATGTTTTAACTGCATATTCATGTTTCAACTATATCTTTGTGCTGGCAGTGTGCTGCTATATTCTTCTGTTGCTGTATATCTAGCCTAGTAGCGTGCACCTGTAGGCCAGGTCCATATAATAGTTTGGTATCAACTAAAGTGCTGGCTGACTTATTCTTTGTCTGTATTACACATACAGGGGAGTGGCTACCTCCGTGTTTGCCTTGCACCCCACCCACCTCTATCAGGTGTGTATATAAGGTGTCTTGGATGTTCCAGACCCTGCCATGCTTACTGAACTGTTCACACAGAGGCATATTCAAAGTGTAGGGTCCGTCCCAATGAGGCCACCTTATCGCGGTGGGACGGTCCAAGCTATTTGACCGCTGGCGGGGACAAATTTGCGAGCTAAGTGCCTCACTATTTCATAGTTTCACATTTGCATCTATTACACCATAGCTGTATAGCTCTCCATGTTTTAACTGCATATTCATGTTTCAACTATATCTTTGTGCTGGCAGTGTGCTGCTATATATATATATATATATATATATATATATATATATACAAAGTCCATATAAAGCAGCATATCAAGATCGGGTGAGGGTGGGTGCAGGCACAGATAGAACCTCGGTACTCTGGTTCTTCTTAATATGCAAAGGATGAAGGCAGCACACCAAAATAGTGAATCAAAGCTGTGTTATTTATTCCATGGATAAGGAGACAACGTTTCCGCGGTCTCTCACCTAAAAATCTCACTTGAAAATGGCGGTGAGAGACCGCGGAAATGTTGTCTCCTTATTCATGGAAAAAATAACACAGCTTTGATTCACTATTTTGGTGTGCTGTCTTCATCCTTTGCATATATATATATATATATATATATATATATATATTAAATCACAACTTTTTCTAAACTGTACCTGAAACAAAGGGCACAGTAATGGGTACTCATCTTGCCCTTAGTATTTAAAGAGACTTTAAAGAGATCCATGGGCTACAAGAATTATCCATGTACAAACAGTACATTGACTATTTGATCTTGATCTGGGATGGGTCAACTGATTCTTTGTACTCATTTATGTCTTCTCTAATGACTTGCAATTAAAGTTACAAGAGCTGTCATAAAAAAAAAATATATATATATATATATTTCATTTGGTCACTTCAAATACATTGTGTGAAATTGCACAAGAGATTATGATTGTGAGGTTGAGGGGAAGAGACAGAGTTTGGATAAAGGATACCCTTGAAATCTTTTGTGGTGGCCCAGTACAGGAGTTGCACCTCTGTACCATTGCTGCCCTATCAGGCTGACTCTATTGAGTGACTATTGGGCCTCCCCCTTTTTCTGTGTTCCCTAAGTAGTTAACTACCACCTGTGTTATCTATTGTAATGTATATAACTTGTCATATACCTTTAAATAATGTTGCTAAGTGTTGTAACCAAGGAAGGTACCAGTGACCATGTGACCTATAGAGTGCCCTATGGGATCCCTCCAGAGTCTCCCCATATAAGCCCTGGGAGGAGTCAAGTCAGTCAAGGTTAATCTGTGTCAAGTCAGCGTGGTCCTACATTAAATTGTCCAAATCCACTACAAGTCCCAGCAAGCCCTAAGGTCTCTGAAGTCACTGGTCACCTCCGTGGGCCTAGCTAAACTGTTAAGACTGTTACACCTGTCTATCTCAGTAAAGCTGCCGTTGTTCCGTGACTTGGTGTCTGAGTCATTATTTGCCCCCGTGCCTAGCCCAGGATCCAGCGGCATACCGTTGGGTGGTGCAGAGGTTAAACCACACCCTGGCGTCACGAACACAAGGGGTTAATGCGATCTGCCCCAGGGTAATAACATCTGCCCTCATCACACCCTCACCCCACTTTTATCAGCTACTTTTAACAGGGCCAGTATGCTTACAGAAGCCAAATGTTTTCAACCAAGGAAGGTAACTAATAATACTAGAAACTGGTTGCAGCACTGTTATGACCATGTACACCAAGTGTAGGAACAGAAGAATGATCCTCACAAAGCGATCATCCTAGGCTAACCTTTAGAAGGGCCAAAACTCTTAGAACTTGCCCAACATAAAGTATCCAGTTCAAAGTAGAACAGGCCTTAAAGTGCATCATGCCTCCTGGGTTAAGGTGACAGTTTCATTTGTAACTGGTTTCACTGCAAGGGTTAATATAACATTCCAAATAAATAATGAAAATTTCATGCAGTGGTCAGGGATTTATCAAATGCGACAGTCGCACAAAAGTCTCAACCGCCTCGAAAGCAGCGTAAATGTAAGCAAGCCTGGACCTGGCTTACAAAACTTGCTTTGGAGAGCGGGATTTCATATTTCCTGCCGGGAGCAGAGACCATGGCTCCTGCGGGAAATATGAAATCACGTCCCCTGTTCTCCTCCTTTGTGTCATGTCCCGTCCCCCCCACCTATCCTTGCGTCGCCACCGCTCGCAGCAGCCTCCGCTCCACATCTCCCACCCCCCGGCTAGCCGTTACAGGACTACAACTTCCAGCATGCCCTAACAGTGAGGACATGCTGCGAGTTGTATTTGCAACGGCTGGTAGTTGCAGTCGGGTGGCTGGGGAGCAGAGCTGGCCAGCTGTAAGGAATATGAAACTACACTGTAACTTCATATTTCCTGGCCTGTCCACTCTCTGGCCACCTGCCCGCAACTACCAGCCATTGCAACTACAACTCCCAGCATGTCCTCACTGTTAGGGCATGCTGAGAGTTGTAATCTTGCAACAGCTAGTGGGCAGGTGATGGGGAGCGGCTGGTGCCTCCAACTGTTGCTAAACTACAACTTCCATGATGGGAGTTGTAGTTTAGGAATGGGGTGCCTCCAGCTGTTTCTAAACTACAACTTCCATGATGGGAGTTGTAGTTTAGAAATGGGGTGCCTCCAGCTGTTGCTAAACTACAACTTCCTTGACGGGAGTTGTAATTTAGAAACAGCGAGTCTCCAGCTGTTGCTAAGTTACAACTTATATCTTTCCTACACAACCAAAGGCTGTCTGGAAATTATGGGGTTGTGGTTTAGCAACAGCTCGAGGCTCCCTGTTAGGATATGCTGGTTTATGGGCGTTTTCTTTAAGGGAGGGCACTATAAATGTACTAACCTATTTTTCATGTTTTTTTCTTATCATTTCAGATCCGTGTATGCAGAGGACTATGTCGTTGACCAGCGTTTTTTTTATGTAATATTAACAAAAAGACTAACGAGGGCTTGTGGGAGAGTGTTTTTTGGAATAAAAGTTTTTAAAAAGTGTTGTGGTTTTTTTTGTTTAAATTTACTTTACAGGCTTAGTAATGGAAGTTGTTTTATAGTCGGAATCCATTACTAAGCCAGTGCTTAGCGATAGCCACAAAAACAGCTAGCACTAACCCCCAATTATTACCCCGGTACCCAGTGCCACAGGGGTGCCAGGAAGAGCCGGAACCAACAGGCTCGGAGCATCAAAAATGGCGCTCCTGGGCCTAGGCGGTAACAGGCTGGCATTATTTAGGCTGAGGAGGGCCAGTAACAATGGTCCTCGCCCACCCTGGTAATGTCAGGCTGTTGCTGTTTAGTTGGTATCTGGCTGAGAATGAAAATAGGGGGAACCCCACACATTTTTTTTTAATTGTTTAATTATTTATGCAAAAAAATATGGCTGTTATTCGTATTTTCATTCTCAGCCAGATACCAACCAAGTAACAACAGCCTGACGTTACCATTGTTACTGGCCCTCCCCAGCCTAAATAATGCCAGCCTGTTACTCCCTAGGCCCAGGAGCGCCATTTTTTTTAATCATCTGGGTCTGTTGGTACCAGCTCTTCCTGGCACTTCTGTGGTCGTGGGTACCGGGGTAATAATTGGGGGTTAGTGCTAGCTGTTTTTGTGGCTAGCGCTAAGTCCCGGTTTAATAATGGATTCCATCTATAAGACGGCTTCCACTACTAAGCCTGTAAAGTAAATTTAAACAAACAAAAAAAACACACTATTTAAAATCTTTTATTCCAAAAAACACTCCCCCACAAGACCTCGTTAACCATTTTATTAATATTAAACAACAAACAAAAAAAAAATGCTGGTACCGAAGTAGTCCACCGAATCCGAAGTCCTCTGCATACACGGATCTGAAATTATAAGAAAAAAAAACACAGGAAATTGGTTAGTACATTCACAGTCAGGTCCATAAATATTGGGACATGGACACAATTCTAACATTTTTGGCTCTATACACCACCACAATGGATTTGAAATGAAATGAACAAGATGTGCTTTAACTAAGATTGTCAGCTTTAATTTGAGGGTATTTACATCCAAATCAGGTGAATGGTGTAGGAATTACAACAGTTTGCATATGTGCCTCCCACTTGTTAAGGGACCAAAAGTAATGGGACAGAATAATAATCATGAATCAAACTTTTTTTTTTTAAACTTGGTTGCAATTACTTTGTAGTCAATTACAGCCTGAAGTCTGGCACGCATAGATATCCCCAGACGCTGGGTTTCATCCCTGGTGATGCTCTGCCAGGCCTCTACTGCAACTATCTTCAGTTCCTGCTTGTTCTTGGGGCATTTTCCCTTCATTTTTATCTTCAGCAAATTAAATGCATGCTCAATCGAATTCAGGTCAAGTGACTGACTTGGCCATTGCATAACATTCCACTTCTTTCCATTAAAAAACTGTTTGGTTGCTTTTGCAGTATGCTTTGTCCATCTGCACTGTGAAGTGCTGTCCAATGAGTTCTGAAGCATTTTGCTGAATATGAGCAGAAAATATTGACCAAAACACAAGAGAAGCAGTTCCATTGGAAGCTATACATTCCCACGCCATGACACTACCACCACCATGTTCACTGATGAGGTGGTATACTTAGGATCATGTTCCTTTCCTTCTCCATACTCTTGTCTTCCCATCACTCTGGGACAAGTTGATCTTGGTCTCATCTGTCCATAGGATGTTGTTCCAGAACTGTGAAGGCTTTTTTAGATGTCATTTGGCAAACTCTAATCTGGCCTTCCTGTTTTTGAGGCTCACCAATGGTTTCCATCTTGTGGTAAACCCTCTGTATTCACTCTGGTGAAGTTTTCTCTTGATTGTTGACTTTGACACACATACACCTACCTCATGGAGAGTGTTCTTCATCTGGCCAACTGTTGTGAACGGGGTTTTCTTCACCAGGGAGAGAATTCTTCAGTCATCCTCCACAGTTGTTTTCCTTGGTCTTCCGGGTCTTTTGTTGTTGCTGAGCTCTCTGGTGCCTTCCTTCTTTTTAAGAATGTTCCAAACAGTTGTTTTGGCCATGCCTAATGTTTTGGCTATCTCTCTGATGTACAAAACAAAGGATGGTGGGGTCCAGCTCACAAAAAAAGATAAAACATAATTTTTACTGCTCAAGGTTAAAACATAAACAAGAAAAAACTAAGTTTTGTTTTTTAATTGACCTATAGTTTTTTTTTTCTTGTACATGTTTTAACCTCAAGCAGTAAAAGTTATGTTTTATCTTTTTTTTGTGAGCTAGACCACACCATCCTTTGTTTTGTCCATATCATACGGGATATGGCCCGCATTGTCCGTGCTCCAAGAACTCCTGCAGTGCCGCACCAAAACCGCAGTCCTGTCTATTGGTGTCTGTATTGGGTGGTGAGCTGAACTACATTTTCTTTTTCCTACCTCTCTGATGGCTTTGTTTTGTTTTTTTCAGCCTAATGATGACTTGCTTCACTGATAGTGACAGCTCTTTGGATCTCATCTTGAGAGTTGACAGCAACAGATTCCAAATGCAAATAGCACACTTGAAATGAACTCTAGACCTTTTATCTGCTCATTGTAATTGGGATAATGAGGGAATAACACACACCTGGCCATGAAACAGCTGAGAAGCTAATTGACCCATTACTTTTGGTCCCTTAACAAGTGGGAGGCACATATGCAAACTGTTGTAATTCTTACACGTTCATCTGATTTGGATGTAAATACCCTCAAATTAAAGTTGACAGTCTGCAGTTAAAACACATCTTGTTCGTTTCATATCAAATCCATTGTGGTGGTGTATAGAGCAGAAAGTGTTAGAATTGTGTCAATGTCCCAATATTTATGAACCTGACTGTATAGTGCCCTCCCTTAGGGAAAAAAGACCATAAACCAGCTTTTCCTAACAGGGAGCCTCCAGCTGTTGCTAAGCTACAACCCCATTATTTCCAGACAGCCTTTTGCTGTTTTGGAAAGATATAAGTTGTAATTTAGCAACAGCTGGAGTCTTGCTGTTTCTAAACTACAACTCCCGTGATAAAAAAAGGATTCCTTACACATTCCCGTATACGGAAAAATAAAAAAAGTTAGAGGGGTCAGAAGAGGACAATTTAAATATGCTAATTTCATATAAATAGTTATAATTTATTGAAAAAAGCAAAACAAAATCAAACCTATATAAGGCCCCTTTCACACTGCCACAAACGTCCGTCAGGCACTTTTTTTTTGTGCCTTAACAGATGTTATTTTTGACCAGGCTCAACAGTAAACAATGGGTCCCAACAGATGCCATTCACTATTATGGGGGTCTGTCAGGCAATGTTGTTTTTGGATGGGACTAGTTGGAGGAAAAAACGTTGCATGATGTATTTTTCCTCCTGCTATTCTCCTCGAGTTCCCCGACGGACGTCACACTGCCCTGTCACAAAGGCAGCGTCAACGAAGCCTAGTTGGATATCATTTCAATTGTATAGACTTACAGAATACATAGAATGTGTCCTTTTTACAATTTTGTCCCACAAATATTTTGTTTTGTTTTGCTGTAGATCTTGTGGTAAAATTATTCATGTCATTACAAAGTAAAATTGGTGGTGCAAGAAACAAGGCTTTATATTTAAGGGGAAAAATTTAAAGCGTTATGATTTTTAGAAGGTGAAGAGAAAAAAAACATCCAAAGGGTTACATTTTTTTTTATATTTTGCAAATTTTTTCACAACTGCGGTTTTAGAGCAGAGAAGTTGTTGTTCTAAAGTTATTTACTGGTTTTTGCTTATGTGTGCTAAATAAATGGTATTCAAAAGTGTTTACTGTTTATTGCTTATGTGAGCCATATTTATCAACCCCCTGTGATAGTATGATTAATATGTCACACATAAGCAAAACCAAAATTAAGACAAAAATGCCTACAGAACTCGCTTACCAAAGCAACGATGATAAATGTCCCCGACAGTCTTTTTGAAAGGGGTAGCTTACTGCATACCATGTTGTTGTTGAGTTTAATGTATAAACAATATATATATATATATATATAGTGTGCTCCTTAGCTCCCCTTTGTTATGTTTGACTGTAAGTTGTCAGAATTAAAAAAAATTGTATAGTATATAATTTTGTATATTTGTCAATTTGAGCTCTTTGCTACACCCTGAAGGCCAACTGTTACGCCGAGCGCTCCGGGTCCCCGCTCCTCCCCGGAGCGCTCGCTTCACCCTCGCTACCGCAGCGCTCCGGGCAGCTCCACTGACCCGGTGCGCTGCGATACCGTCTCCAGCCGGGATGTGATTCGCGATGCGGGTGGCGCCCGCTCGCGATGCGCATCCCGGCTCCCGTACCTGACTCGCTCTCCGTCTGTCCTGTCCCGGCGCGCGCGGCCCCGCTCCCTAGGGCGCGCGCGCGCCGGGTCTCTGCGATTTAAAGGGCCACTGCGCCGCTGATTGGCGCAGTGGTTCCAATTAGTGTGTTCACCTGTGCACTCCCTATTTATACCTCACTTCCCCTTCACTCCCTCGCCGGATCTTGTTGCCATTGTGCCAGTGAAAGCGTTTCTTTGTGTGTTCCTAGCCTGTGTTCCAGACCTCCTGCCGTTGCCCCTGACTACGATCCTTGCTGCCTGCCCCGACCTTCAGCTACGTCCGACCTTGCTTCTGTCTACTCCCTTGTACCGCGCCTATCTTCAGCAGCCAGAGAGGTTGAGCCGTTGCTAGTGGATACGACCTGGTCACTACCGCCGCAGCAAGACCATCCCGCTTTGCGGCGGGCTCTGGTGAAAACCAGTAGTGACTTAGAACCGGTCCACTAGCACGGTCCACGCCAATCCCTCTCTGGCACAGAGGATCCACCTCCTGCCAGCCGGCATCGTGACAGTAGATCCGGCCATGGATCCCGCTGAAGTACCTCTGCCAGATATCGCTGACCTCACTACGGTGGTCGCCCAGCACTCACAACAGATAGCGCAACAAGGCCACGAGCTGTCTCAACTGACCGTGATGCTACAGCAGCTACTACCACAGCTTCAGCAATCATCTCCTCCGCCAGCTCCTGCACCTCCTCCGCAGCGGGTGGTCGCTTCAGGCCTACGATTATCCTTGCCGGATAAATTTGATGGGGACTCTAAGTTTTGCCGTGGCTTTCTTTCCCAATGTTCCCTGCACCTGGAGATGATGTCGGACCAGTTTCCTACTGAAAGGTCTAAGGTGGCTTTCGTAGTCAGCCTTCTGTCTGGAAAAGCTCTGTCATGGGCCACACCGCTCTGGGACCGCAATGACCCTGTCACTGCCTCTGTACACTCCTTCTTCTCGGAATTTCGTAGTGTCTTTGAGGAACCTGCCCGAGCCTCTTCTGCTGAGACTGCCCTGTTGAACCTGGTCCAGGGTAATTCTTCCGTTGGCGAGTACGCTGTACAATTCCGTACTCTTGCTTCAGAACTATCCTGGAATAATGAGGCCCTCTGCACGACCTTTAAAAAAGGCCTATCCAGCAACATTAAAGATGTTCTGGCCGCACGAGAAATCCCTGCTAATCTACATGAACTCATTCACCTTGCCACTCGCATTGACATGCGTTTTTCCGAAAGGCGTCAGGAGCTCCGCCAGGATATGGACTTTGTTCGCACGAGGCGTTTTTTCTCCCCGGCTCCTCTCTCCTCTGGTCCTCTGCAATCCGTTCCTGGGCCTCCCGCCGTGGAGGCTATGCAAGTTGACCGGTCTCGCCTGACACCTCAAGAGAGGACACGACGCCGCATGGAGAATCTCTGCCTGTACTGTGCCAGTACCGAACACTTCCTGAAGGATTGTCCTATCCGTCCTCCCCGCCTGGAAAGACGTACGCTGACTCCGCACAAAGGTGAAACAGTCCTTGAAGTCAACTCCGCTTCTCCACGTCTTACTGTGCCTGTGCGGATATCTGCCTCTACCTTCTCCTTCTCCACTAAGGCCTTCTTGGACTCCGGATCTGCAGGAAACTTTATTTTGGCCTCTCTCATCAACAGGTTCAACATCCCAGTGACCAGTCTCGCCAGACCTCTCTACATCAATTGCGTTAACAATGAAAGATTGGACTGTGCCGTGCGTTACCGCACGGAACCCCTCCTAATGTGCATTGGACCTCACCACGAAAAAATTGAGTTTTTGGTCCTCTCCAATTGCACTTCCGAAATTCTCCTTGGACTACCCTGGCTTCGACACCATTCCCCAACCCTGGATTGGTCCACTGGGGAGATCAAGAGTTGGGGTCCCTCTTGTTCCAAGGACTGCCTTAAACCGGTTCCCAGTACTCCTTGCCGTGACCCTGTGGTTCCCCCTGTAACCGGTCTCCCTAAGGCCTATATGGACTTTGCGGATGTTTTTTGCAAAAAACAAGCTGAGACTTTACCTCCTCACAGGCCTTATGACTGTCCTATTGACCTCCTCCCGGGCACTACTCCACCCCGGGGCAGAATTTATCCTCTCTCTGTCCCAGAGACTCTTGCTATGTCTGAGTATATCCAGGAAAATTTAAAGAAGGGCTTTATCCGCAAATCCTCCTCTCCTGCCGGAGCCGGATTTTTCTTTGTGTCCAAAAAAGATGGCTCCCTACGTCCTTGCATTGACTACCGCGGTCTTAATAAAATCACTGTAAAAAACCGCTACCCCCTACCTCTCATCTCTGAACTCTTTGATCGCCTCCAAGGTGCCCACATCTTTACCAAACTGGACTTAAGAGGTGCCTATAATCTCATCCGCATCAGAGAGGGGGATGAATGGAAAACGGCATTTAACACTAGAGATGGACACTTTGAGTATCTGGTCATGCCCTTTGGCCTGTGCAACGCCCCTGCTGTCTTCCAAGACTTTGTTAATGAAATTTTTCGTGATCTCTTATATTCCTGTGTTGTTGTATATCTGGACGATATCCTGATTTTTTCTGCCAACTTAGAAGAACACCGCCAGCATGTCCGCATGGATCTTCAGAGACTTCGTGACAATCAACTTTATGCCAAAATGGAGAAATGTCTGTTTGAATGTCAATCTCTTCCTTTCCTAGGATACTTGGTCTCTGGCCAGGGACTACAAATGGATCCAGACAAACTCTCTGCCGTCTTAGATTGGCCACGCCCCTCCGGACTCCGTGCCATCCAACGTTTTTTGGGGTTCGCCAATTATTACAGACAATTTATTCCACATTTTTCCACCATTGTGGCTCCTATTGTGGCTTTAACCAAAAAGAATGCCAATCCTAAATCATGGCCTCCTCAAGCGGAAGACGCCTTTAAACAGCTCAAGTCTGCCTTTTCTTCGGCTCCCGTGCTCTCCAGACCTGACCCATCTAAACCCTTCCTATTGGAGGTTGATGCCTCCTCTGTAGGAGCTGGAGCGGTCCTTCTACAAAAAAATTCTTCCGGGCATGCTGTTACTTGTGGTTTTTTTTCTAGGACCTTCTCTCCGGCTGAGAGGAACTACTCCATCGGGGACCGAGAGCTTCTAGCCATTAAACTAGCACTTGAGGAATGGAGGCATCTGTTGGAGGGATCAAGATTTCCCGTTATTATTTACACCGATCACATGAACCTCTCCTATCTCCAGTCTGCCCAACGGCTGAATCCTCGCCAGGCCAGGTGGTCTCTGTTCTTTGCCCGATTTAATTTTGAAATTCACTTTCGGCCTGCCGATAAGAACATTAGGGCCGATGCTCTCTCTCGTTCCTCGGATGCCTCGGAAGTAGAGCTCTCTCCGCAACACATCATTCCCCCTGACTGCCTGATCTCCACTTCTGCAGCCTCCATCAGGCAAACTCCTCCAGGGAAGACCTTCGTTTCTCCACGCCAACGCCTCGGAATCCTCAAATGGGGTCACTCCTCCCATCTCGCAGGTCATGCGGGTATCAAGAAATCCGTGCAACTCATCTCTCGTTTCTATTGGTGGCCGACTCTGGAGACGGATGTTGTGGATTTTGTACGAGCCTGCACTGTTTGTGCCCGGGATAAGACTCCTCGCCAGAAGCCCGCTGGTCTTCTTCATCCTCTGCCTGTCCCCGAACAGCCTTGGTCTCTGATTGGTATGGACTTTATTACAGACTTACCCCCATCCCGTGGCAACACTGTTGTTTGGGTGGTCGTTGATCGATTCTCCAAGATGGCACATTTCATCCCTTTTTCTGGTCTTCCTTCAGCGCCTCAGTTGGCAAAACAATTTTTTGTACACATTTTTCATCTTCACGGGTTGCCCACGCAGATCGTCTCGGATAGAGGCGTCCAATTCGTGTCAAAATTCTGGAGGGCTCTCTGTAAACAACTCAAGATTAAATTAAACTTTTCCTCTGCATATCACCCTCAATCCAATGGGCAAGTGGAAAGAACTAACCAGGTCCTGGGTGATTATTTACGCCATTTTGTTTCCTCCCGCCAGGATGACTGGGCAGATCTTCTACCATGGGCCGAATTCTCGTATAACTTCAGAGTCTCTGAATCTTCCTCCAAATCCCCATTTTTTGTGGTGTACGGCCGTCACCCTCTTCCCCCCCTCCCTACTCCCTTGCCCTCTGGTTTGCCCGCTGTAGATGAAGTGACTCGTGATCTTTCCACCATATGGAAAGAGACCCAAAATTCTCTTTTACAGGCTTCATCTCGCATGAAAAAGTTTGCCGATAAGAATAGAAGAGCTCCCCCCATTTTTGCTCCCGGAGACAAGGTATGGCTCTCCGCTAAATATGTCCGCTTTCGTGTCCCCAGTTACAAACTGGGTCCACGCTATCTTGGTCCTTTCAAAGTCTTGTGCCAAATTAATCCTGTCTCTTACAAACTTCTTCTTCCTCCTTCTCTCCGTATTCCTAATGCCTTTCATGTCTCTCTTCTTAAACCACTCATTATCAACCGTTTCTCTCCCAAGTTAGTTTCTCCCACTCCTGTCTCCGGTTCTTCTGACGTCTTCTCAGTGAAAGAGATACTGGCCTCCAAGACGGTCAGAGGAAAAAGGTTCTTTTTGGTGGATTGGGAGGGCTGTGGACCTGAAGAGAGATCCTGGGAACCTGAGGACAACATCCTAGACAAAAGTCTGCTCCTCAGGTTCCCAGGCTCTAAGAAGAGGGGGAGACCCAAGGGGGGGGGTACTGTTACGCCGAGCGCTCCGGGTCCCCGCTCCTCCCCGGAGCGCTCGCTTCACCCTCGCTACCGCAGCGCTCCGGGCAGCTCCACTGACCCGGTGCGCTGCGATACCGTTTCCAGCCGGGATGCGATTCGCGATGCGGGTGGCGCCCGCTCGCGATGCGCATCCCGGCTCCCGTACCTGACTCGCTCTCCGTCTGTCCTGTCCCGGCGCGCGCGGCCCCGCTCCCTAGGGCGCGCGCGCGCCGGGTCTCTGCGATTTAAAGGGCCACTGCGCCGCTGATTGGCGCAGTGGTTCCAATTAGTGTGTTCACCTGTGCACTCCCTATTTATACCTCACTTCCCCTTCACTCCCTCGCCGGATCTTGTTGCCATTGTGCCAGTGAAAGCGTTTCTTTGTGTGTTCCTAGCCTGTGTTCCAGACCTCCTGCCGTTGCCCCTGACTACGATCCTTGCTGCCTGCCCCGACCTTCAGCTACGTCCGACCTTGCTTCTGTCTACTCCCTTGTACCGCGCCTATCTTCAGCAGCCAGAGAGGTTGAGCCGTTGCTAGTGGATACGACCTGGTCACTACCGCCGCAGCAAGACCATCCCGCTTTGCGGCGGGCTCTGGTGAAAACCAGTAGTGACTTAGAACCGGTCCACTAGCACGGTCCACGCCAATCCCTCTCTGGCACAGAGGATCCACCTCCTGCCAGCCGGCATCGTGACACCAACTCCCCGTCTCCATTGGGCACAGATGCGCAATAGGAAAGAAGATGTAAACAGCTGTTACTCTTCAACTAGTTCCCCAATAAATGTGAGTAACCTCTATTTTTAAAGCTGTTCGCCTGCACTATAACCCAATGTAATGGGTTTAGTACGAGTGAACAAGCTGTCAGTTTCTCTTTAAGGCTAGGTTACCACAATAGGACAGTAAGGGCCCTTATCCCAATTAATCATGATAGATACAGCCCATTTAAATCTGTGTAATCCGTAACACATATGAGTTGGCAAAATATCAAAATGGGATGCCGACATATAGGTGCACAGGATAGGACTCCACTGACTTCAATGGCCCAAACCTAGTCACCTAGTGACAATTTGGGAAATTAATGTTAATGGATCCTGTTTTTATCAAGTCACGTATATGTCAGCATCCCATTGTGACAGTTTACCATGCAATTGTACTATGTATGGCACAATCGATGTAAACCCTGCCTAATTCCATTCTATAATTTACAATAAAAATAATTGCTGGTCTGTCCTGTCTCTATTTACATTACAGCAATCACTCAATTACCCTGTATAGGATACATAAAGGAAATACAGCTATTTGTCAGAGCCTGTTGTGTGTACTGGGATTACCCTTGGAGGGGTACTCCACTGGCCAGCGTTCAAAACATTTAGTTCCGAACACTATGCGCGCACTGCGGGGGATCGGCCACGCCCCTCATGACATCACGTTCTGTCTCCTCAATGCAAGTCTATGGGAGGGAGCGTGATGACCACCATGCCCCCTCACATAGACTTGCATTGAGGGGCGTGGACTGATATCACAAAGCGCAAGCGCAAGCGCAGCGCAAGCATAGCATTTGAAACTAAATGTTTACCGAATGCTGGTCAGTGGAGTACCCCTTTAAAAATAGGGACAGTTCTAGACATAGGACTGTTGGCACATTGTATATAGATTGCTCATAGTAAGTGGGGAACTGTTACAGATTTTGCATTGGGGCCCATGAGCCTTGTGTACTGGATGTGTACACACAGGGAATTCTTAGCATCTCATGGATGGCCTGTGCTTTGTAACCCTGAGTTAGCATTTTTAGACTCTGTAACAGAAGTAATGATCTCTGCGCCAAGCTTAGTGGGGTTTTGCAAGAGGAGAAATAAGTTTCATAAATTAAGAGAAGAAGCAAATGCTTAGAATTAGGAACATATGTAACTTGTAGGGAGATGGCTCCAGAGCATCCAGATATATTTTACACTAGGCCACATGTGGCAAAACAACTGCAGGGCCTCTCAAATTTCTCAACACTCAGCAACGGCTTCCAGGTCTGTCAGCCAAATCGCTATTGTTAGAACCTTCTCCCCCCACGACTCCTGATCACTGTGCTGGATAGCCGTCTTCAAAAGCACTTTGGATACCCTCAGTATAAATACTCTTTATGTGATAAGAACATCTAAAGTCTCTAGGCACAAAGAACAAAACATTATTCCACCAATTTATTTTGATAACCTTGTACATGGGAGGCAGTGTTATAGTACTTATATTCTTGTACAAAGCAGGCAAATTCAACCTCACATTGGGAGCGTCTTCTCAAGGTGCTAATCCAAAAGGGAACATAGGGCATGGAAGCAAGCACACTATAGGCTCAGTACAGGCCGTAAAGGTATTTTATATGCTATTTTTCTGAGATTCAGAGATTATTTTCACCGCAGAGATATTATTTATTTAGTGACAATAGAGATGTGAAGAAGTAACCTGGCAGATACTTTGCAAAAGGTCTTAGAAGGGACAGTAAAAACATGGGGGAGATTCATTAAGACCTGCGTAGAGGAAAAGTTGACCAGTTACAAATAGAAAACAATCAGATTGCTTATTTTATTTGTCAGAGGCCTTTAAAAAAATGAAAGAAGCGGTCTGATTGGTTGCTATGGGCAACTGGTAGTCTTTTCCTCTGCACAAGTTTTAATGAATCTCCCCACATTGGGATGGAGTTCTGGATCCAAGGGTGCAATGAAACCGAAGACTGGCACTTAAAGAGATTGAACTTCCAACCAACACGTGCATAGAGTTCTACAGCCCCAAAATAAATGTGAGATGGTCCCTAAACATTGTCCACATCTCCAGCAGAGAGAGGATACCTGCAGATTAAACCTTGGGTCTTGGATGTATGGTACCAGTGGAAGATAATTTTATACTGACTTTCCTATAGAAAATATAAGCAAAGGCTTCGACAGCCTAAGACCAAATGATTTTCTAGAGAGGGAGATGGGAAAAGGACGTCCAAGGTATGATTTCGACTGAAATTTCTGTAAGGCCCCTCTACAGGTTTTGGCATTAGGAGCATATTCAGAAGATAGAGAAAAAAGTAATAGACATTTTCAGTGCCACAATTCTGCCGAGAAGGGATAATGGTGATGAGGACCATTTCTAAAGCAATGACCTGACATCCTGGAAGAGCTGTGGCAAATTGTTCCTGTAGAGAAAAAAAGTAGGTGGGGGTTAAGCGATTGTCTAGTTACTCAGTAGAAGTATCCGGCCACTGGTAGGGATTTGTAAAGAAGAAAGCAGTGGTTTCAGTAGGTAGTCAGCAGCGCTTCAGTTTAGCCCATGTTTATCTTGTACCCAGAGACCTAGCTATAGACCTCTAAAGGAGGGAGATTAGGGCGTTGTGAACCATCAATAAGACATAATTTGCAGATAGTGAGATCTTAAACTCATGGTTCCTGAGCAGTACATCCTGAATAGGGTAGTTCCAGGGGAGTCCCTAATCTGGTTTGCCAATGGTGCATCACTAATGACAAACAGAAGTAAGGAGAGAGGGCATGGAGTATGTGGGCAGAGGAGGACAGAATTTAGGTATCAGACAGCAGTAAAAAAAAAAAAACGGATGACACATACCATAGGCCTCCACAGCCAACATCAAAAAGGGCTAACTCAGGCGATCAAATGCCTTCTCAGCATCTGAGTTCAGGAGAAATCCAGAAGAGATTGTTTCATTCATGAAATCAATTAAGTCTATGGCACGTCTGGTGTCATAGCCCGCCTGCCTATGCATGGCAAAAACCACTTGGTCCTTGTTTTCCAAGTATGGAGGTGCCATACCCAGCCTGCCAGCTAAAATTGTTGTAAAAAGTTTGAAGTCCGACTTAGTAAAGATTTTGGCCAGTAGCTTGCACAGTCTTACATAATAAAGGAATCTAACATAGTAGAAGGGACGAATGACCAAAAAGGAGTTTAATAAAGTCAGTAGATGAGGGGCCAAGACATCAAATCAATAGATATGCAGAATGTTATATTCGAGAACTACAAGGGGTCATGGAATTCTCCCAGTATCAAGTATTAGGAAAAACCTCAGAATAATCTTAAGGTAGGGGGGAGTGCTATTAAGAAATAACTTTTAATAGAAAGAATAAAAATTCACCCAAATAGTGATTCCATCACCAATGTTGCTGTGACACAAGATCCATTGAGATCACCACCCATCCGGCGGATTTATCACAAGAATTACTCATATATCAAAAATTCCCATATATCAAACGTTCTCTACGCGTTTCTGCCCAAGTTAAGGGCGTCTTCAGGAGAAACTATAGATATAGAGATAGTACAAGTATAAATAAGAGCAGATATCACATGCAGAAATCTCCAGTAGGAGATAATATATCTGTTTAACTGGGTGGCATGTTGATACTACATGCCACCCTAGGGTGTGATCAAGTTCAGGAGGTCCACCTGAGATTTATAGATGCCACAGTACTCTCCGTGGTTCCATATACAGTTGGCTGAACAGCATGCCGATCACTGGATCCCGGAGGGTGCGCAACCCGCAATAGCGGGGAGCCGGAGTAAGTCAGACCAGCTTCTCTGCGCTCACCTTCCAAGACATCAAGGAAGGTCTTATAGCAGAGATATGGAAGACCATCAGGTCGGGGAGAATTTTCCATTATTATTCAGCCTTTGTAAGCAATCCAGTGGTTAAAGCAAATTTTTGGGACATTTTACATGAATGTCTAGGTGGTCTACAAATAACTCTGCAAGGACATTGTGAACATTCTTTTTAAAATCTGTCAGCCCCAGCTGGCCACTGTAGAGAGAAGGGTGTATTACTGTCCTTGCCTTCACGATTTAAATCACTGGATACTGGGTAACTGCAGGAGTTTCTGAGTTTTACAAAGACTCAAATTAGTAGTTAGTGTCCGACCTGTATTCCCCGTGGTTACTAAGGAAGATATGTCAGCTCCAATTACATGAGAATTTAACTATAAATACATATTTAGTGTTTAACCTGTTAAGGATGAAGGGGGTATGAGTACGCCCTTGCGTCCTGGTACTTAAGGACCAAGAGCGTACCTGTACCCTCTGGTCCCATTATCGGTGTTTAAAGCACGCTCACGGGCTGAGCACACTTCAAACCCAGTGGGTCCTAACTGCTATCAGCAGCCAGGACCCAGGGTTAATGCCAGGCATCACCGATCGGGCCGATGCCCAGCATTAACATTAACCCTTTAGATGCCGCAATCAAAGTTGATCGTGGCATCTAAAATGAAATTAAAATAATCACTGCAGCTCAGTGGAGCTGATCGGGACAGTCGCCATGAAATCATGATGTCCCGATCAGCTGAGTGGACGGCAGGAGGGCCCTTACCTGCCTCATCGCCGTCCGATTGGTGATCCTCTGCTGCCTCCAGCCTCCACAGGTTGGCGCAGCAGGGCACTGATAACACTGATCAATGCTGAGCCAAAGCTCAGCATTGAACAGTGTATGCAATCGCAAGATTGCATGTTATAGCCCCCTATGGGGGCTAAAAAAAAATGTAAAATTGTTAAAAAAAAAAGAAACTTAATAAATGTCAATAAGCCCCTCCCCTAATAAAAGTTTAAATCACCCCCTTTCCCATTTTTTTAAATAAAAAATATAATAAAAAATAAATAAACATAAACATATGTGGTTTCGCCACATGCATAAATGTCCAAACTATTAAAATATAAGGTTAGTTAAAATGCATGGTTGATGGCGTACATGTAAAAAAAATTGATATGCCAAAATTGATATACCATAAAAAGTGATCAAAAAGTCCCATCAAAACTAAAATTGTACTGATAAAAACTAAACACCAGGGCGAAAAAAATGATAGCCTCATATAGCCTTGTATGCACAAAAATAAAAAAGTTATAGGGGTCAGAATTTTAATGACAATTTTAAAAGGGTTATCCAGGAAAAAACTTTCTTTTATATATCAACTGGCTCCAGAAAGTTAAACAGATTTGTAAATTACTTGTATTAAAAAATCTTAATCCTTTCAGTACTTATGAGCTTCTGAAGTTAAGGCTGTTCTTTTCTGTCTGAGTGATCTCTGATGACACGTGTCTCGGGAAACGCCCAGTTTAGAAGCAAATCCAAATAGCAAACCTCTTCTAAACTGGGCGTTTCCTGAGACAGGTGTCATCAGAGAGCACTTAGACATAAAAGAACAACCTTAATTTCAGAAGCTCATAAGTACTGAAAGGATTAAGATTTTTCAATAGAAATAATTTACAAATCTGTTTAACTTTCTGGAGTCAGTTGATATATAAAAAAAAGTTTTTTTTCCTGGAATACCCCTTTAAGCATACTCATTTTTCTGCATGTAGTTGGGATTTTTTTTAAAGTAGTAAAATAAAATTAAACAGGCTATCCTAGTAACCGTATGGACCTACAGAATAAAGATAAGGTGTCATTTTTACCGAAAAACTGCACCGCATAGAAATAATGTAAGTGAAGTCATTACAAAGTACAATTGGTGATGCAACAAACAAGCCCTCATATAGGTCTGTAGGTGCAACATTAAAAGTGTTATGATTTTTGGAAGGGGGGTGGAAAAAATGAAAGTGACTAACGAAAAATCGCTTGGTTAAATGATCCCCACAAAAAAAAAAAAAAAGAAAAACATACCAGAAAGGGGGCACAATTTAAAAAAAGGTATATTTTATTAATAAAAAAAATATATAAAAAATAAAGAACACACATTTTTGTTTATATTTACATTTCCCACACATAACAAAAAATACAAATTTACTAATATGTAAATGAAATTGAAATAAGACTTATGTTTCACAGAAAAAGTGATGCAATGGTCTAGAAGTGTTTACATTCCTTGGTGTTAATGGTCCTATGGTAAGGGGGTCCCTTTTAGCAATTACTGCAATTACTGAAGAGACACCCTGTATGACCACAAAGGCTGCACACCAATAAGGCTGACCCTGGTCCAAGTTGCAAGAACCTGGTGCCATCCAATGTCCAAGTTGCCCTACCCTGGTGCCCTTCACTGTCCAAGTTGCCCTACCCTGGTGCCATTCACTGTCCAAGTTGCCCTACCCTGGTGCCATTCAGTGTCCAAGTTGCCCTACCCTGGTGCCCTTCACTGTCCAAGTTGCTCTACCCCGGTTCCCTTCACTGTCGAAGTTTCTTTACCCTGGTGCCCTACACTGTCTACATAAGTCCCATACAAATGCCTATATTTTAGCAAGCCAAGCTCCTTTTCTCTTCTGCTGTTCACAGTAAATAGCACATTTATTAAAAATTAATAAAAGTCCCTTTACCTAAAGAGTAATCGCTGTGGAACCATTGAATCAAATTATTCATGTAAATTGCATAACAAGCCAGACTTTTCATCCAAACACGTCAAGGCCACTTAATAGAAACTAATGTATGCTGCCCATTACATCTGATTACGACATGTTACAATGGTAATTCAGCAAGCATCCTCCAGGGTGAATGCTCTGACTGCCTTACTGTTCAGTGCGCCCTAAATGAAGCAACATTGTGTCCTAAGAAAGCAGTGATGACGCAGTGAGCTCCTTCCAGATGTAAAGGCCATAAGAGGTTCTTTACTGCTCCTCCTCAAGATGTTTGCTTTGGCAGCCGGCACCAAAGTCTTGTAGCGGGGTCTTAATTGCCTGTACCTGAAGCTGTTTGTGTTGATAAAGTGCATGTTCGCTGCTTGTTGTGGCCCAGGAACAGAGCGGCCATTTTTCTTTCAGATATTTGATACTTGAGGTCTTGTTATTGGGGGTTTGTTGACCATAGATGTCCTTCACCTGTGTCATATCTCCATGAGCAATCTATTCACCTTCTTCATTGTATATTCCCTTTTAAGGTAACAGTAATGAATGAGCAATGGTCAAAGGGTCACTTGTCAGCTCTTTTTACTTGTAGCACCAGGGTCCTGAATGTGTATTGGACCTAAGCTGCAACCACATCTGTATGTTCTTCAACATCCTATGAATTTTAATGTTCATTCCCAAAACATAAATTGCGCCCATAAGAGAAATAATGGTGGAAATTTACCACTTTAGTTATGGTGCACATTATTTATGGTGCATGTTACAACCAACACATTTATTATCATTTTGTGTAAAAAAAAAAACATCCTACTATATGGAATAATACATAATGTTTTTGTATGCATCTCAAAAAGGGGTCTTTCCACTTGTAAGTTACTAAACAACATGCACCTACATAGTACATTTGTCTAATGTGTCTAAAACATCATCAATGGTGAGTCCAAAAGTATTGATAAATGTTCCCTAATGTGCTCCCAAATTGAAAAAAAATATTTATGTGCACATGTATCTTGAATGATAAAAGGGCTTTTCTGGGTTTTCTTAAAGGAGTGTTCCAGACCCTGAAATATTTTTAAAAGTGACCCCTTTGTGGTGTTTTTTAGGTTCAATTGCAGTTTTCCAAAATCGCAACATGCAAAGGGTATAGCATTTTCTCAGGACATTTTGACATTTTTTCCTTCTATAGATAGCTGTACACCGGCAGAATATTCTGGGGCTAGGAATGCTCGGAAATGCGCTGTCTCATAGACGGCAATGCATTTCCGAGCAAAAATTGCAAAAACATTGAACAGGTTCAATGTTTTTGCGGACGCTGGAATCAGGATTTCCACAATCAGGAGAATCAATGATATCAGTGACTCACAGATGATGTCTTCTCTGTTGTCTTTCCATTTCTTCTACATCTGGTCCACACCGTTGTGAATACTTACAGCTGCATCTTTCCTCTGCAGAGTTTGATGCCCAAACATCCTTGGCTCCTCATCCTCTGTATGAAGACAATAATTATTATAACTCTGCCACACACTGTACCCTCTAAACATAATATTGCCACATAGTGTGTCCTATGAATATAATACTTCCACACATCATACCCTCTGAATATAATAGTGCCACATACCGTACCTTTTGAACATAATACTGCCATACACTGTACCCTCTGAATATAACTCTGCCACATACTGTAGCCCCTGAAACTGAGCTGACCCAGAAATTCTTTACAATATATACCATAGCCCTGAAATTCAATACACACGGTGCCCCCTGAAATTCATTACAATATACATTATAAAGTGCCTCCATAAGTGAATTTAGTACCCCATATTGTCCTTTATGTAATAATGCCCCCTTAGTATTACTACCTCCATATTGCCTTCTATGTAATAATGCCCCCATTCAGAGGTGTAGCCTGTAGCCTTCGGGCCCCAATGCAAAATCTGCAACAGGGCCCAATATGCCAATTTAAGTACTGCTTTCTTAGGGGGCAGATGTGCTTTGGGGCCCCCTTATGCACCAGGGCCCCAGTGTGACTGCTACCACTGCTACCTCTATAGCTATGCCCCTGGCTCCCTTATTATTACTATCTCCCCATATTGCCCTCTTGTCCTCTGTAATAATGCCCACTTTAGTACTAATGTCCCCCACACTGTCCACTGTAATAATTATCCCGTTAGTCTAAATGTCCCCATACTATCCACTGCAATAATGCCCCCTTAGTATTACTGTCCCCCATATTGTCCACTGTAATAATGCCCTACTTAGTATTACTGTCTCTTCATATTGTCCATTGTAACAATTCCCCCCTTAGTATGTTCCCCTATATTGTCCTCTGTTATAATGCCTCCTTAGTATTACTGTCCACCCATATTGCCCCCTTTAATAATGCCCCCTTAGTATATCTGTACCCCATATTGCCCCGTATTTATTATATATGTAGTTATTATGGTCCCTATATTAAAATAATTAAAAAAATACTTAGCTAGCCTTGGTTCCCATGATGAACAGAGCCTCTGTGTCTTCAGGTCTGCAGCCTAGGAGCCGTGCGACAGGATCCCCGTGTAACAGTTGTGTTGGATTCTGTGGGTATCCTGTTATGCGGGTCATAGGCTGCAGGTTTGAAATGCCTGTAGCCTATGTGACTGCAGGGTACTTGAAGTTGGCAGCTGCCTGGAGATCTGCATCTGTGGTTTAAATTGGGGGAAGGGATAAGGAGGGTCACGCTACTTGGCACAACTGAGGGGAATTCTGGTATTGTTGCAACCCCACAGTATAATTTCCTGGGGGTTATGTGTCAACCCCATGCACCCCGTTTCCTTCACCAATGGACCTGTTGACAAGACAGAAGTTTAGGTTGAACAAAGTCTCATCCGAGCTACATCCAGGTGAAGTGTGCGGCAGTGCATGCCTCACTCCCTGGCTGTCTGTGGTGACACAGGGGTGCAAGGAATTCTTATCTCTTCGTGATGCCAGGGCACTGTTAGCCTATGCAGGGTCTGAGGTGAAGACAGCTTCTCCTGGGTCAGACACGGGGGGTAAGAAACACACCAATGTCGGGTTACGGATAACTGTGTTTTACTGAGTAAGTGTAGATGGTACAACACCCAGTATGGAGCAGAATAGAAGGGGTGCAGTGTAACCCTTAGGAGCCCTGTTGCCTTGCTGGGACTTATGGTGCTTATCACCCACTTGATTGATATAGACTTTATATTTGAGACTGGAAGATATCCCATGCCGGCTAGGGTTCTGACAAGGTCCAATTATTATCACCACCAGGGCTTGACTCACCACTGTACAGGGAACACTTCCAGAATGGCGGGGCTGACTTGAGAAGATATTTTCTTAGGCTTCCCTCAGGATTCTCCACACACATCTTCCACCTCCTTTCCACACTGTACTCAGCACTAGTCTGGAAGTAAACTCCAACTCGGGCAACTCTTCCCCCCTACACTGCCCATTGGGCAGACAGGGTCACCTGATTATCACTGCATCTCTTACCTAAAAGGCACAGTACATAAAAAGCATAATGAACATAACAATTATAGTACATATAATAAAGTGCTTGAATATAATAAACATTTTCACAGTGGGCCAAGCACAAGAGCAGCAGGCATGCCCGCGGAGCTCCACTGCCCACAGGACAGCCTTTGGTGCTGGTACACCACATGTCACTCAAACCAGACCCATTTACTGCATAAGTGTATGGAGTGAAAAGGTCAGACAGAGTGGCCTGCCGGGGAGTGAAGAGCACTGTCGCACACTTTACAGGGTTTTAACTCCCGATCGCAGCGCTTCTCAGTAATGAGACCTGTGCGATATAAACTTTTTGATATGCCTAGACAACATGTCAAAGGTTTATTCAAATGACAGTTACATTTTAAACCACACATTTGCAGAGAATTATTGGTTTATTATTGCAATTTATTAGGATAATTGGGATTGTCAAAACAGTCTAGGCCTTGATGCCCATAGCAACCAATCCCTAGGTAGCTTCCTTTTTTTTAGGCGTAGTATAAGAAATGCAAGATGAGCTCAGATTTTTTGCTATGAACACAAAAAAATTGTTGTCTTGTTAGACAGTTTTGATAAATCTCCCCATAGTTCTTTTGACATCTTTAAAGGGGTATTCCGGTGGAAAACTTTTTTTTTTATCAACTGGTGCCAGAAAGTTAAACAGATTGGTAAATGACTTCTATTAAAAAATCTTAATCCTTCCAGTACTTCTTAGCTGCTGAATACTACATAGGAAATTATTTTCTTTTTGTAACACAGAGCTCTCTGCTGAAATCATGACCGCAGTGCTCTCTGCTGACATCTCTGTCCATTTTAAGAACTGTCCAGAGTAGGAGAAAATCCCCATAGCAAACATATGCTGCTCTGGACAGTTCCTAAAATGGACAGAGATGTCAGCAGAGAGCACTGTGTGTGTGAAAAGAATTTCCTTTGTAGTATTCAGTAGCTATTAAGTACTGGAAGGATTGAGATTTTTTTAATAGAAGTAATTTACAAATCTGTTTATCTTTCTGGCACCAGTTAATAAATAAAGAAAAGTTTTCCACCGGAGTACCCCTTTAAGCTGCCAATGTTGCTTCTCGGTACAGAACTTCTCCGTCCACTCCATGCCTCGTTTATGAAACATCTCGGCAACACAACATTCTGTTTTCCTTGAAAATGAGTTCAGTTCATCAAGGAGGGTGAGTTACAAGCCAGCCATTTAGATCCTTTGCTGGCTCCGGCAATGTCAGGTATTGATGTCAGTGGCGCACAGAGATGCCAGCGTGAGGACTTGGCAGCCTGGAGAACGTTATATAAAACAGCCTTGTCTCACATAGAGAGACCTGTGTGAGCTCCATGCTCTGAATGTTAATGAGTCAGCCGGCCGTGCACAAACACGGACGCTCACTTTCCACCACACGGACTGAGGCCGCTGTGTACCACTCCATCCTGGAAAATAACACAACGTGATTAAATGAAAGTTTTCTTACACAGGAAATGCTGGGGCTTTGTTCTCGTCTTTTACTTTATCCCTGATTTCCGAATGTGCGTAAAAGGATAGCCATTATAGAGGCAGTGACTGTGCAGAGCAAAAACATGATAAAACCTGATAGCTCACCCCCATGGGAACCTTTAAATAATGCACGTGAGTGTGAGAAAACACTCTAACAATATTTATTAATGTATAGCTAGCTAGGGCGGTGGTTCTCAACCTTTTTTGTCTGAATACCCCTTGACAGCCCATTCCCAAAAAATTGTACCCCATATTAGACATTTTGTAATGATTATACAGTATTATAATTCATATTCTTTACTTTCCTCTATAACAGGCCACCTGTTCCTCTCCCTACCTCCCAGTCCCCCAATTTACAGATAATAATCCTTTAAAGCTAACCCCAAACTATGGTTCATAGATGCCCAGATGGAAAAGTACTGTTATCAGATAAAACAGGACCGAGGTACATCCCAAAAGATAAGGGAACACCACTAACATAAATAAATGCTCCACTATGATGATGTAGAGCCTCTCATGGTGACTGCCGAACCCGATGGACACCACACCTACAAGTTTATACATATTTTCTGGCCATATCTATCTACACTACATCAGGCCATCATCTATAACTATAGTGACTATCTATGTGTGCCTACCCTCTTTTGTACTATTGTGTACTCTGGACCTAAACCTTTTCTCTGTCTTCACTGACCGATATCTTTTGACCCACTGACGCTGTATGACATTATCTATGCAATATCATGTTTTCTATCTAATATTTATATCCGTTGTGCCTACTAATTATGTTATCTAACATCTATGTTACTATATACCTAATGTTTTGTCATTTAAAATTGTGTGACTATTAGACCTCATTGGCCTCCTCTCATTCCCTGATGAGCCCTACGAATTATCAGGTGAAACGCGTTGGTTAGAGAGGTTTGCTTATCAAGTGTCATTATACTTCTTTATGATTTGATTTTCCTTTGCCCATCCACACTTAGTTTAGGAGTTACCAACCTACATAGGCAGGAACTCTAGTGTAGAATTTCACCTGAACCCTATCCCCTTTATCCCATCACTATTTTTCTGTATAATGTTCTATTTCGCTTTATTATTTTGAGTAAAAAATACTAAAATGATCTCTTGCCTAATTGGTGTTTTTTTGCCAATATATAATGGCATTATTGACCCTTGCCAGTTCTCCTGACTTATTCTGCAAGCTGTTCTGATTCACCATGTCCTAACTTTGTTGATTTTATGCAGTTTATTGTTTTGTTCAACTGTTATATGGTCAGTCTTATCCCCAGTGAGGTGGATGGTACTTGGAGTGTTTCTACACTCCGCCCTGCAAACAGGTATTTAAACCCTCACCTGTGGTTAGACTGATGTCACCGACGAAGAGTGCATGTGCTCGAAACGCCTCTGATAGTGTAGTAGTTTTCATCAGTGTGTGATGTGATCTTCAGTAAAGCTGCCTTTTTCATGAAGTGCTGGACCAGTGTCTACTTTTCAGTCATTGCTGTGTGCCTGGACGGGCACAGGTCCGTGCACCATACTTGGTGAGGTGAGCTGGACTTTCCTCATACATAGGGGGCAGTGTTATAGTGATTATATTTTTGATGTCCCAGCACTAAAGGCTGTCATGTGGGCTGCAGATCTCCTCGGGCTACAGATGCCTACTGCTCTTTTGTTGGGCCCACTGGTAAAATGTTTACTATGGTCACTATGTTCATGCACTTTATTATAGTCACTGTATTTACTGTATTCATTATGTTATTTATGTACTGTACCTTTAAACAAGAGATGCAGTAGTGACCAGGTGAACCTGTCTGCCTGATGGGAACCCCTAAATTCTCCTGTATGTAGTGTAGAGGGGGGAGGAGTTGCCCCAATCTAGGAATAAGAAGAGTCTGAGCTACAGTGTGAAAAGGAGGTGGAAGACGTGTGTAGTGAATCCAGCGGGAAGCCTAAAGAACTTATCTTCTTAAGTCAGCCCTACCATTCTGCAAGTGATCCCCATACAGTTGGCAAGTCAAACCCTGGAGGTGATAGTAATTGGACCTTGTCAGAACCCTAGTCAGCAAGCGTATCTTCCAGTCTCAAATCTCAAGTCTATAGAATGTAAGTGGGTGAAAAGCACCATAAGTCCCAGCAAGGCAACAGGGCTCCCACGGGTTACACTGCATCCCTTCTATTCTGCTCAGTTCTGTGTGTTGTACCAAACCCGACATCGGTGTGTTTCTTACCCCCTGTGTCTGGCTCAGGAAAAGCTGTCTCCACCTTGGGCCGTGTATAGGCTAATGGTGCCCTGGCGTCACAAATTGACAAAAATACCTTGCACCCCCCCTGTCATTACACCTCAAATCTCAAGTCTATAGAATGTAAGTGGGTGAAAAGCACCATAAGTCCCAGCAAGGCAACAGGGCTCCCACGGGTTACACTGCATCCCTTCTATTTTGCTCAGTTCTGTGTGTAGTACCATCTACACCTGCTCAGTAAAAGACAGTTATGTGTAACCTGACATCGGTGTGTTTCTTACCCCCCCCCCCCCCCCCCGTGTCTGGCCCAGGCAAAGCTATCTCCACCTTGGGCCGTGTATAGGCTAATGGTGCCCTGGCATCACAAATTGACAAAAATACCTTGCACCCCCCGTCACCACATATTATTGTACATAGAAGGCAGTATTATAACAGTTATAGTCTTGCACATATGGGCAGTATTATACTAGTTATAGTCTTGTCCCTATTGTACATAGGGAGCAGTATTATAGTAGTTATATTCTTGTACATAGAGGGAAGTATTATAGTAGTTATATTCTTGTACATAGGGAGCAGTATTATAGTAGTTATATTCTTGTACATAGAGGGCAGTATTATAGAAGTTATCAATACAAAGAAGTCAATTGACACCACTGTTTTTTCATAAACTTTGTCTTCACCTTCTAACCTAGGTTGCTCTCACTGTCACTCTATTTATAGCCATTCTCAGTGGTGTTCAGCATATAAAGTCCACAGGACTTCAATCATAACTTTCAGCAAGCAAATAGAAAATGCGCCAACTCACCAATCTTCAATTCAGGCTTTATTTTTCAAATGTGGGTGTATAAGCAGTGTGCACATTACAGAGCAACAGCCGTTTTGCACTACTGTGCTGGCTCACTCTGGCTCAAGCCGGCTGAACCGGAAGAAGCACAGTTGTGCAAAACATATGTTGCTTTGTAATGTGCACACTGCTTATACACCCACATTTGAAAAATAAAGCCTGAATTAAAAATTGGTGAGTTGCCGCATTTTCTATTTGCTTGCTGAGAGTTATGATTATAGTAGTTATAGTCTTGTACATAGAAGGCAGTACGGTGATCCCTTAACTTAAAATGGCCTCAATGTACAATAGTTTCAACATACAATGGTCTTTTCTGGACCATTGTAACTTGAAACCAGACTCAACATACAATGCTATGGAATCTGCAAAACATTTCAATGGTTGGAAGAACAGACCAATCAGAATGGGCATTTACTGGTAAAACACTTTTATTACTGAAGTGTATGAACTGAATTCCTGTCTGGTAGCGCCTCCTACAGTACAGGGAGGTATTACATGTTCTGTACTACTCTTTACCTGTGCCACAGTTGGCTGCTCCTTTGGACACCAAGAAAGGGCGACTCCACTTTGCTTTTTTTAAGACATTGCCTGTACTGTACAGGACCCTGAAGAAGCTCCTGTCCTCTACATAGACAGTGATTACAGCTCGCAGCAGATCTTTCTTACTTTAAATATAAGGACTTGCTTTATCTTCATTTGTTATCTACTTATTTTTCTTTAATCCTCACTTTTTCATATTTTTGGATGACATTTTGGGGGCTTTAGAACCAATTACCAGGTTTCCATAGAGTTATGGTCTCAACATACAATGGTTTCAACATACAATGGTCGTCCTGGAACCAATTAATATTGTAACTTGAGGGACCAGTGTATTATACTAGTCATAGTCTTGTCCATAAGGGCAGTATTAGAGTAGTTATATTCTTGTATATAGGTGGATGAATGTATTTATTTTAGCAAGGCAGTTTGTACATCTGACCCCTGTGTTATTGCGTGTCTTACAGCAGAATAAGTAACCTTTCATGTTGACCACAACAGATTAGAGCTTTACATCAGTCCCCGGCACACTCTGTCTATTCATTTCAGTCTCCTTCCCAGAATCCTTTGTGGTCATCACTGAGTCAATATTGTGGTCTGCAGCGGACCACAAGAGAAAACCATAGGGGAAAATAGTAGCAGCGAAGGGGAACTCTAATGACAAATATCAATTTCAGCTATTTATATATCTCCAGGAATAAAACTATAAACAACACAGAATATTCCATGTGTTAAAAAGGGAAAATATGTTTTTTTTTTTTTTTTTTTAAACTTAAGAATTAAATGGGCACTGTCATGAAAAATAATTTTTGATATGTTGTAGTACTCAAGTACTACAACATATCTCTAATATACTTTTATTAAAAAAAATGCTTTTAAAACATTTTAAAAGCAATTTGAAATTCGGCCACTAGGGGGCGCCCTCCTAGTGGCCGAATGCAGTGCGGAGTGACGTCACTGCAAAATTCCGACTGATTCCGGCATGGCATCAGTCGAAATTTTGCGCATGCGCAGTAACAGCCAGGGCTCCGCATCGGCTTCCCGCACTCGCCGACGGCCCTGCTGCAAGGTGCGGGCGGCGCGGGGGGTTGGCTGCTACAGCAAGGTGCGGGAAGTGCTGCTCCAAGGTACGGGGGGGATGGGGGGAGCTGCTGCAAGGTACGAGCGGGATGGGGGGCGCTGCTGCAAGGTACGGGGGAGGATGGGGGGCGCTGCTGCAAGGTACGGGGGGGGGGGGGGGGGGGGGTTGTTTGCGTTTACTTACCGAGCGGCAGGAAGAGTCTCCCCCGCACCCGTCCCTCCCGCATCGGCTCCTGGCTCACTCCTTCCCCCATGAAACTCCTGTCCTGGGTGCCTCCAGTTGTTTTACCACTACAACTCCCAGCATGCCCTGACAGCCAATAGATGTCAGGGCATGCTGGGAGTTGTAGTGGTGAAAAAGCTGGAGGCACCCTGTTGGGAGAACTAAGGGCGGAAGTCCCCCCCAGCAGGCATCAGTGACGTGGTGCCTGCTGGGGAAGTCTGCCTGGTAGTGAGCACACTACCAGGCAGACTAAATGCCATTTTAAAAATAGTAAAAAAAATAAATAAAGGCAGGGAGGGTGTTAGGGATAGAAGTGCAATAGGCAGGGAGGGACAGAAAGAAAAAAAATCATGATGGTGGGAGCTACCCTTTAAGCAACTGTAAGATGTCAATGTACAGGGCTGAAGCCATCAGTTACATATATGGTTATCGTCCATACAACTAACTATAATAGGGAAGAAGTTAAAAATAAACTCAGCATCCTCATTGTAATTCTCACATGTTCATGTATCATACAGTAGGGCTCAATTACAGTATTGTTAGTAAGAAAATAAACACCATAGCTGCTGTAGAGCCCTCATATGATTGTGAGCTCCTTGTTCCTTCTCTCAGCATCAGAGGCAGTCTTTGCAAATAGAAGTGTGGTGTCCCGGCACCGTATTTCATACAGTGCCTTGGTGGGGGTCCCTAGGACTGTGGGGGTCACTTCCCTAGTTAGCCCCTAGTCACCCCTTAGTAACTTGATATTTATAAATATTATCATTGTAAATATGTATATTGTGTTACTCACTTGTTTAGCGTCACAGGACCTGCGGGTCATGTGACTTGGCTCAGAACTCTATGGTATGTTGAAGGACCTTAGGTGGTTCTTAAGTCACGTGTTCACCCATAATGCCGTGTAACAGTGAGTGACAGTTGTTTTGGACCAATCCAAAACGGTCCGCCCCTGCCCATATATAACGGAGCTGCGGCCATTGATCGCTCTCTTGGGTTGCTGACTCTGAACGAGGTAAGACCTCCGCAACTTTCAAGTACGTTTACTAGGCCAAAGCCTTGCGGCCTCAGCCTATACCACAGCGGTTATATATCTAGAATTCCCCGCTACTCTCCGCAACATCACTGGACCTAAACACACCCCTAAATCCAGCAGATCTATGCAACAGAATCTTTATAAAGCTAAACTGAGCTTATCTGATCCCAACCAACTTTCAATCGCTGCTCAACTAGAAATAGACTTTGTTATCTGGACTGTTATTGATATTGCCTGCTACAGAAAATCTTCAGTAAAAGTTCCTGCAAGTTTTCAGTTAAACATTGGTTGTGGACAATCCATTTATTACGCATTCACCTATCGCTCTTGGGAAGGGTGGCGATAGGCCCAGAACCATTACAGTATTTAACCCTCCCCCTGGCGTCACCGTGAAAAGGGTTAACAGCGCCCTTTATTATCCAGAACAGCAACACCCAAAACTACCCTACATACCCCCGAGGCGTACCACAAAGCCTTTTTGGCATCTCACGAACAGGATTCGGGTGCGTGCCTGCTGCTGTTGCCACTAGTGAAATTGTACTCCCCACAATATAACAGACTTTATTCATGTGCTGCAAACCGCATTTCTGTGTACAAGAGCGGTGCGTGTGGTGTACAGTACAAGGGGGCCACGCGAAAAGTAAGGGGGGAGACGAAGATTTAGCTGCTGCAAAAATGTGTAAACTGCAAAATGAATACATGCTACGATCCTCTGGTCCGGTCAGCACAGGAAGAGTTAACCTGCTTCCGGAGAAGCGCGCGAAAAAGTCCCACGCTGCGCCACGTCCCGCCACTGGGCGTGGCTATCAAGTTGCTGTATCGCAGCCGAAAGGGAACTTGGAAACAGAGGCGTCGTTTCTGGGAGGACCGGAAGTCGGGGCTGAACCGATGACATCCTATCTGCCAGCCGCCATTTTGGAGAAGCCCAATATAAAAAACACCCTGCACAGCGACCTCTTCAGTCTGCACAAGGAGCCGGAGAGTACAGACATGGAGGAGAGCAGAGTTCCAGAACATCAAACACAGGACTTGGGGCTCGTGGGTCAAGATCCCATCGGAGGAGTCTGCAGTGAGTACCCCGCCAGAGGCTTGACGAGTGCACCACCGCGCTCAACAGATTTGCCCCAGTGGATTTTTGGGGACGAGCCGGGACTCATCGAGTATATGCACGCGCTTCTACAACCTATACCTGGGAAGCCACTCCCACCAGTTCCAACCGCATAAAGAGAAAGGGCCCATCAGGAAGCCGAGCTGGCTGAGTTGATGGGCAAAATAAAGGCCCAACACTGCTCTGACTGAGTCTAGCTGAAACTGGGTCTGTATTCTAAAGTGTGGTATTATTAAGTGTTACATTTGAGAAGTTTTATAAGCAGAAGTTTAGAAAGCAGGAGTTGTAAGCAGGACCCACTGTAACTGTAAGTATTACACTCCCTTGATAAAAGTAGTTTTTCTTAATAGTTAATAACAGCTGTTTGTCACCAAGGATATGGACAGCAGGATTGGAGGTTTTCTTCAGTGCACATTGTGCCACATGTATACATCTCTGGAGCAGCAGCTTCAGGGTGCATACCGCTGTGACAAATGTGAGCATGTTGCCCACCTGGAAGCTCGTATTAGAGATCTAGAGGAGCAAAATGCAACATTGAGGGCGATTGACAATCTTACAGAGCAAGCAGTTAGTGGGGCAGAAATGGAGGTTGGAGAAACTAGCCAGGGGGCCCAAGTAGGGAGCTGGGTTAATGTAGTTAGAGGGACTGGAAAGGGGGCAAGGAAAAGGAAGGTCACTTCTGCTTCTGATCTCCCAAGTAAAATTGCCAAGTTGGGCGATGATGCGAGGGCCTCAGTACCAGAGATGGCAACCCTAGTGGATACTGGTCTCCCTAACAGCCGGGGGAACAGCTCAACTAGTAGTGTGGGGGATGGTAACGCAGGTAGGCCAAGACAGTTAGTTGTGGTAGGGGACTCTATAATCAGGAAGACGGATAGAATAATTTGTCGCCAAGACCACCTCAACCGAATGGTTTGCTGTCTCCCTGGTGCCAGGGTTCGGCATGTGGTGGAAAGGGTGGACAAATTACTAGGGGGGGCTGGGGATGACCCAGCTGTCGTGGTCCATGTGGGAACCAACGACAGAATACATGGTAGGTGGAGGTCCTTGAAGAATAATTACAAGGAACTAGGTGCCAAGCTGAAGGGAAGGACCTCTAAGGTTGTGTTCTCTGGAATACTTCCTGTGCCATGCGCATCGCAGGAAAGACAGCGGGAGCTTAGGGAGTTAAATGCATGGCTTAAGTCGTGGTGTGAGGGGGAAGGGTTTGGGTTTTTAGAGCACTGGGCTGACTTTTCATTGGGGTACAAACTCTATTCTACGGATAATTTGCACCTGAATGGAAGGGGGTCTGCTGTGCTGGGGGAGAGAATCCTGGAAGGGGTGGCTGAGTATTTAAACTAGGTGAGTGGGGTGAGGATAATAAAGCAAAGAAAGCAGACAGTGGGATGGATAGGTTAGAGAGGGGTCAGGACATAATGGCGGGTGGAGAGGAGTCCTGTGGGGGGAGGTTAAGAACAGTGGATAAGGAGATTCATGCGTTACAAACCAGCTGTAAAAATAAATGTAGCCCGAAAAATTGTAATCCCAATAATTCAAAAAATTCCATTAGCCCCAATAACTCAATAACTACAATAAGCCCCATTAACTCAAAAAATACCATTAGCCCCAATAACTTAAATAACAACGTTAGACGCAATAACGCAAAAAATCGCATTAGCCCCAATAACTTAAATAATAACGTTAGACCCAATAACTCAAAAAATCCCATTAGCCCCAATAACTTAAATAGTACAATTAGCCCTTATAACTCAAAAAATGACATTAACCCCAATAACTCTGAAAATCCCATTAGTGAGACTATATGTGTAAAACTTAATGGAAATGTAAAGTGTATGTTCACAAATGCCAGAAGCCTAGCAAATAAAATGGGGGAGCTTGAGGCCTTGATACTGGAGGAACATATTGATATAGTTGGGGTCACTGAGACATGGCTGGACTCCTCGCATGACTGGGCTGTTAATCTGCAGGGGTTTACATTGTTTCGCAAGGATAGAATGAACAGAAAAGGTGGTGGAGTCTGTCTGTATGTAAGAAGTGGTATGAAAGTCAATGTGAACGATGCCATAGTGTGTGATGATTCTGAGGAGGTGGAATCACTGTGGGTAGAATTACAAAAGGAGGGAAATACTGAAAAAATAATATTTGGTGTAATTTACAGACCCCCTAATATCACTGAAGAGATAGAAGGTCGGCTGTATAAACAAATAGAGAGGGCCGCCCGGGCAGGTACAGTGGTAATAATGGGAGATTTTAACTATCCAGATATAGATTGGGGCCGGGGGTTGGCTAAAACTACAAAGGGGAGAAAATTCCTAAATTTATTGCAGGATAATTTTATGGGCCAGTTTGTGGAGGACCCAACAAGAAGTGATGCCTTGTTGGATCTGATCATTTCCAACAACGCAGAGCTGGTTGGTAATGTAACTGTGAGGGAAAACCTTGGTAATAGCGACCACAATATAGTTACTTTTGACTTAAAATGTAGAAAACAAAGACAGACGGGGAAAGCAAAAACATATAACTTTAAAAAGGCAAATTTCCCTGGGCTGAGGGCTGCACTACAGGACATAGACTGGGGGGAGGTGTTCTCAAATAATGATACAGAAGGTAAATGGGACATCTTTAAATCAACTCTAAATAACTATACAGCTAAATATATACCAAAGGGGAACAAATATAAACGATTAAAACTAAATCCTACATGGCTGACAAATGAGGTTAAAAGAGCAATAAACAACAAAAAAATAGCCTTCAAAAAATACAAATCTGATGGGTCAGCTATAACATTTAAACAGTACAAGGAGCTTAATAAAATCTGTAAAAATGTAATAAAAACAGCAAAAATTCAAAATGAGAGACAGGTGGCCGAAGAAAGCAAAACTAATCCTAAATATTTTTTTAGATATATAAATACAAAAAAACCAAGGACAGAGCATGTAGGACCCCTTAATAATGATAATGGGGAGGTTGTCACGGGCGATCAAGAGAAGGCGGAGCTACTGAATGGGTTCTTTAGTTCTGTATATACTATGGAAGAAGGAGCTGACATTGGTCAGGTCAGTGCTGGTAACACATCATATAATGTATTGAACTGGCTTAATGTAGAGATGGTACAAGGTAAGTTAAGTAAAGTAAATGTAAGCAAATCTCCAGGGCCGGATGGACTACACCCAAGAGTTCTTAGAGAGGTAAGTTCAGTAATATCTGTACCCTTGTTCATGATATGTAGAGATTCTCTGGTGTCTGGTATTGTGCCAAGGGACTGGCGCAAGGCTAATGTGGTACCAATCTTCAAGAAGGGCTCTAGGTCTTCGCCAGGCAATTATAGACCGGTAAGTCTAACGTGCATTGTGGGTAAATTGTTTGAAGGACTTATAAGGGATTACATACAGGAATACATAGGGGATAATAGTATTATAAGTGATAGCCAGCATGGGTTTACTAAGGATAGAAGTTGTCAAACCAATCTAATTTGCTTTTATGAAGAGGTGAGTAGAAGCCTTGACAGAGGAATGGCTGTGGATATAGTGTTTCTGGATTTTGCCAAAGCATTTGATACTGTCCCTCACAGACATCTGACAGGTAAGTTAAGGTCCTTGGGCTTGGAAACTTTAGTTTGTAACTGGATTGAACACTGGCTCATGGATCGTACCCAGAGAGTGGTGGTAAATGATTCGTACTCTGATTGGTCCCCGGTTATTAGTGGTGTACCCCAAGGTTCAGTACTGGGCCCGCTGCTGTTTAATTTATTTATCAATGATATAGAGGATGGTATTAACAGCTCTGTTTCTATCTTTGCAGATGACACCAAGCTTTGTAGCACGGTACAGTCTATAGAGGATGTGCATAAGTTACAAGATGACTTGGATAGACTAAGTGTCTGGGCATCCACTTGGCAAATGAGGTTCAATGTGGATAAATGTAAAGTTATGCATCTGGGTACTAATAACCTGCATGCGTCGTATGTCTTAGGGGGGATTAAACTGGCAGAGTCACTGGTAGAGAAGGATCTGGGTGTACTTGTAGATCACAGACTACAAAATAGCATGCAATGTCAGGCTGCTGCTTCCAAAGCCGGCAGGATATTGTCATGTATAAAAAGAGGCATGGACTCGAGGGGCAGGGACATAATACTCCCCCTTTATAAAGCATTGGTACGGCCTCACCTGGAATATGCTGTTCAGTTTTGGTCGCCTGTTCATAAAAGGGACACTGCGGAGTTGGAAAGGGTGCAGAGACGCGCGACTAAACTAATATGGGGCATGGAACATCTTAGCTATGAGGAGCGATTAAAGGAGTTACAATTGTTTAGTCTTGAGAAGAGACGTTTAAGGGGGGATATGATAAACGTATATAAGTATATAAATGGCCCATACAAAAAATATGGAGAAAAACTGTTCCAGGTTAAACCCCCCCAAAGGACGAGGGGGCACTCCCTCCGTCTGGAGAAGAAAAGGTTTAGTCTAAAGGGGCGGCACGCCTTCTTTACCGTGAGGACTGTGAATTTATGGAACGGTCTACCTCAGGAACTGGTCACAGCAGGAACAATTAACAGCTTTAAAGCAGGGTTAGATACATTCCTGGAACAAAATAACATTAATGCTTATGCAGAATTATAAAACTACATCCCTTTCCCTTATCCCCTTACATCCTTCCCTTCAATCCCCTGGTTGGACTTGATGGACGTATGTCTTTTTTCAACCATACTAACTATGTAACTATGTAACTATGTAACACAGAGAACTGTACGCCCCTAAGCATGTGCATTTGCCTCCTGAGGAGAGAATTCGTTAACAGGAGAATACTAAAGAAATGGAAACACTTTACATCCGCAAGTGGGATCATCCCCGAGAAGGGTAGGAGCCTTTAGAACGACGAAGAGCAACTGTGGCCAAGTTCTACAAGGTCACAATTTATGGGACACTCCTAGATTGCCATACAGGGCAAACCATCCTCGTAAACCGGCGAGCAGTACAGAGGCCATATCTACATAAAAAGTTCTACTCTCTGGAGGTGGGTGAGATAGTGGAGTACACCCCCATCCAGGGCCTGCGTGGAGAATGGGCTGCTGCCGTCACAAGACCAAGTGCCCCAACACAGCTTCTCTTTAAATACTTTCCGTCTACAGATTGGGAATCGGATCCCTTCAACCTGAGGCCGAAATGATCTGCTCCTGATGCCTCCACCACCATACTTAAGGAGGAGGAGCCTCCCCAACAACAGTCATCTTCTTTGTACAGCAAAATGCCAAGGCCTGCTCAGGACCAAGAAAGTAGGCCCAAATTGCGGGCACCAAAGACCGTACCTAGACCCTCTCGGAGCAATGAGAGTTTGTCTGTTTCCAAGGTACCAACGTATGTACCTAGGCCCTCTCGGAGCAATGAGAGTTTGCCTCCTGCAAGGGTACCAACGAAAGTGCTCTGGCCCACTCATGTCATGGAGATGGGGCCTTATGCACCAACCTTGATCCCGACCAGTAAACCCCTGGTCACTTTGAATCCCACTGTTACCCATTCTACTCTCACCAATGTGGTGTGGGAGAGTTACATTAACTCCCAGCTAGCCCCTGATGTTGGAAGGGCTAGGGGGTCTACAAGAGGCACAAGAAGAGTTCGGAAGAATGTTTTCTGAAAGACTGTAAAGTAATGACTGTTGCTTTTCTTTGCTAACCACTTTTGTTTACCAGTAACCAAGTTCAAGAAATTGTGCCTAGCAGGACTATGCTAAGACTGTTCCAGTTCCAAGTTCCGCAACGTAACCATTAAGCTTTGTGCCTGACCATCAGGTCAAGAGACTCCTAGTCAGTAGGAGATTCATACGTTTTGTGCCCGGCTGATTTTTGGCAGCCGTGAAACATAGACTCCTAGTGTAAGTGGACTGTAGATCCTTACATGCCAGTTTTGTGTATATACCTCTATATTCAGGAGACTTTCTTGCTAAAAATTGCACTTATCAGGTGTATGCCCCTGAACCTTGTTGGAGAGTTAGTAAATGTGAAAACTTGTATAATAAAAATGTATATGGTTCTTGTACACAGAAAAGATAGCTTTGTGTCTGTGTACATAAAAAGTAAGTAAATGTTGTATACGAAAAAATGTCCGTTAGACTCATGTGTACACTAAAAACAAGAGACGTAAATAATTCTTGTATACATGTGCATACAAATGTATAAAAATACTAAAAAGGTGTTTTAATAGTTGCTAAATAGGTGACTCTCCTGGCTCCTCCGAGAGTAGCATTCCAGTTGCCAATTGCTAGCACCTGTCTCAAAGGACTACTCAGGGTAAACTATCCTTAAGATACCAAGACTAACTTTTAAGCAGTACTTGCACACATAGTGCCTTAAATTGCTCACTTAAATGTACTACCTCAGTCTTCTTCAGTACATACTCAAAATAAAACTATGTCTCACACTCAAGAAACACTTTAGGAATTGTAGCCTATTGATATCCAATTCCTGCTACTGTTTGGTACACTAACTTTCTCTCTTCTCTTTATTACGTGTGTGAGATGCTCTACCTGGCCAGTAGGTGCTCTTGCGAGCTTAAAATTAAACACGTATTTCTAAAGGTAACCTAGGTAAGGTTATTCTGTTGTGTTCTAGGGGTAAGTAGCGTGTAGCCGATAGACCCTAGTAGCTAACCTTATTGGTAGATAGCCTCAGGCAAGCCAATATACTCTTCTGTGTACTAACAGGTGACTCATCATGGCAAAACAAAAGAAAATGTGGTGAGATTTCAAAAATGTCTAGACAGCTTGAGACTAAATGTATGGAGAGCTGTGTATAAAAATACAGGGAGCTTGAGACTAAATGTTACAGCTTCATCAATGTCTAGTGAGCCTAATCAATGTCTAGTTAGCCTCATAAATGTATAGAGAGAGCTATAAAAATGTCTAAGGAGCTAGTGACTAAATGTTAGATAGCTTCATAATTGTCTAGTAAGGATACTTAAATGTAGGCCCATTGTGTCAGGTATTGGAAATTTAACCCAAAACATAAGCACCTATTTGGATGAAATTTTGCGCCCTTTTGTCTTGGCATTACCATCGTACCTACGTGACACCACAGACCTCCTACTAAAGTTAGAAGATGTCTGTATTGAAGAAAGTTTTTGGTTGTGTTCAATTGATGTAGAAGCGCTCTACAGCTCGATATTACATACTGCTGGTATTCAAGCAATAAAGTACTATCTTAGCAGTAGGAGTATACAACTGAACCTCCATAACAACTTTATCATTACTTTACTGCAATTTATTCTTACGCATAATGTCTTCACTTTCAAGTCCAAAATATACCACCAGCTCAGGGGCACAGCAATGGGGAGCCCTGTGGCCCCCACATATGCTAATTTGCTCCTGGGCTGGTGGGAGGAGACTATTGTGTTCAATGATCATCTCCATCCCCAGTATCTAGACTACATCATCTATTGGGGACGCTATATAGATGACATTGCAATCATCTGGTCAGGTCCCCGTATTTCTTTTGAGGAATTTATAAGGTCACTGAACATCAACAATCTAGGTCTGAAATTTACATATGAAATTAATAAAGAATCTTTAACATTCCTAGATGTAGTATTGGAACGAGGTACTTTAGGTAAAATCGATACCAAGATTTATAGAAAACCAACTGCAGGTAACAACCTTTTACGTTGGGAGAGCCATCATCCCTATGCCCTGAAGAAAGGTATTCCCAAGGGCCAGTACCTTAGGGCTAAAAGAAATTGCTCTACGGATGAAACCTTTAAAATAGAAGCACAAGATATGCGAGGTAGATTCAAAGAAAGAGGCTACCCTGACAAAATTCTGCGAGAAGCATATAACTACGCCAAAGAAAAAAACAAAAGACATCTTCTGAAACCAAGGGACCCTGAGAACTTGGAACAAGACTGTCCTCGCATCATTGCTACCTATGATGCAGCAGCAAAAGATCTATCAGACATCATTTCGAATTTTTGGCCAATACTTAAATCTGACCCCATAATTGGATCAATAATAGAAGAAAAGGCGGTTATTACATACAGGAGAGCCAAGAATATAGGCGATATGCTCGTACACAGTCACTATGTACCACCAAAACAACCAGGGACCTGGTTAGACACTAAACTAGTTGGCACATATAAATGTGGTACATGTAAGGCCTGCAAGTTCATAAATGTCTCAAAAAAATTCAAGAGATATGTGGACAATTATGAATTCACAAATAGAGATTATGCTAATTGCAAGACATGTAATGTCATTTATTTGGCCACATGTCCATGTTTAAAAGGATACGTAGGCAAAACGTTCAGAGAATTGAGAAGACGCATTTTGGAGCATGTGGGAGATATAAAAAATAAAAGGGACAAAACACTCGCTAACCACATGCTCCGTTATCATGCAGATTCACCACTGAACATCTCTTTTCAAATGATTGAGGTCCACAAGCCAGATTTGAGAGGTGGTACTTTGGACAAACTTCTATTACAGAAGGAAGCTAGATGGACTTACAGACTTTGCACCACTGCTCCTACAGGTTTAAATGAATCTCTATCTTTTGTTTCTTTTATATAAGTTTATGGTACCAAACTTGATTTAAGTTTTCAACATTACTGTCTGTATATCATGGTCATGTCACTCTAATTATGTAATTATCATTAAATTTATAGGTCTGGCAAGTCAGCCTTTCTAAGTACCGAGTACTTCTGTATTTAAAAAAATGTATAATAGTTTTTTCTATCATCAATTTATGCTCACTATTATTTAATAGCCACCTAAATCAGTACCACATCTTTTGGTACACTAGGGTGGGATATTGACCCATGTACCACCAGAGTTCACCTATGCCCCTTCCTCTTTCCCTCTTCTGAATGGCATTTGCTATCTGTGTCCGCAGGTGGAACGCATGCATGCGTTCCACTTGAATTTTCGCTTGCGCCTTACAGCGAGTGGAGCGCATATTGCGTTCCACTTGTATTTCCGCTTCCGGCATTACGTAGGGGTTTTTACTACCTCCCCTGCCGGCAGTAAGGTATCGGAGGTGACACGCGAGTGGAGCGCTTATTGCGTTCCACCCGTATCCACCTACAAAGTTCCCAACCGGAAGCGTTTACCCGGGTGGAACGCATTTTGCGTTCCAATTACCGGAAGTAATCGCATAACCAATATCCGGTGCGGGTAGTATAAAACACCGATGTCTGTCAGTATGCAGACACCGGCGTTCAACGTGGTCCAGGCTTTTCATCCACAAGTATCAGGTCAGTACACTACTCAGGGACCGTCCCTTATTTACAACTATATTGTTGACTTTATGTATACTTATGCCACTTCTGTCTGATTACTCATTCAGGTCTAGGCTATCTATTATCTATTCGTCTTTTGAACCTTTTGGACTACTTCTATTTAGTGGTTATCCACCCATACCTGCCTTATGGGATTTTGGTCCCAATTGTGACTATTAGTACTTGACCTACCCTGTGGAAGTACATCATTGCCTGACCACATTAATATCATTACATCCTATACATAACTGGCATTACTTTTAGGTGAGCGATTTGACAATAATCTTTTATGATATAACCTTTTACCATATATTTGGTTTTTCTTGAATACCAGAGGGGGTTAGTGAATTATATTATATTTATTTCATAGGAGTCTGTTAAATTGAGATCTGCTTTAATATCAGGAACAGAGTGTTCTGTTGGTGGTCTTAATTGAATACCATCATCCTACATAGGGGGTAAGTCCTTTGTTAGTATCATATTTTATAATTAAAAGACCCCTTTAATGTAGTGCCACCCCAATACTGACAGACTTGTTACTACATTTTTTTGTTCACAGTGTATCTGCATGTATCTTGAACAGAACATCATCTTCTCTCTCTGGAGTCAATCTATTATTACTTTACTAACATTGCATAGTAATATTCTAAATGCCATCCTTCTGCTATGATAATGTATGTGTATGTATTTGACCAGACACTAACAGACTCACATATATGACTGGTACTTATTACTGACGGACCCGGACCTATGTATTATCATTTATTTATTGTCATTATTGGTTTTTGCATCTTTTGTATATGATTTTGCATTTGTTGTGCACTAATTGAATTGTGAATATTATCCTCTCATCCCTGATGAACTCCCCTCAACCTGGGAGAGAAACGCGTTGGCCAGAGAGGTTGATATATTTTTGTACCAATTGTACATATTGTAATTACTCCCCTAACCCTTGTCCTTCACTTAGTTGTTAGGAATTTGTTTAGGTAGGGAATTTATTAGGGTTTCACCTGTTACCTCTACCCTCTTTATGTTTTGTGCTCCATATGCGTACTGTGTTTATATATTAATTTTAGTATATCTCAATTAAAAGCTATTTTTTATTCTAATTGATGTTGATAATGTGTTGGATTCTGAAATTGTGACATCAAGGATTATAAAATTATTCACTATGGTGTACTGGATCACCAGAAATATCTTTTCATTCCAGAAGTAGTGATAGGCTAGTAAGGATACTAGTCAGACTAAAAGAAAATTTTGTCAGGATGTATAGAATGTGTAATAATTCTGTCCTTGTCCTAGTCCCTCTGCCTTAGGGGACAGGGGTCGGTGTCGACTTGTTTTAAGTGAGGGGATTTGTGGTGTCCCGGCACCTTATTTCATACTGTGCCTTGGTGGTGGGGGGGGGGGGGGGAGGGTCCCCAAAGTCAGAGTCCCTAGGACTGTGGGGGTCGCTTCCCTAGTTAGCCCCTAGTCACCCCTCAGTAACTTTATATTTATAAATATTATCATTGTAAATATGTATATTGTGTTACTCACTTGTTTAGCGTCGCAGGACCTGCGGGTCATGTGACTTGGTTCAGAACTCTATGGTATGTTGAAGGACCTAAGGTGGTTCTTAAGTCACGTGTTCACCCATAATGCCGTGTAACGGTGAGTGACAGTTGTTTTGGACCAATCCAAAATGGCCCGCCCCTGCCCATATAAGGGAGCTGCGGCCATTCATCGCTCTCTTGGGTTGCTGACTCTGAATGAGGTAAGACCTCTGCAACTTTCAAGTACGTTTACTAGGTCAAAGCCTTGCGGCCTCAGCCTATACCACAGCGGTTATATATCTAGAATTCCCCTCTACTCTCCGCAAGATCACTGGACCTAAACGCACCCCTAAATCCAGCGGATCTATGCGACAGAATCTTCCTAAAGCTAAACTGAGCTTATCTGATCCCAACCAACTGTCAATCGCTGCTCAACTACAAATAGACTTTGTTATCTGGACTGTTATTGATATTGCCTGCTACAGAAAATATTCAGTAAAAGTTCCTGCAAGTTTTCAGTTAAACAGTGGTTGTGGACAATCCATTTATTACGCATTCACCTATCGCTCTTGGGAAGGGTGGCGATAGGCACAGCACCATTACAGTATTTAACCCTCACCCTGGGGTCACGAGTGACAAGGGTTAACAGCACCCTTTATAATCCAGAACAACAACACCCCAACTACCCTACCTACCCCCGAGGCGTACCACAGAAGGGAAAACTTTTTTCAGTCACACATAAGGCTTCTCTGTAAATACAGGTTCCTCAACATCTGTGGAAGAGGAAGGAATTGTGTGTGAGTAAAAAGTGATCAAAAAGTAATATTTGTGCAAAACTGGTATCGATAAAAAAAACTACAGATCACTGCCCAAAAAATTAGCTCTTTACAGCCCTGTATACAGAATAAAAATGTTAAAGGCAGTCCAATAATAGAAAATATGTAAACAAGGAGAACATGTAATTTTTACCATAAAATGTATAAAAACTAAATTCCTCAGTCATCCTTTAAAATTTTCCTCACAAATAATATTTTTTAGAATGTGCCATACATTTTATGGTAAAATTACAAATATTGTGGGGGACGTGGCCTGCCATGAGTGAGGACAGACACTAGATCACAGAGCTCCGTCTCCACGGCCTTAACTAGGGGGATTTTGGCCAGCTTTATGGGAGCCAGGAGGTCAGGAAGGGGCCGAAAGTCGCAGGGACCACCCCAGAAGCATCTGGTCCCGATTTGCAATTTCTTCAGCCCGCTACAGGGGCTCACTGACCAGCCGGGCCCAATGCCGGGACATTCTAAAATGGCAAGGGTGCCTCCAGAAGACGCGCCGCCTGCCCCTTCTCCTCCAGTCACCCGGCAGAGCACGGCTCATGCTGGGGCAGCGCTGCAGAAAAAGCACCTCCCAGCCCAGCTGGACTTACCGGTAAGATCGCCGACACACAGAGACCTCTCCTGCCGACCGTAGGCTCCACATGGCCCTGCCAGGACACCGTTGCTGCAGCCTCCCTCCCAGCCGATGGCCGTGACGGAGCCACAGACCCATGCTGCACAGCCGAATCCCGTTGCTGCTGACTGCCTGCAGCTGCTCTCCCTCTCTGCTGCTCCTGAGAGAGGGATGGAGCAAGTGCCGCCCTGCAATGTGTCTCCTTCAGTGACTGTGGTAGGTGCAACGGGGGCTTCAAAGCAACTGCCCCTGCTGAATGCTGGTAGACCTCTCTCCCCCTGCTATCTCTGGGCTGGGAACACTGTCGCCCTCGCAAAGCTTTCCCTCCCTCCTCAGAAGCCCGGAGGGCTCTCCCCCCCCCCCCCCCTGCTGCCCCTCTCCCTGCAGAACCCAGAGGCTATGGGCATTGCATCAGCCTGCACCTCCCCTGGAACCTCCTCAACTGTATTATGGGGGGACAGTGACTCTCTCTCCTCATCACTTCCCCCTGGCCCAGCTGCAGCACCGACCATTGTGGAGGGCGTCCACCCTGAATGGCCTAACCTTGCCGAGGGTATGCTTGATTTCCCACAGACCACTCGTCCCTCCTGCTCGCCTGCTGGCATGGGAGACCCGCTGTCCTCCTCTCTTCCCCCACCCCCTGATCAGGCTGTGGCTCTGCTTAAAGGAAACCCTAAATTTCCGGTGCTTCTGGCACCTCTTCCAACTAAGAGTGATATGTCCGCTATGGCTTTGGATCTGAAATATTCATGGCGGCAAGACCTTCAGCCGGTCAAGTGAGATATGGCGGACCTGCAGGGCTGAGTGAGGGCCCTTGAAGATTTCCAGTCTACGGTCCTTGATTCCATGAGGGATAAGCAGTCCACTTTGAGGGCCCAGTCTTCTATACAGCAGTCCCTAGCGGAACATCTGGACGACGTTGAAAACAGAAGCCGCCGAAAAAATGTCCGTATCCACGGTCTCCCAGAGGCCACTCGGACCAAAGACCTGTTCCCTACGGTTGTAGGCATTTTCAAAATGCTACTGGGTCGCCCACCGGACGCACACATTGAAATCGACATAGCCCATAGAGCGCTCAGGGCGCCGAGCGCTGATCCTGCTCGTCCGAGAGATGTTATATGCCGTGTCCACCGGTACGCCCTGAAAGAGCAGATCATGCTCAAAGTCAGAAAACGAGGAGATGTGGAATTTGACGGTGCTGCCCTTCAATTATATCCGGACCTGTCAAGACGCACTCTCCGCCAGAGCAGACTGGTGCTGGGCCTTACCTGGCCATAGACACCTACTGCCCATTCGTGTAGACTGCCTACTGCCTATTGTCACCCCCCCTCCCATAGACTTGCATTGATGGGCGGGGTGTGATGTCACACGGGGGCGGAGTTGTGACGTCACGCTCTTCCGCTCGCGTGGTCGGCATCCGAAGCCTCCAGCGTTGCCGGAAGCCGTTGAGGTGGGTGCTGCAGGCGAGATCTCGGGGGTCCCCAGCAGCAGGACCCCTGCGATCTGACATCTTATCCCCTATCCTTTGGATAGGGGATAAGATGTCTAGGGGCGGAGTACCCCTTTAAGGCAGTGTTTCCCAACCCGGGTGCCTCCAACTATTGCAAAACTACCTTCGACTGTCCGGGCATGCAGGGAGTTGTAGTTGTGTAGAGGGTGTGATGCAGGGCAGATGGAATTACGCTATGGGGAAAATGGCATTAACCCCTTGTGTTGGGCAATGGACTTGAGAATCCGTTGCTGCTTAAGGCTAAGTTTCCACTTTTTCTGGCAATTTTTGGATATCTGCCACTGCAGTTTTTGAGCCAAAGTCAGAAGTGGATCCATAAGGGAGAAGAAGTGTAAGTCCTTCCTTTATATGTCCTATTCCTTTTGAATACACTTCTGGCTTTGGCTCAAAAACTGCAGTGGCAGTTTTCCAAAAACTGCCAGAAAAATATACAAGTGGAAACTTAGCCTAACTGAGTTTAGGCCTCCTCTGGACTCCAGAAACATAACTAGGACTTGACTGTACTGGACCTCGGTAAAGACTTAACTGGAACTTAAAAGAGAGCGAGCTGGCTTTTCCCAGGGCTTATATGGGGGAAACTAGGAGGGGTCCCATAGGTCACCTTAGGTCACATGGTCACTGATACCTCACTGGGTTAAAATCACATGACAACTGTTCTTAAACCTAACACTTTTCTATACAATACACAGTATAAAGATAACTATACAAGGGGAACAGGTGCAGGGGGGCCTAGGGGACACTGCAGGGAGGCTACCTGACAGGGCAGCAAGGGTACAGGGGTACAACTACTGTACTGGGCCACCACATAGTTTTGCTACAGCAGGAGGCACCCTGGTTGGGAAACACTGCCTTGAGGGGTTATGGGGTTAAAGTTATTGACAAATGATTTATTCAATCTACTTTTCTCCTGTACATCATTTCTAGGGATGAGCGAATCGAATGTGACGAATCCGAAATCGCTTCATTAAACTCCATTTAATGCGGTCCAGGCACCAGGGCATCTAAAATGGCAGATCAAAATGTGTGGACAAGGGGCAAGGAATCCTGGGAAGCGGGAACAAGGGTAGGCGGGATCACCCTGAATCACTGCATCATGCAGCCTATCAGCAACTAGTCACCCCTGTGATGTCACAGCCCTATATAATCGTCAGCCACATTGCAGCCAGTCACTTCAGCCTTTCACTGCAGAGAGATAGATAGGGACATACTGTGCTGTGTGTTACACAGAAAAGTTTTTCCAGTAGCGATTCACCTCCTAGTCAAGTCAGCATTCTGTTGCACAGAGAGAGGGAAAGAGAGCAGTGTGTGTCTCGCAGAAAAGCATTCTTACTGCAGCGAGAGCAGTGTGTTGCACAGAAGAACAGCAGCGATTCAGCTCAAGCACAAATCCTGCCTATAAGCACTGATAGGGAAGGAAGTGAGATTGAGAGAGAGAGAGAGTGTAATTTTCGGTGTAGTACACAGCGATGGTGTGCTGCAGCACTGGTGTGTTCTGCTCGTGTTGTGCACAAATACTTTTTTTAAGCATACTGTAGAGCATTTTTCTGCCCTCATAAGTGCATAGCACTTACGTACATCTAAGTGGTGTACTATTTTGTTCCTGTTAAAGTCTCAAGGGCCTAGATACTGTGAAAGGCCGGATAAAAGTACTCACCGGCTGGTGTTGCACACAAATACTTTTTTGAAGCGTACTGTAGTGCAGTTTTCTCCCCTCATAAGTGCATAGCACATACATACATCTAAGTGGTCTCCTCATGCTGTCGCCAACTCCAGACTGTGTCATTTAGCCAGTATATGGTCTCCTCATGCTGCTGGGACATTACTTAAACATTTTTATGGTAGCATAGCTATCATAAATCTTCAATTTAAAATGTTAAATTTATCTTTGAACTCCATGGGGATGGAGGGCATACCTATACGCCCTCACCCCGCTCTATGTCTATAACGCAGCGGGGTGAGGGCATATAGCGGGTCAGGCATGGCCTCTAACAACGGCTGGGACCCGTGGCTAATAGCGTGCGGCATTGATCGCGGTGTATAAAGTGAAAGTAAAGCACTGCCGGTTAGCTCAGGGTGCTGTTCGGGATGTCCGCGGTAAAATCGCGGCATCCCAAACAGCTGTAAAGACAGCAGGAGGGTCCCTACCTTCCTCCATTCTGTTCGATCGCCGAATGACTGCTCAGTGCCTGAGATCCAGGAATGAGCAATCAAGAGGCAGAATCATTGATCATTGGTTTCCTATGAGAAACCATTGATCAATGTAAAAGATCAGAGTGTGCAGTGTTATAGCCCCCTAAGGGAGCTATAACACTACAAAAAAAAGTAAATAAAGATCATTTAACCCCTTCCCTAATAAAAGTTTGAATCCCCTTTTTCCCAATTTAAAAAAACTGTGTAAATAAAAATAAACATATGTGGTATCGCAGCGTGCAGAAATGTCCGAATTATAAAAATATATTGTTAATTAAACCGCACGGTCAATGGCGTACGCGCAAAAAAATTCCAAAGTCCAAAATAGTGCATTTTTGGTCACTTTTTATATAATAAAAAAAATGAATAAAAAGTGATCAAAAAGTCCAATCAATACATAAATGGTACCGCTAAACACTTCAGATCATGGCGCAAAAAATAAGCCCTCATACACCCCATACGCAAAAAAATTAAAATATAGGGGTCAGAAGATTTTAAACGTATAAAGTTTCCTGCATGCAGTTATGATTTTTTACAGAAGTACAACAAAATCAAACCTATATAAGTAGGGTATCATTTTAATCGTATGGACCTACAGAATAAAGATAATGTGTCATTTTTACTGAAAAATGCACTGCATAGAAACAGAAGCCCCCAAAAGTTACAAAATGGCATTTTTTCTTCAATTTTGTCGCACAATTTCATTTTTTTCCGTTTCACTGTAGATTTTTGGGTAAAATGACTGATGTCATTACAAAGTACAATTGGTGGCGCAAAAAATAAGCCATCATATGGATTTTTAGGTGCAAAATTGGAAGGGTTATGATTTTTAATAGGAAAAAAACAAAGTGCAAAAACTGGAAAACCCTCCGTCCCCAAGGGGTTAGGCTTAGGGATTATGAGGCCCTGTGGTCTCCTCATGCTGCTGCCAACTCCAGGCTGTGTCATTCACCCACTATATGGTCTCCTCATGCTGCTTGTACATTACTAAAAGATTTTTAAGGTAGCACTAGCTACTATAAATGTTCAATTTAAAATAGAAAATTCATCTTTTAATCTTAGGGATTGTGAGGTCCTATGGTCTCCTCATGCTGCCGCCAACTCCACGCTGTGTCATTCAGTGTCTATATGGTCTCCTCATGCTGCTGGGACATTACCTAAACATTTTTATGGTAGCACTAGCACCATAAATCTTCAATTTAAATTTGAAAATTCTTCTTTTAATCTTCGGAATTGTGAAGCTCTATTGTCTCCTCATGCTGTTGCCAACTCCAGCTGTGTCATTCAGCCACTATATGGTTTCCTCATGCTGTCTATACATTACTTAACATTACTAACATTTTTAAAGGTAGCACTAGCTACCATAAATCTTCAATTTAAAATGGAAAATGTATCTTTTAATTTTAGGGATTGTGAGGCCCTATTGTCTCCTCATGCTGCCACCAAATCCAGGCTGTGTCATTCAGCCACTATATGGTCTCCTCATGCTGCTAGGACATTACCTAAACTTTTATATGGTAGTACTAGCTAACATAAATCTTCAATTTAAATTTGAAAAATGAATCTTTTCATCTTTGGGATTTTGAAGCCCTTTTGTCTCCTCATGCTGTCACCAACTCCAGGCTGTATCATTCAGCCACTATATGGTCTTCTCATGCTGCTTGTACAGGGTGGGCAATTTATATGGATACACCTTAACCCCTTAAGGACTCAATTCTACTTTGCAGTGACATTAGTCATTTTACCCAAAAATGCACGGCGAAACGGAAAAAAAAATCATTGTGCGACAAAATCGAAGAAAAAACGCCATTTTGTAATTTTGGGGGCTTCCGTTTCTACGCAGTGCATATTTCGGTAAAAATTACACCTTATCATTATTCTGTAGGTCCATACGGTTAAAATGATACCCTACTTATATAGGTTTGATTTTGTCGCACTTCTGGAAAAAATCATAACTACATGCAGGAAAATTTATACGTTTAAAAATGTCATCTTCTGACCCCTATAACTTTTTTATTTTTCCACGTACAGGGCGGTATGAGGACTTATTTTTTGCGCCGTGATCTGAAGTTTTTATCGGTATGATTTTTGTTTTGATCGGACTTTTTGATCACTTTTTATTCATTTTTTAATGGTATAAAAAGTGACCAAAATACGCTTTTTTGGACTTTGGAATTTTTTTGCGCGTACGCCATTGACCGTACGGTTTAATTAATGATATATTTTTTATAGTTCAGACATTTACACATGCGGCGATACCACATATGTTTATTTTAATTTTTTTTGACACTGTTTTATTTTTTTTATGGGAAAAGGGGGGTGATTCAAACTTTTATTAGGGAAGGGGTTAAATGACCTTTATTAACACTTTTTTTTTACATTTTTTTTGCAGTGTTATAGGTCCCATAGGGACCTATAACACTGCACACACTGATCTTCTACACAGATCACAGGTGTGTATTAACACGCCTGTGATCAGTGTTATCGGCGCTTGACTGCTCCTGCCTGGATCTCAGGCACGGAGCAGTCATTCGCCGATCGGACACCGAGGAGGCAGGTAAGGGCCCTCCCGGTGTCCGGTCAGCTGTTCGGGAAGCCACGATTTCACCGCCGCGGTCCTGAACAGCCCTACTGAGCAGCCGGGTCACTTTCACTTTCACTTTAGAAGCGGCGGTCAGCTTTGACCGTCGCTTCTAAAGGGTTAATACCGCACATCGCCGCGATCGGCGATGTGTGGTATTAGCTGCGGGTCCTGGCCGTTGATGAGCACTGGGACCGACGCGATATGATGCGGGATCGCGGCGCGATCCCGCTTCATATCGCGGGAGCCGGCGCAGGACGGAAATATACGTCCTGCGTCGTTAAGGGGTTAATAAAATGGTAATGGTTGGTGATATTAACTTCCTGTTTGTGGCACATTAGTATATGTGAGGGGGGAAACTTTTCAAGATGGGTGGTGACCATGGTGCCATTTTGAAGTCGGCCATTTTGAATCCAACTTTTGTTTTTTCAATAGGAAGAGGGTCATGTGACATAAACTTATTGGGAATTTCACAAGAAAATCAATGATGTGCTTGGTTTTAATGTAACTTTATTCTTTCATGAGTTATTTACAAGTTTCTGACCACTTATAAAATGTGTTCAATGTGCTGCCCATTGTGTTGGATTGTCAATGCAACCCTCTTCTCCAACTCTTCACACACTGATAGCAACACCGCAGGAGAAATGCTAGCACAGGCTTCCAGTATCCGTAGTTTCAGGTGCTGAACATCTCGTATCTTCACAGCATAGACAATTGCCTTCAGATGAACACATTTTATAAGTGGTCAGAAACTTGTAAATAAGTCATGAAAGAATAAAGTTATGTTCAAACATCATTGTTTTTCTTGTGAAATTCCCAATAAGTTTGATGTGTCACATGACCCTCTTCCTATTGAAAAAACAAAAGTTGGATTCAAAATGGCCGCCATGGTCACCACCCATCTTGAAAAGTTCCCCCCTCACATATACTAATGTGTGGCAAACACCAACCATTCCCATTTTATTAAGGTGTATCCATATAAATGGCCCACGCTATATATTACAAGGTGAACTGTAGTAAAGTGCATGGAATACTCGATAAGTGGATGGACCTCCCAATGGATTGCAAATTACATGTGCAAAAATGTTAAAGTAAACATCTCTGCACGTCACTGGATGGACCTCAAAATGGATCTCATAAAAAAAACAGTGACATGTGCAAAATTGTTAAAGTGCATGTGTGCTGATGACAAAACAACAAACAGTTTATAAAATGCGCAAGGTAAGAAAATTGGCAAATAAAGTGCATGATTGAACCCAGCAGACCACTGAGACAATAAGGTAAAAACCAAGTATATTCAATTCTGTGTCACCATGGGCGGGATGGATGGTTCGGGTGAGTAATCTCTGAAGTACATCGCGACTGTACACAAGACAAAAAAATATATTTTCTTTTGTACTCCAGGATCAACTCTGGGACTTCATGTTTCTAGATATGTTTATTGCATGCCCCCTGTTTTTTATTTTCATATGACTGCATAATACATATTTGTACCCCCATCCTCCACTCTTCTGCCTGAGTATTCTGTTGTACCTCTTCTGTATGTGTTTTACATGTTTTTATAATTTTTGTATTCCAATAAAATATATTTTTTTATTTGCACATATATTTGTTCATTATGGTCTCTGCTTATACATTACTTAAACATTTTTAAGGTAGCACTAGCTACCATAAATCTTCAATTTAAATTTTTAGGGATTTTGAAGCCCTATGGTCTCCTCATGCTGCCACCAACTCCAGGCTGTGTTTTTTAGCCACTATATTGTCTCCTCATGCTGCGGAGACATTACTTAACCCCTTAAGGACGCAGGACGTAAATGTACGTCCTGGTGAGGTGGTACTTAACGCACCAGGACGTACATTTACGTCCTAAGCATAACCGCGGGCATCGGAGCGATGCCCGTGTCATGCGCGGCTGATCCCGGCTGCTGATCGCAGCCAGGGACCCGCCGGCAATGGCCGACGCCCGCGATCTCGCGGGCGTCCGCCATTAACCCCTCAGGTGCCGGGATCAATACAGATCCCGGCATCTGCGGCAGTTCGCGATTAAAATGAACGATCGGATCGCCCGCAGCGCTGCTGCGGGGATCCGATCATTCATAACGCCGCACGGAGGTCCCCTCACCTTCCTCCATGCGGCTCCCGGCGTCTCCTGCTCTGGTCTGTGATCGAGCAGACCAGAGCAGGAGATGACCGATAATACTGATCTGTTCTATGTCCTATACATAGAACAGATCAGTATTAGCAATCATGGTATTGCTATGAATAGTCCCCTATGGGGACTATTCAAGTGTAAAAAAAAATGTAAAAAAATGTAAAAGTAAAAGTGAAAAAAAAGTGAAAAATCCCCTCCCCCAATAAAAAAGTAAAACGTCCGTTTTTTCCTATTTTACCCCCAAAAAGCGTAAAAAAAATTTTTTATAGACATATTTGGTATCGCCGCGTGCGTAAATGTCCGAACTATTAAAATAAAATGTTAATGATCCCGTACGGTGAACGGCGTGAACGAAAAAAAATTTTAAAAGTCCAAAATTCCTACTTTTTTAATACATTTTATAAAAAAAAAATTATAAAAAATGTATTAAAAGTTTTTTATATGCAAATGTGGTATCAAAAAAAAGTACAGATCATGGCGCAAAAAATGAGCCCCCATACCGCCGCTTATACGGAAAAATAAAAAGGTTATAGGTCATCAAAATAAAGGGATTATAAACGTACTAATTTGGTTAAAAAGTTTGTGATTTTTTTTAAGCACAACAATAATATAAAAGTATATAATAATGGGTATCATTTTAATCGTATTGACCCTCAGAATAAAGAACACATGTCATTTTTACCAGAAATTGTACGGCGTGAAAACAAAACTTTCCAAAATTAGCAAAATTGCGTTTTTCGTTTTAATTTCCCCACAAAAATAGTGTTTTTTGGTTGCGCCATACATTTTATGATATAATGAGTTATGTCATTACAAAGGACAACTGGTCGCGCAAAAAACAAGCCCTCAAACTAGTCTGTGGATGGAAATATAAAAGAGTTATGATTTTTAGAAGGCGAGGAGGAAAAAATGAAAACATAAAAATTAAATTGTCTGAGTCCTTAAGGCCAAAATGGGCTGAGTCCTTAAGGGGTTAAACAATTTAATTTAATTTAATTTAAATTTAAATTAGAAAACTCATCTTTTTATCTTAACGATTGTGAGGCCCTATGGTCTCCTCCTCATGCTGCCCCCAACTCCAGGCCGTGTCATTCAGCCACTATATGGTCTCGTCATGCTGCCTCAAGCTCCAGGCTGTGCCAATCAGCTGTACAGAGATCTGTATACAATATAAGTGATTACAGTTACATAAAGGGACTCACAATTACATCTTTTCTGACCAGCGGCATCCTCTTTCCTTTTCTTTTCCATCTGGATCAGACCGCCATGTCGATCTCATCTGCAGGACAAGCATGTTAGCATTTTTTTAGTGCCTTCCCCTCCTCTACACAATTTTCCTTGGTGTACTGCACAGTAAATGGTCAGGTAGGTAGGTAGCCAGGTAAATAGGTAACTAGGTTGGTAGATCAGAAATCCAGATATGTAGGTAGGTGACTAGCTAGATACTTAAGCAGCCATGTATGAAGGCCAGCTATGTACATAGTTAGGTAACCAGGTATGTAGGTATGTAGAAAGACATGTATGTAGGTAGTTAGGCAGCCAGGTATGTAGGTAGTTAGATAGACAGGTATGTAGGTAAGAAGTTATGCATCCAGGTATTAAGTTAGGTAGCCAAGTAGATAGTCAAGTATGTAGCCAGCACCCCCTCCACCCAGTGACAGATCCAGAGTCTAGTCTCGGCAGGGGCACTATAAGAGTATTTTGTGTTAGCAGACAGAAAATAAGGTGTTGCAGGTAGTTAGTGTCCCCAGGAGGTAGTGAAAACCCCCCATGTAGGTAGTAGGTAGCCCCTTTCCAGCAGAGTCCCCCCCCCCCCCCCCCCCCAATTATGCTCACCTTTATGTGTCCCACACAGCGATCTTCTCCTTAGGAGTGCAGCAGGGGCCCGCGTCTTTCTTCCTCCACAGTGCAGGCGCCGATGAGTGATGTCATCAGCATCTGCACTGCGCTGCGTGGGGGCGCAGGTTACGTCTCCTCTGTGTAGGCGCAGATGCGCCTCACACAGAGGGGATGCCTTCTCCTGTATGTTCGTGTACTGCACATACAGAAGAAAGCAATGCTGTCTGCTGGGGATCTGGGACAAGTGTCCTGGACCCTCAGTAGCGGCGGCAGCTGCGGGCCCTTTACTCGGCAGGGCCCTCGGACAACGTCCGATCGGACCGGCAGGTCAGTCCGCCCCTGGTGACTGTCACGCATTGCAAAAGCATGTCATCACCACAACAGCATATGGAACAAATCCTGCCTTCTAGAGCTTTATGTTTATTCTTTTTTTTTTATTTTATTTTTTTTTTAAGGAAATCTGCATGTTACTTTAGAAATGTAATCTCTTTGCTTTTATAAAATGAGCTTGTAATAAAATTCAGAGACATAAATATGTGGTTCTGGTTAGGCAGAAAAATCAAACACATTAATTGTACAACGTCACAAACGCCTCCTCTAAAGAATGAAATCAGGAATAGTATATTACTTTTACAGTTGTTTTTTTAATGCGTGATACTCAATACTCACAGCTAGAATACTGATTAATTCTTAATATGATTTTTTATATCCCTAGAAGATGTCTATTTCTCCAATTCATAACCAGCTCTAATCAAAAAGGTATAAATATATTAATAATAACTCACCGCACCTACATCTAGTTAGTACAATATTTAATTAGTGGAATAATTCAGTGGGACTCAGTACTGTACCTACCACAGAAGCAGGGTACACCATTGCCAGGGCCAGACTGTGACTAAAAAGCAGTCCTGGCATTCAAATCTCAACAGCCCACATATAATATATTTCCCACCACATGAGAAAACAATTGGAGTGGGCCACAATGCCTGCTGCAGCTTATTTGACCTAAGATAGTCCCACCTGTCACCAGGGCCAGACTATCCTAGCGGGATACCGGGAAAATCCCTGGTAGGCCGACCGCACAGTGGGCCGGCAAGGGCCGGCCTGTGTGCGGCCACACAGTAGCTGCTCACTCACACAAGGTGCTGACACTAAGTCAGGACCTTGTGTGAAGTGGCCACAGAGAGGCGGAGCTATGAGCTGTAGGCTCCCAGCCCCGCCACTCAACCCAGTCCCTGCGCATCCAGAGCTGCGCCGGGCCGGTGTAGTGATCCGTGCCGCAACGTACACCTCCCCCCTGTGGCGCAGGGAATGATTGCCCTGCCGGAGGCCTGAGTCGGTGCCCTGCCGGAGAGGGGAAGAACGGAGAAGAAAAATGGCTTTCTTAAGGTACTGTACCATGTCCATCCCCCCCTCCCTCACCCATGTCCATCCCCCCCTCCCTCACCCATGTCCATCCCCCCCTCCCTCACCCATGTCCATCCCCCCCTCCCTCACCCATGTCCATCCCCCCCCTCCCTCACCCATGTCCATCCCCCCCACCTCCCTCACCCATGTCCAGGGCCCCCCATGCCACTACACTGTGCAGCTGCAGCAACAGGTCCACCATTCAGGCCCGGGACTGTCACTGCGATGCCACTACACTGTGCAGCTGCAGCAACAGGTCCGCAACTCAGGCCCGGGACCGTCGCTGCCAGCAATCTTTATTTTATTTCAATAATCTGAGCGCCGGCCCTTTAAAACTCAGCGCAGGGTCAGGGGCATGATGGGAGGCCAGGGGCTAATGGGAGTAGACGTGTTCCGCGCAGGCACGCACGCACGTCATCTCTTCAGCTCAAAGTCCCTGATGCATCCCTGCCTCTGACCCTGTGTTATCTATACTAGGCAGAGGCAGGTGCAGCCGCCCGCTTGCCCCACATCGCTGCAGTGAGAAGGTGAGGAGACATGGGACGGGCTGCCGGAGGGGGGAGCTGGGCTGATAAATTCATGAGGACATTGTGTGTTTGTGTGTTTTATTCATTGATGAGGAGTCTGAGGATGGGGTGATTGATGAGGAGATGGAGGGCGGGGGGGGGGGGGGAGCCTGATTGACTGACTGATGAGGAGACTGAGCGTGTGGGGGATATTCATCGATGAGTAGAGGGGGGGGGGGTTGATGAGGAGACCATGGATGGTGGGGGTACCTAACAATGAGGAGATTGTCTTCTCTAATTTGCTTCTTTGCCTTCTCTTCTCCATATGGTCCGGGGCCATCATGAAAATATCTTCCACACACAATTCTTCACCGTTAAACCTGCAAAACAAACCAATTAGGCTCCGCACTTTTTTTTCCATGGGTGACAGAGGGGTGTAGAAGAGTGTACATGGATGAAAGAGGGGTGTAGAGGAGTGTACATGGGTGACAGAGGGTATAGAGGAGTGTACATGGGTGACAGAGGGGGTGTAGAGGAGTGCACATGGATGAAAAAGGGGTGTAGAGGAGTGTACATGGGTGACAGAGGGATGTAGAGGAGTGTACATGGATGAAAGAGGGGTGTAGAGGAGTGTACATGGGTGACAGAGGGGTGTAGAGAAGTGTACATGGGTGACAGAGGGGTGAAGAGGAGTGTACATGGGTGACAGGGGTGTAGAGAAGTGTACGTGGGTGACAGAGGGGTGTGGAGGAGTGTACATGGGTGACAGAGGGGTGTAGAGAAGTGTACATGGGTGACAGAGGGGTGTAGAGGAGTGTACATGGGTGACAGAGGGGGTGTAGAAGAGTGTACATGGGTGACATAGGGGGTGTAGAAGAGTGTACATGGGTGACAGATGGGTGTACATGGGTGACAAAGGGGTGTAGAGGAGTGTACATGGGTGACAGAGGGGGTGTAGAAGAGTGTACATGGGTGGCAGAGGGGTGTAGAGGAGTGTACATGGTGGCAGAGGGGTGTAGAGGAGTGTACATGGGTGACAGAGGGGGTGTAGAAGAGTGTACATGGGTGACAGAGGGGGTGTAGAAGAGTGTACATCGGTGACAGATGGGTGTACAGAGGGGTGTAGAGGAGTGTACATGGGAGACAGAGGGGTTTAGAGGAGTGTACAGAGGGGTGTAGAGGAGTATACATAGGTGACAGAGGGGTGTAGAGGAGTGTACATGGGTGGCAGAGGGGCGTAGAGGAGTGTACATGGGTGGCAGAGGGTGTAGAGGAGTGTACATGGGTGGCAGAGGGGTGTAGAGGAGTGTAGAGGAGTGTACATGGGTGGCAGAGGGGTGTAGAGGAGTGTACATGGGTGGCAGAGGGGTGTAGAGGAGTGTACATGGGTGGCAGAGGGGTGTAGAGGAGTATACATGGGTGACAGAGGGGTGTAGAGGAGTGTACATGGGTGACAGAGGGGTGTAGATGAGTGTACATGGGTGACAGAGTGTACAAACAAGAAAGTTGCAACAGCACTCA